>NC_140972.1:93867954-94090454 GCF_056783735.1 Eptatretus burgeri
CATTCATGGTATTCGTGTCCCCAAAATAAATAACCTGAGGGCTGAGTAACTACCTAAACAAACTCACTCACACGGACGACTTAAATAAAATTGCCGGCGCTAAGACATACATGCCGGGGGCGCACTCATATTTACAGTACATCTTAACCTTCACTTACAAATTTTACACTAAACCATGGCCCAGGATCATTGAACTCTGCAAAAAGAAAGCAGTTAGCAGGGAGCCAGGCTGCTCGCATGCAGTCTCTGGCTCAAACAATGCAGATGACAGGGAACGTGGCCGGCTGCTCATACGCAGTCCAAGGCCTTCCCTTTTGAACTGAACGCAGTGAACCACAACGTTGCATGGGCTGTACAAATGCAGTCTCCGTGCCAGCTCAAGTGGCACACGCAATGAACACAACGAATGGATGGATGAATGGTTTGAACTGAACGCAGTGAACCACAACGGTGCATGGGCTGCACAAACGCAGTCTCCATGCCAGCTCAAGTGGCACACACAATGAACACAACGAATGGATGGATGAATGGTTTGAACTGAACGCAGTGAACCACAACGGTGCATGGGCTGCACAAATGCAGTCTCCGTGCCAGCTCAAGTGGCACACGCAATGAACACAACGAATGGATGGATGAATGGATGGACGCAAACACGGTGCACGGGCCGCCACTGCAGGCCCGTGTTGTAGCTGCCAACAGGGCAGTTCTTGCAGCTTGCAAACTGTTGTCTTGATCCTGGCGCACATGGCAATGAACAGGGGGGGGGGCAAGGCAAAATTGAACGGGGCTGGTGAACGTGGGCAGTGGGCATGGCATGGCAAAGGTGAGCAGGCAACCACAGTCCGCAGAAGAAGGCCGCTGCAGGCAAACACAGCCGGCAGATGAACTGGCCGGCACAGGCCTTGAAGTACCACAGCTGCAGATGATCCGGCCGGCAGATGAAGTGGGCCGGCACAGGCCTTGCAGCAACACAGCCAGCAGATGAAGCTGGCCAGCCTTTGCCGTTCAGTGGAGGTTGGTGGAGGGAGTGCGGTGGTGCTGGCCACTTGGAAGGCGGGCTCGGACCTACCTACCTGTCTCCCTCCCACCTATCACCTTTGCCTGTTACTGTACATACCCACCCCCTTAATTTGTCAAACCCCAATTTAGCCCCAACTTATTCTTTTATTTTTACTTCCCCACTATAATTCGTCCCCTAACCCCCTTTATCGTCTTTGTTCGGCTAACCTATCCTGTCACCTAGCCTACTCCCAACCCCTACGTTCCCTTCCCGGAGGGGAATAAGGGAGAGCTGGCATCCTTTGTCGAGGCCCAACGAAGCCTCAGAATGGCCTCCCCAGAGTTCAGCGATCTATAACCAAAGTGGGTCCAGCGGCCCACAACGAGAGCGAGGGGATGGATGGTGGGGATGGATGGTGCGGAGGGGTACACTTCCTATTCTACCCTATCCATTTAACTGTTAAACTACCCCGGGGCTTTCAACAAGCGCCTCTCGCTTAAACTATTGGTTCTAACAACCCAGATTCCCGTCGCTTGTGTTGGTGTCCTCACAATTTCGGGCCTCGCCCCCCAATTTTCTCTCCGTGCCCTCACACGGTCTCATGGCTGGGACACGTGGCTCCCTTTGGCAGGCACGACCCTCTGCCGAATCTCCCGCTATGGCACCCCCGGGCACTACACTGCCTCCGAGCCTACCAGCTCCCTAAACACCGGGGAGTGCCCCCATGGCACCTCCCCTGAAACGCACACGTGGCAGGCTGGCTTCCCGGGCCCCTTTCCTAGGGTCACCCATGCCCACAACTCTGCCCACGTGGCTAATGGCGCCCCGGGCCCCCGCACCAAGCAGGCGCACCCGTGCCCACTACGCTATCCCGGCCCCCCATGGGCCCTTGGCCTACCACGGCCGACTAGCCTGGTGCCCGGGGTACCCACTCAGCGATACTCACTTTTCGCAGCCACGCTCCCAGCCCGTCAACAGGGCTCCTGCACCCCTCCAAACGGGTTTCGAGCCTACACTCCCACCAACAACAAAACGACCTCCATTTTTGTTAATTTGACTAACCCCCTAACTCAGTCTACACTGACCCCGGGGTCCCTTGGGCGGGAGTCACTCCTCCCCCCAATCACTCATCGCACCATGCATTCCCCATTCGCTCCACTCACACAGACCCGCTGGCCTCACTCACTCACCAAGCACGTGCTTCCACTTCACTCACCAACTCTTCAACACACTCACCGCTGAACTCTGCCATCCTTCTAACTACCTTCCCCAACTAACTCGTGCTCCCACGTCGTCCCTTAAACTACAGCACGTTCCTTTTAACACTACGTAGCTAAACTACGTCCCTCTACACATTCACTGTCTGTCACTGTCTCCAAATAATCCCATTAATCAATTTTCCCAACCTAAATCTGACTACAATCCCTCTACCTCATCCATTCCATGGACTCCATGAGGACTTACCCCTGCCCCATGAAGACGGTCTAACTAAGCTAACCCTTCCCCCTAACTAGTTTCCATCCTGTGCCCAGGCCAAGGGGGTCTTCCACCCCTTGCCCACGAATCCTGTGCACCCGAAAGTGAGGCTTGCTTTTTTTATTTTTATTTTTTTCTTTCTCATGCGCAGCACCAGCGCGGCAACTCACAGCTTGCGCACTTTGCCCCTGCCCGTGACGTCATGCAGCTGCACGTGTTCCTCGTCCCTCCTTGGACGGTACTATCCGGCAGGGATACCCCTCCTGCCGGATTCCAACCCCACGTGCAGCCATGGCGTCACCGTGCGCATAAAAAAAAACACCCCCACGTCTCGAGGGGTTCCCCACGCGAACACATGTGCTTTGCCCGTTGGAGCTTAACACACACGATCGCGTGGAGAACCCGTCCGGTCCAAATCCGTAATCCTGCCTAAACTTTGTCCGTCCGCGGGATCGGCAAATCCACCGCGTGCGTTTCCGGACCGGGACTTCACTCTCGCAAGCGAGCACGTGGGGGTCTCGTGCGTTGCACAGCACGGACCTCGTGCTCACTGCTGGGTGAACCCGGCACGGTCCCCGAAACAACTACAGCCGCTATTCGGCTTTCTTTCTTCTGTCGCCGTCTCCGTCGCCATTCAACCCACGCACACCTGCGTGTTACGACGCTCACACTCCACACCATTACATTCACCCCGGGAGACGCGGCTGCATGTTCACACATGCCAACCGACATCTCCCTTACATACCGCTCTCTCACACACGGTCTCCCTTGCACTCGGCCGTTCACTCACGCATGCCATCTCCCTCGCACACGTGGCTCCACTCACTCACGGCCTTCCACTCACTCGTGCCATACTACTCACACAAACCATACTACTCACACACGCGGGGGCACTCACCCGCGGTGCCTCATCCACACACGGCGTGCTGGGAAGTACACACTCCGGCACAATCGCCACCACACCACTCACACACGGGGTCGCTTCCACACACGGGGACGCACTCACACCTTGCACCACACACACAGGAACAACCACACTGGGGATTCGTGTCCCCACAAGGGTCTCCGGGGCCTCTATACCCCCCAAGCTTTCCGTGCACCCGTTCGCAGCACTCCTCCCCTCGACCTCGCTCGACACGACCGAACTCACCTGGTCGTGACTCGCCTCAAGGGGGCATACTCCCTCCCCTCGTTCCTGGAGGAGGCCTTCCAGCTGCTCGCACCGGGTCCCTGCACGGTCCGCCAGCTCACCCCCATTATCCTCCACTACCTCCGTGTGTGTGTGTGCGTCACTTACCCCGTCTTCATCGTGCAGTCTTCCCTCTATCGTTCCCATCTCCCGTGTCTCTGCCAACTCAGTCACCTCTTCACCCTTTACCTCCCTTGTCTCAACTATTTTTATTTCCTTTGTCGTCACCTCGTGTCTCGTCTCACACGTTTTGGTCTCCCCATTTAATTTTTCCCTTTCGGTCACCGTCACGACCCTCGCCCAACACGTCCCCCGAATTATTTTTTCACCCGCCTCCACCGCGGGCCTGTCAGCCGTTGCACCCCCTCCCAGCTCGTTCGCTCCGACACGTGGAGTCGCCATTTTGAGCTCCCTGGTCACTGCCTTCATGCCCGCCTGCAGGCTTCGGCCCATGTTCTGCGTCTCACCCCACAGCTCTTTCATTTCTTCCCTCATTTGCTTGTTCATTCCTTTCATTTCGTTTTTCATTTCATTTGTGTTTGTATCCATCTTTTCGTTCATGCCTTTCATTTCGTTTTTCATATCCGCATTCATCTTTTGTGCATTCGCATCCATCTTTTCGTTCATGTTCGCATTTATCTTCGCTGTCATTTCCGCATTCATCTTTTGTGCATTCGCATCCATCTTCGCTGTCATTTCCGCATTCATTTTTGCCAGCATGGTGAATAGCTGGGCCATGTCGGGTGCGCTTGGGTGAGCCGTTTCGGCAAGGATCGGGGGGTTTTGGTGGAGAGGGGGAGGGGAGGTGTCATACACCGCGGCCGCTGCCGCACCTATTTCGGGCTCTGGGCTCAGTTGGGGGAGTTCATGTTCCTGCACGGGGATTCCATCCTGGACCATGGATCCTACACATTCTACATCCATTTCTAATACCCCCGGCTCCCGCTCGCCTTGAGACGCCATCTTGCTTCTCTTCAAGGGTTAATTTAGCTCGCTCGTAATTTGGAGGGAATCGGGGGTCGCTTCTCTCACCCCTGGACCTATTCCCGTGAATTTCGCTGGAGACAGGAGAGCCCGTTGTCCCGTTCTCCGATACCAGTGCCGCGAGGAGGGCGATGAATTTGTATCGCACGACCTGACACCAGTGTTGCGGATTCGCGCCCGCCGGCGTGCGGACGGCCACGTAACTCGAATCGCGGCACGTCGCCCACCGGACGGACAATCCAGTCGTGACCCTCTCGGACCAACGCCGGGAACTAGTCACGGGTGGACCTTTCGGTCTCACCGCGATCGTGCCAATCGGCCCCCGCGTGGGATAGGGTTGCTCGCCAAATTCGACCTCCCTAAGTACCCACACGGAGGGTAGACCGGGCGATCGCACCTCGCCGCAGGTCGACTTCGGACACGGGCCACTTTAAGCGACCCGTTCCGTACTATCGGGATAACCGAGCGGTGTTATTCGTCGGCCTCGACGGTTCGATTAATTATTTTGCGTTTCAGCCCACGACCAACCCTTTACGTGAAGCAAGATGGAGATTCAATAGAGGAAAAGACGAAGCGAAGCGGGAAAACAGTTCAACATGAAGCACATTTATTTCGCGATGAACGGAAAGCACACATATACAATTCCACCAAAAGCACATGTAAAAGAAGAAGACAATGCAATATTACATAAAAAGCAAATATCAAAGAGAAACACAATGCAGAGCTATCCGACTACCGAGCACACGGCAACACTTATACAATTTTACTTCACAGACGGCACCGACAACACACACACACTCAAAGCAAAAGAAAAAGAACCACCCTCCAGGATGAGGGGGGTAGGCGGGCCTGGGGCCGAGACCGTGTCGGGCCTACCCGTCTGATGATGAGACGCAAAGTGGCGGTGGCGCCTCGACTCCGCGGGCCTCGCGGACAGTGTCTGGTAGGGGGTGGGAAAGGGCCCCCTTTGTCGCACTATCTCAGCGCGGGGGGGGGGGAAACAGGAGGGGGTTGCTGATGCTCGGGGGAAGGAGGATATCACCCTGTCTCGGTTCCCGCGGCGAGCGTCTCCTCCTCGACCTCGGTCGTGTTGCTGGCCTCTCCCTCTGCAGCTCCCGGCACCGACGCGAGCACCCCCTCGTCCGCCTTCGCCGCCGCCCCCTCTCCACAGCTCCGTCTACTCGCCCTCTCAGTCTCCTCTCTTGGCTCGTCCCAACTCTTCACTCTTGACTTCTCCCCTCCGAACTCTGACTCTTCTTCCCAGCTCCACCGACAACTCGTTCCAACGCACCACCCTCGACTTCTCCCCTCCGAACTCTGACTCTTCTTCCCAGCTCCACCGACAACTCGTTCCAACGCACCACTCTCGACTTCTCCCCTCCGAACTCTGACTCTTCTTCCCAGCTCCACCGACAACTCGTTCCAACGCACCACTCTCTTTTGACTGACGAACGCAGCCGTTTATATAAGCCCCGTGGCTTCGCTCCTTCACCCTTGACCCTTTGCCTCCGACCCTTCACCTCTCTAACTGGCTCCCCATTGGACCGAGGAAAAGTGGGCGTGAATGCTTTTTGATCCATGAATTTGCATATAGCGTCCTCACTCCAACGCCCTGGAGGCGGGGCCAAATCGCCCACGCTCTCCGATAGGACGGAACAAAAGTGGGCGTGAGTCGTTTTTGATCCGTTTTCTGCGGAAAGTCTGTAATGTTTCTGAATATGCTGCTTGGTGCGCGCCCTGCACGAGTCCAGTATCGGTGCCCACGAGTGGCGCGGAAATGACAGTGAGGCGATGGTTGCGAGTTGTGACGGTAAAGGTCGTGGCTGTGGTTGTGAAGCGGCGTTGTGGTGGGTGGTTGTTGTGTGATGACTGTTGAGACGTGGTTGGTGGTGGTAGAAATGGCGGCTGGTCCAAAATAAAGATAGGAAAAGAAAACGGCTATCTAAAAGGGTCGCAGCCCGCATGAATGACATTTATTTCCTCAAAACAACGGGTTTGGGCCTAACTACACATATACTTACGGAGATATCTCACCTAAGGGACCTGAATGGTGGTTTGTGAATTTCGTCAACCACAACACTATATATATATATATATATATATATATATATATATATATATATATATATATATATATATATATATATATATATATATATATATATATATATATATATATATATATAACATAAATAAACTTTGTATCCCTGTTTACATACTGTTATTGGTTCAGGGTGTACGCAGTTGCGAGGCGAGTTTCTTGAACCCACTTCCCAGCTGATGATCCTGAAGCCAACAAACTGCAGATAACTCCGTGGCATGACAGGTTCCGAAGCAACCACGGACACTGTCTGAGATGTTTAATTCAGGCATGCTCCAGTGTCAAGCTGTGCTTTACCTATCTGATGAATTAAACCCCTCATAAGGGATGATATTGCTCTCAACGCCACACTGCTGCCAATCAAAATGGCCGAGCAATACCGTAACTGGGATGTTGGCTAATGTCGAATCATAACTGAACAGAGGGGGCAGAACTTCGTGTAATTAATTATATGCTTTGTCTAACCAATGTAAAGAGATGACCGGGCAGTTTAGAAAGCAGTTTATCAGGATTTTGCAAAGGCACGTTTGTATAAATGGACAGTGTCACATGCGAAAACTCTTACCCCTCGCACGTCAGCCCACTTTGTCATCTTATCACAATCTCTGCACACACAGACTCCTCAATCGCTCTGGGAGAAGGAGAGAAGAAAGATTGATAGAGGAGTGGAGCAGGTGGTGTGTGTCGTCCCCGGTCTCACCTGTATGTGAGCTGGTCGGCTCACGTGGTATCCAACAGAGTGTCTGGTATGGGTGAGTGAGAGGTGCAAATGAGACGTGTGGTGTGTGTGGTTGCGTGTAGTGCTTGTCCTGAAAAGGACTGTCGTGGACTCTGATAACGCTGTTCAAAACCAGATCAAATCAATGAGGTGCATGCGGTGGCAGGTGCAAGGATGCAAGGTGCGTGTGTAAGACCTGCAGGGAGATGAGTTGATTGAGGAGAATCACTGTTGATGTTGAGAATCAGCAGTGATTCTCCTGATGTTTGAGAGTTTGTGGTTGTTTTAATGAAGTGAGCAGAAGAGGTTTTGTCAGTGAGGAGGTGGTACCCCCACCTGGAAGCCCTCGTCTCTATGATCATTTCGCTTGGCTCCCTCAGCGCTCAATCCGTTGCGTTCCGTTCCGTCACTTTCCCCAGGTGCTTGCGTGGTTCATCTTGAACTCTCCACTCGATCACCACCTCCATTCGATCCACCAACCACTGGATTTTGAACCAACTCTGGACTCGGATAATTCAACTCAACTTGTCTAAACTGTGAACTGGTGTTTTGACCCTGAACTCTTCTTCCCTTGGACAACTTCGGAACTGACACTGACTTCTTCTCTGCCAGGCATTTTATCGCCCTCGATCCTGTCATCTCTCACGTCCACCTCCTGAGATCCAGCCACTCCAATTGGTTGGCGTGCTGTGATACAGCTATTGTGATTGGCTGTAGGAACGTGGGGGCTTGTCTCTGATTTGTCGGAGGTGGTGGAAAGGACAGGACAAGCAGAAGGACCATGCAAAGCATCCGACGTTCACGTGAATGCCGAGCTGTGCCTGCATTTGTTGTGAAGAATCTGAAAATGGAGTCAAAGAACAATGGGATAACTCCAACTGCACTCACAACGCATCTTTCCCTTCTACTGATGCAAGGGGGAGAGGTGATTTATCGAAACAAAATAACTACACAAGGAATGATTCCTCCTTTGCCTTCCATTTCATTATGTTTGTGCCATATCCTGATGCTGTGTGGACTGTGCTTCCCCACTGACGGACAGCTAGTAGCTTATACTGTTGCGAATTTGGAAACCATGAGCACATAACAGCCAGGTCCTATAGATCAGTTACATCGGTAAGTACGTGTTTCTAGTTAGGATCCCGTCCCGAGTCTAATGGGAATTAAATGTTCGTGCGCTGCGGAGTTATTTTGATAGTCAGGGTTTTCTTTTACATCACTTACAACAACAAAACACCTTCGACTCGTATCCTGACGCCATAATGCTCGCGTGGGCGGAGTTCAATGAAGAACTTGGCGTCTCTCGACCAATCAGAGAGATGAGAGCGAGTTTGCTGTCGTTCGGCCAATGGGAGCCAACGCAGGACAATATTACTCATCTTCCTGTTTGAGGGGCGGTCCGCCAAGACGCCCGCCACGCCCCCCCCCCGGTCCAATCAGCGGACTTGGCACCCCTTTTGGCCAATCAAAGGGGCAATGAGCGGATCGTGCGCCAAAACCATCCAGTAAGGGGGGCGGGTTATGAGAGGGAGTCCCCTCCCCCCTGGACGGGGAGTGAATAACACTGAACAACAAAAATTTTTTACCGGAGATGTGTAAAGTGATTTAGACTAATTTGGGTACGCTGATTTCAAAAATCATAACCGTTTTGCTGTATCACGTCAGGATTTTCAGTAACAGAAATATTCCCATTGCCTAGAAGTCAGGATTTCAATGAAATTTACAAAAATTCATTTATTCATTTATTTCATCATGAATGCTTCAAAATTATAGAAATTACAGGAAAACTCCACTAGAATGTAATTAAAAATGCTTTAGGCATTTGGCTTTGCGTTTGTGCTGCTCTGTGTCAGTTTCACGATGCAGGAACCAGCAGAAATCGCCCATCATGTTCGGGTTGTGCCGCCCTTGGTAACGCGTCTCCATGAGTGAAATCTCTTGGTGGAATCGCTCGCCGTGCTCGTCCGAGACTGCTCCCAAGTTGTCAGGGAAGAAGTTCAGGTGCTGGTGTAGGAAATGGATTTTCAGGGACATCCTGGAGCCAAGTTTCCTGAAGGACTCCAGCAGCTGCTGCACTATTTCTTCATAGTTGTCCGTCAGAGCTTTGAAGCTCCTCCACGCTGCCAGCTCTTTGGGGTTTAGAGTTGTCGGAAAAGTTTCGTCCTTCATAATCTGTCGGATTTGCGGTCCAACAAAGACACCAGCCTTGATCTTGGCCTCCGACAAGGTGTTGCCAAACTTTTCCTTGAGGTATAAAAACCCACGCCCATTCAGATCCATTGCCCGTACAAAACTTTTCATCAAGCCGAGCTTTATGTGGAGTGGTGGAAGGAAAACCTTGGCTGGGTCGACAAGGGCGACATGCTTCACGTTGTGTCGACCAGGTACATGCTCTTTTCGCTCTTCCCAATCTTTCTTCGTCCAGTGATTCTTGTCGTCTCTGCTATCCCAGAGACAAAGGAAGCACATGTATTTCGTGTAGCCTGACTGCAGCCCTAACAACAGCGCCACCACTTTCAAGTCTCCGCAGATGTGCCAGTTGAAGTCATTGTACTTGATGGAATCAAGCAGCTGCCGCATAGTCTCATAGGTCTCTGTCATGCCGAAGGCGTGAGCCAGTGGGACTGATGGTTTCTCGTTGCCATTGTGGAGCAAAACAGCCTTCAAGCTGTTCTTCCCCGAGTCGATGAAGAGGCGCCAGTCTGCAGGATCGTGATCACACCCAAGTTCTTTCAACAGACCGTTGATGTCACTGCAGAATGTCATCGTGTCTTCCATCTCAAAGAACTCAGCCATGTCTCTGTGACGTGCTCTGAACAAGGATATCTTGGTGTTAGGTTCAAGTAGATTCCACTGCTGCAGCCTTGATCCAAGCAGCTCTGCCTTCGCCTTTGACAGCGAGAGATCTCTTACAAGATCATTTAAGTCTCCCTGGTTCAGAAGGTGTGATTCTTGAGTGTCGGGTTCAAAAGGTTCATCATCATCATCCTCTTCACCACTGCTTACAGCTATGTTCTGATCAGCTGGAGGTGTTGGAACGGGGTTCTCGTCATCATGAGGCACAGGTTTACGAGCAGAGACGCAGTCAGCGTACTTGATGTGACCTTTATTCTTCTTGTTGAAGCCGGCGATGCTTGTGCAGCAGAAATAACAATCATCATGATGATTCTGCGGCTCACGCCATATCATGGGCACCGCAAATGGCATGCTCGCGCGCTTGCCCACCACCCACTGAGTCAAGGTTGTGTGACAGCTTGTGCAGCAGATGTGTGGTGCCCAGCTCTGTTCTTGGTCCCCCACCTTACACCCGAAGTAGTGAAAGTAGGCGGCCTTCATTTTCACTGCTGTAGATATACTTCGCTGTTGATCTTTTTTGGTATACCGACCACAGACATAACAGAAGTTGTCAGGATGATTGGTACAGGAACGCCTACTCATCTTTATCTGAAAGAAAGAAATATAACACAAGTTAACAACAATTGTACGAAATAGACATGTTAAAGACATATGTAAATTTCATTGAAATCCTGACTTCTAGGCAATGGGAATATTTCTGTTCCTGAAAATCCTGACGTGATACAGCAAAACGGTTATGATTTTTGAAATCAGCGTACCCAAATTAGTCTTAATCACTTTACACATCTCCAGTAAAAAAAATTTTTTGAAATTTGTTGTTCAGTGTAATTGATCAGCGCGATCCGACTGGGAGAAGTTGTGGTTTGACGGCCGGATAGTCTGGGATTGCCTCGCCTGGCCTGCTGGCGCTCACTGCCTTGTCCTCCCTCACGCTGGTTGGTGTCCGTCCTTCATCCTCCGTCCCTGGTACTTGGAGTGGCATCGTGGTTGTGGGTTTGAGTCCCGCCAATCCAGAACGTCAAAGACCAAACGACGTGGACAGGTCCAAGATAGCTCTGGTCTCCAGCTCATCTTCCCTTGAGCTGGAAAGCTTCAATAAAGACCTCGAGGTCCATCTCTGTCTGGGTATTTGTGTGTGCGTGTGTGTGTCCTTGGGTCCCGTCTATCAGTAGAATTGTTAAGTGCTTATTGCTGCACATTATTTACATTTCTTAGTCGGATAACTCTGCCCTTACGTGCTCCCCTCATTCCCCAATTATTATTGTAAATAAATTCCCTCTTGTTGAATGTCCCAGCTTGTCCTTGTCCTTTCTATCATTGGTTTGCCGCGCTGCGAACGGGAATTAGGAGGCCTCATTGCTGCTGTAATCGTGCAATCGGCCCGGCAGGTTTCTGGTACTCAACGCTCGGGGTACGACTCAGATCCGGCTCGGTAACGGCCCGGATCGCGCAGATCCTGCCGAGGGTAAATTTCCCTGGTAGTTTGGACGACGTGGGTATTTAGATAAATTGAAATTGGCAATTAACCCAATCCCACGTGGTCGACCTATTGGCGATCTTAGACCCGACAAGGGACCCATGACCTTTCAGATTTATCTGAAAGGTACGACCAAAATTCCAGGTGTTCGGTGGAGCCGACTCGACTACTCTATCTCGCGGTTGTGCTCGCCACCGCGACCCGGCTCCACACCAATACATGTTGCTGCATTTGAGCCTGGTGAGTAACTGCTGAAATCAATCTGTCCAGGTTCTTCCCGACATCTTTGTTCTTCGTTCCTTTCACATTTCTTTCTAAAAAATTTTTTTCACAATTCTCTTTATTCATTATAATTCTTGCTTTTTCTTCTCTTTCATCTCTTTTACTCTTCATTCTTCTCTTTCATTATCTATCTCTCTTAGGAGAAGTGAATTCTTGCAGAAATTTTTCTGTGAGGCTCACAAAGCTGCACCTGGATGGGTTTGAGGGTTGTGGAGTAGCGGCTGAACCCCGAATCCGATCCAGGTTCCTCCTGATGACTCAATCTTCGCTCTTTACTTCTTCAGGTTCCTTTTTTGTCTTCTGTTTCATTATTTGTTGGATGTGTCTCCCTGGGGCTTCTGAAAACCATAACACTGCGGTATTGTTACGATGTGATCATGTTCTCTTGTACGATTCACATAAACACCTCCCTTGTACTGAATAATTAATGATGCTTAAATTGGGACATCTTTAAACACTCCATTCTTTCGCTTCTGCTTTAGCTGCTCTTGGTAGTTGCTTGAGAAATAGTTGAAGAATTATATGTTGATGATTTATTGGGAATGGACTGATCTACTTGGATGAATGTCTGTCCATCTGAGCACAATACAAATCTCATAATTTGCAATTCAAGGTTCAAATGTGTTAAATTTCCTTAATTTGCATATTGTCTGCTAACCTCTTTGTCAGATCATGGTAGGCCTGTACTTTTCACCAAACATTGAGGTTTCCGCAACTCCGAACCAACCCTGGATGGGTCTTGACTCTGTCTCAAGGTCATGTCAGTTAAGAAATTAATTAGTAATTTTATGATTACTAATTTTAATCATAATTTTATGATTACTAAGTAATTTTATGTTCAAATCATGATTCTGGGGCATACAATTGCCGACTCTTGTGAAAGACACCGTGTAATCGTGACCGTCCTCCAGGTAATGCCAGGAGCGGGGACATCCAGCACCTTCCTCCGAGGGATGGCACACACATTGATTGATGTTCCACGCTGCCTGTCAAACACCAGGATGACAGCTTATAGCTGTGTCAGCACTCGAACACAAGCTAGACAGGTCAAGGTAAAACGACTAGATATCTGCGATCACAAAAATATCTCCCAGCTTACCCTCGGCCCACCATCTAATGATGACATTATTTTCGGACCGCCATATGACCTTCCTTTCTACATTTAGGGATAAGTGTGTAAATTAAGAAAATATGTCCCCATCTGCAATCTATCCATAAAATTAAACATCATGAAAATCAGAGGAAAATTATTCAAGTTATGATTAAAAATGGTGTTTTTGTTAATTAGGTCACAATCTGAAAAAAGTGGGTCAGGGACACAAAACAAATATCATGTGCTCAACCTCAATGCAGGTGCACTATAATGATGTCAGGACATCTTGGAAAGCCAAGTGGTCTTTGAGATTCCACATTGGCAAAATTGAGCGATGACAAAAAAAAGATGTTTGTTTTTGTTTGTCTGTTTGTTTTTTCTGGACCACCATTTGACCTTGACCTTTAACCCAGAGCGGAATGATGTAAATTAATCGTAAGTGCACCTTACTCGAGGCTATCTAATCGAGAGAGGGCAATTTTGTGATGATCGGACAAACCTTCATCGAGTTTGGGTGAAAAATGTTAAAATGTCTCTAAAATAATTGGGTCATGACCTTAAAAATTGGTCAAGCTCAAAAAACATTGTCAACTCCGCCTACTTACTATTTGCATCGTTGATCCAAAATTTCATTCTAAAAGGATATAGCTCAGAAATTGGGAGTGGAGTTGGAAAAGAGATCTAAGTGGTGGTTTAGTACTCCTCAGGGTGAAAGAACCTCTGTGGTCCAATTTAAAATTGGGGGCGCTAAATATAGAAACAAATCCAACAACAGCAATAAGCCTTCCCTTATCCTATATAAGGGGAAGCTTAATAAAAGGAGTTGTGATTAAAACTGTGTCGATCACAAAAATGCCTGGTGTTGGCTTAATGGCGAGGGTGGTGAGCTTGGGTTCCGAGTCAAGATCCTCGGGTCCTGAGTTCAAGTCCCACTCAGCTGTTGAATTAATACCAGGTGGGTTTAACTCGGCCTGTCATCCTTCCGAGGTCGGCAAAAATGAGTACCAGCATGCTGGTATACTGTGTCGGAGTGGAGACCTGTCCAGGATTGTTCCCAATATCCAAGGAGACTGCTTCGACAGCACCAACCCTCTGCACAGAGTGTGGTTCCAATGGATGGACGGATCACAAAAAGCTTCAGTTGCTCGTTCACATGCCGTACAAAAATGAACTTGCTTACTGGATTACATCATTGATGTGTTTGTTTTTGGAGTCAAAAAATTTGATCACTAGTGACAAACACACCTGTAAATACCAAATATAATGTGGATTCATTATAAGATCCCACAATTCAAGATTATCAAGTCTGTGACCTCATAGTTAACCCTTAATAGGTAGCCTGGGCTTTTGAGAACCCCAAGGTAAGCTGGGGTTTTTTGCAAAAAAATACAATAAAATTCAAGACATTTTTTGTAAAAAAATAAAATAATAATTTAATGATACATTAATCGAGTTTTTGTCTTAAAATATTGCAAAGGGTTTCATTTTGATATTTACATCATGTTATTGCAATAAAATGATGAGAACATTTATTTATTTATTTTTAATTACTCTCCCTCGGTGGTAAAGGACTTCAGGTTGCCCAGATGTTACCGTGGGATGAAGGTTACCTATTAAGGCTTAAAGTCAATCTGAATGAACAAGACTTACTTTTACAAATAACCTTTCTGCAACAAATTTTAACTTCAAATGAAACACTGATTTATTATTTCTTAATTTCTGTTAGGCAAAGGCTCGGTTCTCCAACTAGGCATGACCCCCAAATTCTCCCACAGCATGGTCTCCAGCATTGAGACCACTCACCTGGAACACCAGTTCTTCTTCCCTCTCTTCTGCACTGCACTCAATCCATGGACCACGGGCACAGTTGATGGTGATTATAAACGTCCTCGGCGGGTCTACATGGGGAAGGGTAGGCGTAATTAAGGAGTTTTAATCATTAAAAGGAGAAAGTGATTGCTTGCTTGCAAACTTTCCTGAACCATGTCGTTAGGTGACCCAGGTCATTAAGAAACTGGTCTTTTGCACTCGTAAACATGCGGAGCTCATTAAATATACAGAACACCTGTCGCAATACCAATCTATCGGGTACCCCAACGACTCCCTCTCCTCTCCACTGCTGAAATAGAACTGGATTATTGATAAGGGTTTGTTTGACAGCTGTTTCTTCCCGAAGTGAACCCTCATCCTTTGAGTGCATGTTCCTGGACAGTGCCTTTTCTCACAAATATTGTCCCGATGGTGATGGTACCCAGGATCCATGGTCGTGGTACCCAGGATCCATGGTAGTGGAACCCAGGAGCCATGGTCATGGTACCCAGATCATCCATTCTTAACTCTCTGTTGTCATTTGAATGCCGTGCAGGACTGTCTGGATTTACTGATATCTCCCTCTTGGGCCAAAATATATCACGACAAAGGTGATGAATGCAGTTTGTATATTATTATTATTATTATTATTATTATTATTATTATTATTATTAGTAGTAGTACTATTATTGTTGGCATTATTGTCCCCCGCCCCCCTTCGCATTATAAAATTTTCATTTTGGAATTTCCTCATTGTTCCCATATTATTTTGGTGTCATCTTGGTGTGTTTTCTCTCTCAGTTGTTTGTACAAAAAAAAATAAAAAACAAGTGTGGAAGGAATGGCAATTGATAAGGATGGAATGATAAGACAATCCTTAAACGGATTACCATCACGACGTCTTTTTACAATCTCCCATCTCAATCTCACAACAAATAAAATATACAACTACACCAACCACATTACAAATCTACAACTACCTCTAACATATATATCTACATAGAATTGCACCAACCCACATGACAAATCTACAACTACCTCTAACATATATATCTACATAGAATTGCACCAACCCACACGACAAATCTACAACTACCTCCAATATCGACATTTATAAACAACGACAACCACCACACCACAAACCGACAATGACCTCTAACAAAGACATTTACAACTACCTCTAAAATAGATATCTCCGTACAATTACACCAACCCACACTACAAATCTATAGCTACCTCAAACATAGACATCCCCGTACAATTACACCAACCACACTACAAATCTACAACTACCTCTAACATATATATCTACATAGAATTGCACCAACCCACACGACAAATCAACAACTACCTCGAACATATACATCTACATACAATTACACCAACCACACTACACATCTACAACTACCTCGAACATAGACATCTACATACAATTACACCAGCCACACTACACATCTACAACTACCTCGAACATAGACATCTACATACAATTACACCAGCCACACTACAAATCTACAACTACCTCTAACATAGACATCTCGGTACAATTGTTGCTATTGACATGCGCGCACACACACACACACACACACACACACACACACACACACACACACACACACACACACACACACACACACACACACACACACACACACACACACACACACACACACACACACACACACACACACACACACACTCAGTCACCTCGGACGAAAATGTCAAAAGATGTCGTGATGTAATTCTGTGAATGGATAGTGTTGTCATTCCTTTGTTGTCATCCCTTCCTCCCTTGTTTAGTTTTTTGTTTTTTTTGGAATTCCATCCCGACATGTTGTTTCATGTTTTTAAAATGTTTTTTTTCCAACTTGTTTCTATTGCTTTTAATCATTTTTTAAATTTAAACCTCTGAATGGCTCGTTTATAGTTTCGTGGTGGAATTACCTGTGGTATGCAACACGATGTGTACTGTGCTGTATGAATGATAGACATCTTCACAAAGGTACAAGAGAGGGGGCCATCCACGAGCTGTGCACCCCACTGGACGATCATGGGGTGGGGTAAGCATGTGGGGTTGGAGCATCAACAGGCCATGTGTGACCCACATGGACGTTCTGAGCTGTGGGACATACTAGTGGGGGGTGGAGGACATGCATGGGCCATGTTCCCACCTCGATGTTTGTGGCTGAAGGCTCACACGGTGTAGATCCGGAACTCGGAGGCGTGCACGGGGGTCCGCAGGATCAGGTGCAAACACGAGCCACACAACCCAACCGGACGTTTCGAGATTGGGGGCGCGCACGAGGGAGGGACGGGACTTAGACTGGCCGTGCGGCTCATCTGATCACTGGGAGGGGGGAAGGGGGCGTACATGTGTTAACGTGTCCCACCTCGACGTTTAGGGTTGGGGAGATCCACCGTGTGGGGGCGAGGGGGGGGGAGAGGAGGGGGTATGCACGAGGTGGTGTTTGTCTGGGCCATGTGGCCCATCAGGGCATTTTGACTCCAATTCCACGAAGATGTCGTTTTCCCGCCAGTTTTCCACGCGGTGACCTCGTTTTTCGTCGACAAGCGGTTGAGCTCTCTTGCCTCGTGGCAACTCAAGTTCATTCCGATTGTCTGTGAGATCCGACGTTTACAACACAAAACATCGCCGCCCAATAACGAGCAGGCTGTGTGCGCAGCTCACCCAGAGGGTGTGTGTTTACTTCATTGTATTTACTACAGCCTGTTTGAAGGGAAAAGTAAATGGCGCAGATCGTTTATTGCTCGACATTGGCTTTACCGGCCAACCATCATCATCGTGCTCAGCAAACCTCCAAAGGGAAGGGAGTGATGGAACTGGATCCTGAGGGCTATCCCAATGTGGTACATCACCTGGAGGTGAGCCCTGATATGTGGAAGATCACCTGGAGGTGAACCCTAATATGTGGTATATCACCTGGAGGTGAACCCTGATATGTGGTACATCACCTGGAGGTGAACCCTAATATGTGGTACATCACCTGGAGGTGAACCCTAATATGTGGTACATCACCTGGAGGTGAACCCTGATATGTGGTATATCACCTGGAGGTGAACCATAACATGTGGTACATCACCTGGAGGTGAACCCTAATATGTGGTACATCACCTGAAGGTGAACCCAGATATGTGGTACATCACCTGTAGGTGAACACTAATATGTGGTACATCACCTGGAGGTGAACCCTAATATGTGGTACTTCACCTGGAGGTGAACCCTAATATGTGGTATATCACCTGGAGGTGAACCATAACATGTGGTACATCACCTGGAGGTGAACCCTGATATGTGGTACATAACCTGGAGGTGAACCCTAATATGTGGTACATCACCTGGAGGTGAACCCTAATATGTGGTACATCACCTGGAGGTGAACCCTGATATGTGGTATATCACCTGGAGGTGAACCCTAATATGTGGTACATCACCTGAAGGTGAACCCTGATATGTGGTACATCACCTGTAGGTGAACACTAATATGTGGTACATCACCTGGAGGTGAACCCTAATATGTGGTACTTCACCTGGAGGTGAACCCTAACATGTGGTACATCACCTGGAGGTGAACCCTGATATGTGGTACATTACCTGGAGGTGAACCCTAATATGTGGTACATCACCTGGATGTGAATTTTGATCGATCACAAGATTCACAATACAAGGGTAATCCATGGATGTGGTAAAAATTGATTTATTATGATCATTATTATTATTATTATTATAAATGAATTAATTCATTCAGAGCACAGAGTTCGCACACCGGTACTTCTCGGTAATTTCATACGAATTCTCGTTTTTGGAACCTTGTTCGAACTCAAATTCCTCCTTCCCCACTCCTCTCCTCTCCCCTCCTCTTCCTCCAGATTTCCTCCCCATCCTTCCCCCTTCATTACCCAGATGGATGCGGCGCGACCAATGGGCTCCGCCTGCAGGGGTACGCGCCTCTGGCGGGAAACGAACGCTCCGACAGGTTGACGGCGACGGTAGTGCTGATCGGGCAGGAGGGTCGCAGGAGCAATGGCCGGCGAGTGCAGCTCCCTCACTTCGGAACCGGGGGAAGGTAGGGGGGCGTCGAGCCCCAGCACGGCATGCTCGGACACGGTTGGGAAAAAGCACGGCCCTCAACCTTGCCTCGTGCATGCCATCCGTGTGCACGTCCCCTTCACGCGCTGCATTTTGCCTTCCCAGCACGGATCACGCCTCTCACCTCGTGCCGTGTCAAGGACCGTGTCACTGTGTCTTTATGCAAACCATGCACGGGACCGTGTCACTGTGTCTTTATACAAACCATGCACGGGACCGTGTCACTGTGTCTTTATGCAAACCAAGCACGGGACCGTGTCACTGTGTCTTTATACAAACCATGCACGGGACCGTGTCACTGTGTCTTTATACAAACCATGTACAGGACCGTGTCACTGTGTCTTTATACAAACCATGTACGGGACCGTGTCACTGTGTCTTTATACAAACCAAGCACGGGACCGTGTCACTGTGTCTTTATGCAAACCATGCACGGGACCGTGTCACTGTGTCTTTATACAAACCAAGCACGGGACCGTGTCACTGTGTCTTTATGCAAACCATGCACGGGACCGTGTCACTGTGTCTTTATACAAACCAAGCACGGGACCGTGTCACTGTGTCTTTATACAAACCATGCACGGGACCGTGTCACTGTGTCTTTATACAAACCATGTACGGGACCGTGTCACTGTGTCTTTATACAAACCATGCACGGGACCGTGTCACTGTGTCTTTATACAAACCAAGCACAGGACCGTGTCACTGTGTCTTTATACAAACCATGTACGGGACCGTGTCACTGTGTCTTTATACAAACCATGCACGGGACCGTGTCACTGTGTCTTTATACAAACCAAGCACAGGACCGTGTCACTGTGTCTTTATGCAAACCAAGCACGGGACCGTGTCACTGTGTCTTTATACAAACCATGTACGGGATAGTATTGGTATTTATACAAGCCATGTACGGGATAGTATTGGTATTTATACAAACCATGTACGGGATAGTATTGGTATTTATACAAACCGTGTACAGGATAGTATTGGTATTTATACAAACCGTGTACGGGATAGTATTGGTATTTATACAAACCATGTACGGGATAGTATTGGTATTTACACACAACGTGTACGGAACAGTATTGGTATTTATACAAACCATGTACAGGATAGTATTGGTATTTATACAAACCATGTACGGGATAGTATTGGTATTAATACAAACCGTGTACAGGATAGTATTGGTATTTATACAAACCATGTACGGGATATCCCAATGTGGTATTGGTATTTATACAAATATTGGTATTTATACAAACCATGTACGGGATAGTATTGGTATTTATACAAACCATGTATGGGATAGTATTGGTATTTATACAAACCATCTACGGGATAGTATTGGTATTTATACAAACTGTGTACGGGATAGTATTGGTATTTATACAAACCATGTACGGGATAGTATTGGTATTTATACAAACCGTGCACGGGATAGTATTGGTATTTATACAAACCATGTACGGGATAGTATTGGTATTTATACAAACCATGTATGGGATAGTATTGGTATTTATACAAACCATGTACGGGATAGTGTTGGTATTTATACAAACCATGTACGGGATAGTATTGGTATTTATACAAACCATGTATGGGATAGTATTGGTATTTATACAAACCGTGTACGGGATAGTATTGGTATTTATACAAACCATGTACGGGATAGTATTGGTATTTATACAAACCATGTATGGGATAGTATTGGTATTTATACAAACCATGTACGGGATAGTGTTGGTATTTATACAAACCATGTACGGGATAGTATTGGTATTTATACAAACCATGTATGGGATAGTATTGGTATTTATACAAACCATGTACGGGATAGTATTGGTATTTATACAAACCATGTATGGGATAGTATTGGTATTTATACAAACCGTGTACGGGATAGTATTGGTATTTATACAAACCATGTACGGGATAGTATTGGTATTTATACAAACCGTGCACGCGACCATTGCTGTGCGTTTATACAAACCGTGCGTGGATTTTGAGTTGGTAACTTGTCCTTGTTGAGTGAGAATGGGACACTTCGGTGTGAATTTATGTCGATGTGACTGACACTGGACGTTTGTGGACAAATCGGGCTCGAAGTGCACCTTTTTCATTTTGGGGTCCACCGGCTGTGTCTTCATTCAATGGTCGGTGTTTGTTTTCGAGTTGCCATATTAAACCACTGGATCGTGGACCTGGTGCATGAAGGTTCAAGTCCCTTACAGGATTATTTATGGTCCATTGTCTACCAGAATGTCCTTGTATTTGATGTAAAAGTCCAACGATTTATTCTGATGTCTTTGTCCTACCTGTGATACAGACAGGTATAATCTCTTCCAAGACCTTTTGGTCGTTGAAAATAAATTTTTGGACAGGATCCTCACTTGTGCTGCTCCTTGGTCACTCTGCTCTCCATCCACAGGTTTACCACATCTGTCCAGGATCTCGGGGTCCATCAGCACCCAATTAATTTGGCCCCGGATTCCTCCTTGGGTCATCCCCAAGCCTTGAAAGTGTTCAGTATCCTCCTTGGTCCATCCGTGGTCTTGCTCCCCGTTCTGTCCCTGATAGTATTTTGTCTCTGATTTTGTCCCTGATAAACCCCTCATTACGTTATTCGTGCTTTTGTTACAATAATATCCAGAGTGTGTCTCGTACTGTGTACTGTGATGTGAACACCAACTACTGTGTTCTATAAAACGTATCCGTGTGTGTCCATGCAATTGTGCATGGCGTTCCGAGTGAGTGTTCATGTGTGCCCGGTAACTAGTTTGCATGAACAGATGTGCCTTGGTAACTAGTGTGCCTGGTAAAAAGTTTTCATAAACACGTATGCCCGGTAACTACTGTTCACAAACACGTGTCCCTGGTAACTACTATTCACGTTTTCCCGGTAACTAGTTTGCATAAACACGCATGCCCGGTAACTAGTTTGCATAAACACGTGTGCCCGGTAACGTGTTTGCATAAACACGTGTGCATGTTAACTAGTTTGTGCAAACACGTGCCCGAGAACTACTGTTCACATGTGCCCGGTAACTAGTTTGCATAAACATGCGTGCCCGGTAACTAGTTTGCATAAACACGTGTGCCCGGTAACTAGTTTGCATAAACACGTGTGCCCGGTAACTAGTTTGCATAAACACGTGTCCCCGGTAACGAGTTTGCATAAACACGTGTGCCTGTTAACTAGTTTGTGCAAACACGTGCCCGAGAACTACTGTTCACATGTGCCCGGGAGCTAGTTTGCATGAACCCATGTGCCCGGTAACTAGTGTGCTCCGTAACTAATTTGCTCAAACAGGTGTGCCCAGTAACTAGTGTTTATGTGTGCCCAGTAAGTAATTTGTGTAAACAGGTGTGCCTGGTAACTAATTTGCGTAAATAGGTTTGCCCAGTAACTTGTGTTCATGTGTGGCCAGTAACTAATTAGCTTAAACACGAGTAAGAGAAATAGAGAAGTTTGAAGCAGAATGAAGAAACCAAGAGGAGAGTTAAAAGCGCAGGGAACCTGATCATCCACCGACAGGTTAAAAAAAGACACATTTATGGTTTTGGTGAACCTGCGTTTTCACGACGAGTTCAAATCCCCCGGGCTCCCTCATACAATGGCTTGTTTTTGTGTAACGACTTACTAGTGAAGTGCACAAGGGTCGTGCTCATGGCTCACTTTGATATATCACTTCCCTTATTATTGACCCCAAAAAGGGGGGGGGGACCTTTGACCCATTTGGGGCCTTTGTTGGGATATCACTAAAAGGGACCAATGTGAGAAAACCCCAAATCCAGAGTTTGATGTAAACTACAATTACAACTAGAATGGTACTCGGTAGAGCGCATACCTCCACCAGGCTGAACGGTTTACGTTTTGTATCCCACCGATGGGTCGGATCTATATCCGGATCTGAACCAAAATCTGATCGGCTTGTTTTCGTCACCGAACCATTTCATCCACCAAGTTTTGAGATATCATTCCTTATATAGTTTTGTGCCCATCTCTCAATGGTGAAGAATCACTTGAAAAAAAATCTAAGTATGACCTTATCCGGATATGGATCTTCACCAAAATCGAATCAATTCATCCTCGTCACACACCCAACCTGTACACCAAGTTTGGTCCAAATCCGTCAGTAACTTTTTGAAACATCCTGTTCACAGACAAACAAACAAGAAAGATGTCGTGGCACGATACTTGTGAAATCCAAATGAACAATCATTGCCATGGAAACAACAATTTGGTAATTTCGAAAATTTTACCCATCACTTGCTTTGCATGATTCAGTGGTATGCGTAACATATTTGGTTGATACATTTTGTAATTGCTGCACAATAGGTGTTTTACTGTTTCGGATGTCCTTGACCTTAACCTGTGACAAAGTTTGACCAAACACACCTCACTTGTTACTCCGCATGCATACAAACAAGCTGCGTAAGTTTCAAGTTGATATCTGGAAAATTACTGAGGTATGGTGATAATAAATTTACAAAAGGCTCATTTCATTGTTATGGGGTGAAATTGTTGTCATGGAAACCATTGACGAGTCAAAAAGGCCATCAATTTTTCTGATTTTTGGTGAACCAATTCAGTGACCCAATATGCAAATTATGTTCTACCACTCCACACGGTCCGTTGTATACACACACACACACACACACACACACACACACACACACACACACACACACACACACACACACACACACACACACACACACACACACACACACACGTTTTGAATAAATGTTTTGTCTCAGATATTCCTCCAATCTCTATTATAATACCAAGCTTGCACACTAAAAACTCGGCTCGCCGTCACACAATCCCTATGAAATTGCTGTGGTACTTAGCGGACATGCCGACAATGTTTGGGAAGTCTTGGCGTTCCATAGTACCACTTGCATTTTGCACAATGCGTATTTTTGTCATTCCCCGTGTACGGTCTGTCGTCTGCTACCAGCTATGTTGTACTGCTATCCCGTGCATGTGCACGGGTATCGCTCGTATAATATAATTTAAAGGATTTCTGAAAATGATTTTAATTTCACAACATCCTATAATCAACTTCATTACCTTCGCATTCTGCAAAAGGTTATGTTTTGGTCGGCGTGTATTTATTTATTTATTTATTTATTTGTAATCTTGTGATTCATATAACTCAAAAAGTGTTAAACTGAATTGCATGAAATTTGGTGGGATGATTGGTCATTAGCCAGGAAGCATTCGATTAGATTTTGGGATCATTCGGGTCAAAGGTCAAGGTCAAAGTCACGAAAAGGTCAAAATCGTCTTTTTACGATAACACGGTCAATTTTTATTCAATTTGCATGCAACTAACGCCAAAATGTTCAGAATTCAACGCCTCATCTTGTGATATGCAATATGACACAATGACGCCCATACTCTTGTTACCGGTTATGGGTCAAAGGTCAGGGGGGTCACGACCTTGAAAAATATGCGGTTTTTGTCATAACGCGGTCAATTCTTGTCCGCTTTACATGAACCCAGCACCAAAATGTTCACAATTTAATGCCCAATCTTATGACACAATGACGTCATAACACGTGTCACCGGTTGGGGTAAAATGTCGGGGGGGGGGTCACGCCCTTGAAAAATATGCGGTTTTTGGCATAACTCAGTCAATTCTTATTCGATTTGCATGAAACCAGCATCAAACGAGATTACCTTCTCTTGTTGAAACGTTGTATTCACCGAGCTTGCGAGTGAAGACTCGCCAAAACGACGTGAGTTGATTGTTGTTTAGTCCGTAGCCCCCGGAAGTCGGGGGGGGGGTCATGACATTATAGATATGTGGTTTGAGTCATAAGACCATTCATATGAAACCAGTTCCCCACACTCATACCAAGAACAAAAAAGTAGTGGTGGCGAAGGTATGCGCTCTATGAGTGCCCGTTCTAGTTTGATTTGTAAACCTAACCGGGCGTAGTGGCGTGCGCCTGTAATCTGGCTACTCGCAGGCTTGGGTTGGAGGATCGCTTGAGGACAGGAGCTCTGCATTGGGCCGTGCAATGATAGGGTGTATGGCAGCCCGGGGTCATGGCGAAACCCAATCCATATCCCTGTGTCGTAAGAGGCGACCAGGGTTGCTTCAGGAAGGGCATCCAGTGTAAAACCTGTGCCAAATCAGTATGCGGATCATAACGGATGATCCGCTGTGGCGACCCCTAACGGGATCAGCCGAAAGACGAACAACAACATTTGATTTGTAAACCTCAAAATATCGTTCCTTTTCCTAAAGTAAGAACCTTAACCTGTAAGAAAACGAATGGTTTCCCGACCGCGTAGATCATCAGCTGGGCACCACTCTTCCTCAAGGTTTCGATTATTTCAGCCCAGAATTCAGCCCTTGGTCACGGATCCACATCAGTGGATCCACGTCCTCAGTTGCGTCCAGGCAGTCTGTCAACCCATCAATGCAACATCATGAATCAAACGTTTACTCGCAGGAGGAAATAATGTCTAATGATCAAGAGCTGTAAGTGCTCTCAAGGGTGCAAAGGTCTTCAGGACTATAATGGGTCTAAAGGGTCTTAAAAAGGTGTTAAGGGATCTTAAACGTCAAAAGTGTCAAAATAGCGACAATGGGTCGAAAGGGTCAAACGTCAGATCGTTTAAGGAATATCTATAAATTAATCTCTTATCACACATTTCATTATATACCAACACACACACACACACACGCACGCACACACGCACGCACGCACGCACACACACACACACACACACACACACACACACACACACACACACACGCACACACACACACACGCACGCACGCACGCACGCACACACACACACCACTTATACAAACACACCTATAAACACACACTTACATACACTGACATGTGAAGACCCTCGGACCATCACCTCACCACATGTTCACTCCATGTAAAGACCCTCGGACCATCGCCTCACCACACGTTCACTCGATGTGAAGACCCTCGGACCATCGCCTCACCACACGTTCACTCAATGTAAAGACCCTCGGACCATCGCCTCACCATACATTCACTCCATGTGAAGACCCTCGGACCATCGCCTCACCACACGATCACTTCATGTAAAGACCCTCGGACCATCGCCTCATCACACGTTCACTCCATGTGAAGACCCTCGGATTATCGCCTCACCACACGTTTACTCCATGTGAAGACCCTCGGACCATTTCCTCACCACACGTTCACTCCATGTGAAGACCTTCGGACCATCGCCTCACCACACGTTCACTCCATGTGAAGACCCTCGGACCAGCCTCACCAAACGTTCGATCCATGTGAAGACCCTCGGACCATCGCCTCACCACACGTTCACTCCATGTGAAGACCCTCGGACCATCGCCTCACCACACGTTCACTCCATGTAAAGACCCTCAGACCATCGCCTCACCACACGTTCACTCCATGTCAAGACCCTCAAACCATCGCCTCACCACACGTTCACTCCATGTAAAGACCCTCAGACCATCGCCTCACCACACGTTCACTCCATGTCAAGACCCTCAGACCATCGCCTCACCACACGTTCACTCCATGTAAAGACCCTCAGACCATCGCCTCACCACACGTTCACTCCATGTAAAGACCCTCAGACCATCGCCTCACCACACGTTCACTCTATGTAAAGACCCTCAGACCATCGCCTCACCACACGTTCACTCCATGTAAAGACCCTCGGACCATCGCCTCACCACACGTTCACTTGACGTGCATAAATAAACCTTCAGACCCTTGCCTTGCCACACATTGATTTCCCACACTTCCTCACTGCGAACCACCTCCTCGATTGGTTTCAATTTTAATTTTTTTTAAATCACATTTGATGCAGGATTCGGACCAATAAACGCTCATTAACCCTACTGAAACATCACGTGGTGTTCAACAAGAAGGCGCACGAAGGCACGGCGAGGCACACTGAAACATGGCGCAGTTATACATCCTTGCCATGACGGTATTTCCACTGGTGCTGGTTTGTACCTGATACGCACGGTTCTCTGGTATGATGAACAGTGCACGGGGTACTGGTCTACCGGAGCAATGCACAGTATGATATAGGAGTACAGTAAGTACTGCAGTGATGTCAAAGTATGAGGAAGGTATGCAGGTACTGACTGGTGCCGTGTCATGGTATTTTGTACACACGGTACTGCGTAGATGCCATGGTATTGTTCCGATGTGGTCCACGGAGTAAAATCGGGACTGGATTAGAATAGTTATTTTAGAGTACATGTTAGTGTTAGTGTGAGTGTGTCGAGCATGAGTTGAGAAATATCTCAAAGTGTCTGTGTTGAAGCTCTGCTGTCCCCTCCCTCCCCCCTCCATACATTCTTGAACCTTCCTGTTGTCTATCTGTCCTTATTTGGTAACGGCCAATCGGCAGAGCTCATCGGGAAGATCAGACAGGCTGGGAAACCAAGCACACGAATCAACATCCGTCATTTGTGTGGAATTTTCCTCACTTACCAGCCAATGGCCACGCATCGTAAATCCTCATCTGTCAGGCTGCCTCAGCCAATGGGCGTGAGCCGCGGATGGTCCAATCGGCCCCATGGGATGTAAAAAAAAGAAAGAAAGAAGCAAGTCATGGCGTTTCGGGTTCGTGGCACACGTCTGTGGTTCATTGAGGAGCTGGTACACTGGGAGCGTGGTTGGTGCCGGTACGTGAGGCGCGGTGAGGAGAAGGCCCACACTGGACCACTGCGTACCTGAACACGATGTGTGTCGGCATTGCCACGCGGAACAGGTTTATTTTTTTTATTTCGTCGACCCCTGCTGAGTCCCGTGTGTCCCCCAAGTGAATGAAAGATGGAGGATTCATTGACAAGCCACCGTGGCTCCAGGGGTACGTTGTATATGGCTGTTTATTGTTTTATTTTGATCACCGCTGCGTGGCCGTGTTTTTCTTCCTCACCTTTTCTCCCTGTAATAAATCCCCCTTTTTTGTTAATGAAATCCTGTGTGGTCGTCGGGAGTGGGCTCCATCGCACTTATTACATTGGTTTATTAACCCGTTAGACAGGCACATTGGGTCCACACATGCGCCTCTCAACGCGGGACCATGACTGGCTTCGCTCGGCTATTTTGTTGGAATCCCGTCGCGGTCACATTCGGAGACGTTGATTCGCGCCGAAGAATCCCGGTGGACGTGGAGATCTTTTCGGCCCATGCTCACCAGGCAGCACGACGGTCGTTGAAGACAGGTTCTCGAGGTGAATGCTTTGAGTTGTGTTGTTTGTATTGTTTTATTTATTATTTATTATATTATAGATTAATGTCCAGATAACTTGGTCTTGTTCTGCTGATTTGGGGACAAAACGAACACCTGCTGGCCTCAAGGACTGACGTGTGACCTTTGCCTCAATGGTGTCCCTGTTTATTAGTTGTTACGTCCACCGAAGGAAAGTGGACGGGTGTTATTTTCACTCCTGTCCGTCTGTTTGTTCGTCTGTGAGCACGACATCTCAAAAGTTGATGGGCACGTTAGGGGTGTGTGACAAGGACGGGGTGATTCGATTTTGGTGAAGATCCGGATCCGAATAGTGGAATTCCAAAAAAATTGAGAGATCGGCTCAAAAACGATACACAGCATGAGATCTCAAAACGTTGTGGATGGATTGATGACAAAACGTGGTGGATGAGCTGGTTTGGTGAGAAGAACAAGCGATTTGATTTAGGTCCCGGTGCCGATCGATCCGGTCTATCATTGGGATAACAAAACATAAACTGTTCAGCCTGGCCGAGGTATGCGCTCTACCGAGTACCGTTCTAGTCCTTTCTCTTTAATAATGTAATTACCATAGTTTACAACAACACGGATCGTTTATATGCAGTGAGAGTACCGTGAAGACATAAATATCCCAAATCATGGGACATGTTCTCATGAAACTTCACTTTAAGTTTTAAGGCTCATGATTGCTTTGTTGGCCTTTGAGTGCACAATGGAGAGCTGAGTGATCGCTTCTGAGGAGCCCTTAATCGCAGACATAATAGACATGTTACAGTGATTGGCTTCAAGCTGAGGTTGGAGGGGGTCTTTGGAAGTGTGGAGGGGTGAGGTTGTGGTGAGAGGGGGGAAGAAGGGGGCAGTGAGTGGGTGGATGGATGCTCTGTCCAGACTACATGGCATCGAGTTGCTCATAGCTAAATGGAGTCCTTCATTTTTAACCCGAGGTTGTCCACCCACTCAATGTACACTCACTTGTTCGTCACCTCGTTATATCAACACCCTGTGGAAGCTTCAGTCACCTGTTTAACAGGTGTCTGGCATGGTTAAATAACACCTGCCATTTTTTACTGTTGCCGATTACCATCGAACGTTGCACGAATGCTTTCTTCGGTGAAAAGTCCTGGTAGTCGTAGGTCATGGTGTGTGTGCTCTGCCCGGTGTAAAAGCTGGTCGTGTTCCATTTCCATGAAGTTGGCAGGATACGCTGGTGGCTTGATTTTCGAGGAGACTGTGATGTGGTCCGTGCGAACGGGGCGCACGTCCCACAGCAGATGGTCTCAACATGCGCTTGATGTGATGCCAACACGTGGAACATTTGATTGTCCTGGGATAATGGGATGAATTGCAGGCAGAGCTGCCTCGGTGGATTATTTTTGGCTTCTGGCGGATTACTGCACCTGCTGTAATCCCTGGTAGCCAAATCATGAGCCGTGCTCAGTTTGGAACATTGAGCCAACCCCTGACCGTCTCCGGCTTGGTGGTTCAACCATACCAGAGATGGCAAATGGAGCTTCTGATGCATCTGCAATTGGCACAGTGTCCCGTCCTGTAAATGTATGTGTACACTTGGCAGGTTAATCGGTGTAAATTTAAGTGTAAAGGATAAGCAACGGGAGTGCTCGGGGAGTTATCAGAGTGGACAGAAATGGGAAGACAAGCTGGAAGGAAATTGAAGTCAGTGCGAGGAAGAGAATGCACAGAGCATATGGATTGTTCCAGGGGATGGAAATTGGGGTGAAAAGGGGGGAATGTAGGAGAGAGTTGGTCATAGGGTGAGTTTGGTGGTGGGTGTACTCAAATGTTTCATCATCTCTTAATGTGAAAGGAGGGAGTGGGAAGGCAAGGATGGGAAATGGTCATAAGAAGTCATTTAATTCCAGGTTTTAACCATTCCCTGAGGAATTTAAGACAATTGCCATAGCCGCTGGGTCCACCTTTCCACTCATTAGTGCAGAGGTCTCCTGCGCTACGCTGATACATCCAGGAGGAATTGGTAAGGAAGGGGCGGCAGTGCATTTCACAACTGGCCACCGAGTAGGGGCTTCACAGAGTCGTGCACATGTTCGCGTGGGGCACCAATGATGGATACTTGTGCTCGGACATGCAGAAGGAATCTCACGGATGGTCCACTCGCTGACGCTTTCCTCCCTGGTACTCCCTGCACCTGAATTGATGTCCCATTTGAATCCTCAAAACTGGCATTAAATTTCGCCGAGGATAATATTTTGGGATGAACTTTACTTCCCTTGAAGGTAAACAACATCAACCAAGTGAATAACAACCAGGAAAAGACAATGTAAAGAGTGTATGAGGGAAGTTTTCAGATGTATAAACGTTCCATATCAACAATTTATCGTGCAGACCAGGTTTTTAACAAAAGGATCAAATTGCACAAAATCAATGTTATATCGATCGATATTGTGGATGATCAGCAGTTTGCTCGTGAATCTCTCGGTGGGCTTTTCAAAAATCTGACTCTCTTTCCGACATTACAAAAGATGGAAAACTGCAAAGGACGGTTCCTTGGAACTGTGATCCACTGTGATCCACTGTGATTCGCTGTTTGATGGGACTCGGTGTTTACCATGGTTCATTGTCGTTATAGTACATGTGTGGTATTAATGATGTAATCAGCAGGTTATTAAAATGCAAGACGTTTTCTCTTTTCAAAAACACCATAATTCAGTGACGCATCGGCGGAGTCTGGTGGGCGCATCGGCGGAGTCTGGTGGGCGCATCGGCTGAGTCAGGTGGGCGCATCGGCTGAGTCAGGTGGGTGCATCGGCTGAGTCAGGTGGGCGCATCGGCTGAGTCTGGTGGGCGCATCGGCTGAGTCAGGTGGGCGCATCGGCTGAGTCTGGTGGGCGCATCGGCTGAGTCAGGTGGGCGCATCGGCTGAGTCAGGTGGGTGCATCGGCTGAGTCAGGTGGACGCATCGTCTGAGTCAGGTGGGCGCATCGGCTGAGTCAGGTGGGCGCATCGGCTGAGTCTGGTGGGTGCATCGGCTGAGTCAGGTGGGCGCATCGGCTGAGTCAGGTGGGCGCATCGGCTGAGTCTGGTGGGCGCATCGGCTGAGTCAGATGGGCGAATCGGCTGAGTCTGGTGGGCGCATCGGCTGAGTCTGGTGGGCGCATCGGCTGAGTCTGGTGGGCGCATCGGCTGAGTCTGGTGGGCGGAGTCAGGTGGGCGCATCAGCAGAGTCAGGTGGGCGCATCGGCGGAGTCAGGTCGAGGCACTGGCGGAGTCAGGTGGGCGGAGTCAGGTGGGCGCATCAGCAGAGTCAGGTGGGCGCATCGGCGGAGTCAGGTCGAGGCACCGGCATAGTTCATTGAACCATGAACGCTCATCTTTTTAGGAATCTTCAGTCCACCCTCAGTGTTCTTTCTCTCACGTGTACTTTTCCATCTCGCTCACAGATTTATATCGAGACGCCCCCTCATGACCGCTTCGATGGTGTCGGAACCCTTATGCCCTGAAAATGAACATGATGTTCCGTTCCAATGAATATTTATATTGAATGTAAATTGAAAGGTAGACTGTACCGATTGATGTAAGACACGTTTATGATGCAATGAATCATTAGACGAGCCTTTCACAAATGTAATTGGTCACGCAGTGGTGGCATGCTGTTTGGGTCCCCTACCCCTTTCAACATTTCTGGCCGACCCACCTACGTTTGGCCTCCACCATTCCTTCCAATATTGTACTCGTCACTGATTGACACCTCATCGTTCACTTTGATAACTATTATGACATTGTGTTTGTAGTTAATAATATGGCAAGATAGAGGATGATATGGCAAGATTGATTATTAACCTCCGCCATCTTCGAAGATGGATGGTTACTGTTTTCACCCCTTTCTGTTTGTTTGTTTGTTTGTTTGTTTGTGAACAGTATTACGGAAAAACTCCTCGACGGATTTCGACGAAACTTGGTGGGGGGTTCGGTATGATCCAAGGATCATGCCATTAAATTTTGGACTTGGTCTCCCCTCCCCCCCCCAAAAAAAAATTGTTAGAGAAAAAAAGGTTTTTTTTGCATTTCCACATGTTTTAAATGATTTCCAACCCCCCCCAAAAAAAATTGTTACCCCCTCCCAAAAAAAAAATGGAGAAATTTTTTTTTTTGCATTTCTACATGTTTCATGTGATTTCCAACCCCTCCAAAAAATTGTTACCTCCCCCTCCAAAAAAAATTGTTAGAGAAATTTTTTTTTTTTTGCATTTCTACATATTTTAAGTGATTTCCAACCCCCCCAAAAAATTGTTTGAGAAAAATATTTTTTTTTGCATTTTTACATGTTTTAAGTGATTTCCAACCCCCCAAAAAAAATTGTTACCCACCCCCCCAAAAAAAATTTTTTTTTTGCAATTCTACATGTTTTAAGTGATTTCCAACCCCCCCAAAAAAATTGTTCGAGAAAAAAAAAATTTTGCAACTTTTTTTTCAACAAAATTTCGAATTTTTTTGGGCATTTTTACATGTTTTAAGTGATTTCCAACCCCCCCCCCCCAGAAAAAAATGTTGGAGAAAAGAACTATAACTCTCAGCACTGTTGACATCATATTTAATGAATAAGATATAAGGTTCACTTGAGTGACCCAGCAGTATTAGCGGCGGAGGTTTTGCACTCTCCCGAGTGCTCCCCCTCTAGTTATTATTATTATAATCCATGAGATATTGCAACAGATACTGGACACAGGCGTGGGAACATAAGCTCAAAATTTGGAATGGTGGTGATGACTATTTATTTACGATAACTTGCATCATCAGCTTTTACTATGCAAACAATGTTTATCAGTCTCACATGTGTCTGATGGTGACATTAATTTAATGGGACAAGATGTAAGTGTTCAAAATGTTCTGAGCTGACCACTTGACCCGATTTTCCTCACCAACAAAAAACCCAAAATTGAATGTCTTTGGTTTGTTTCAAAAGCCACTGTTGGGTTTGTCCCTGATGTACACCTTATTATCAAAAATATTGTGATTATATGGACACTACCATTACTACCATAACTACTTCTACTACTGGACTGCTGTTTTAACATCCTCGATTATTCCCACTCTTTTGGGGGTTCATCCAGGGTCTTTCAGGAACTGGCCAGTCAGGCCTGGCATTCCACTGAAGGGGATATCCTGCGATATATCGTTTTTGCCCCATCTCTCAATGGTGAAGAATCACTGAGAAGATTCTCAGATCCAGATCCGGATCCGGATCTTCACCAAAATCTAATAATTTTGTCCGTATCACATACCCAAGCTCTCCATCAAATTTCGTCCAAATTTGTGCACAACTTTTTGAGATATCCTGTTCACAAACAAACAAAGACACAGGCAGATGGGTGAAAACATAACCTTGATCCACCTTTGGTGACGGAGGTAATTACACTCGATTTTTGCATCTGTTGGTGATTGGAGAAGCGTCTGTTTGTGTGTATGTGTGTTATAACCACTGCCTTTGCTCGTTTGTATTAACATGAAATGATACGAATCCAGGATCACTGCTCACCTCCACTCATTTGTGCAATCAACTTCCACATCTTCTTCAATTTCACTCTTCCCTCCAGGTCTTCAAGACAGCTGTTCACCACCATCTCAGATCATCCCCAATCCAAAATCATGATCTTTTCTACCCTCATTAACCACCCACAATCCCCTCCTCCTTCCAATTTTCTAGTTTTCCCTCCTTGGAGTTTCCTTCTGTATCCATCTTGTCCACCCGTTGCATCCTCTGCGTCAATCTTGTCGTTCGAGGACAATTCCTACGTGTTCTGCGTCCTGTTTTTGTCTGTGACGTCCTGATCCATTCATTGTATTCTCTCTCTTCCATGAGCCTCGACTATGTATACAAAAAAACTCTGCACCTCTCATAGACGGATATGCCTCGTGTTTGCTACATGTCCGTGAGTCCGTTTTGCATTCAGGAACACAAAATTAGAGTTAACCATTTTGAAATTCCTGCTCTTAATCTAAATTATGAAAATTATCTTCAAAAGGCGATTTGAATCCCAAATTTCGTGCCAGCATCAGCAGGTTAAAAGTGCCAATTGAGCAGAACCGAGTCAGTGTAAAAACACACACACACACACACACACACACACACACACACACACACACACACACACACACACACACACACACACACACACACACACACACACACACACGCACACACACACACACGTGGGCATTCATACATCATTTGGAAAGTGCAGCACTCTCGTACAGGTTCAGCAGCTCTATTGATTGGTCTCCAGGTAACGGTCTATGACGTCCCAGAGCGGTTTTAATGGGTCCATTTCGGGCCTCTGGGCTGAACACAACCAATTGTCAATGCCTGTGTCCTCGAACCCATTCTGAACAGGGAGCTCGCGGCCAACAGCGTGCGGTCATACTGGAAGAACTAAGGTGCCATCCATTGAAGCACTGCATTGCATTATAAGGTAGCGTGGTATTGTCCAAAATGTCTCAATGAGACACCTGCATGGAACACCTCCTTTGCATTGTGGGTAATATATTTTACATCGATCCAACAGTCATGGAGAAAGTTATACAGTATACAGTATACCGTGTGGCCCAGAAGTATTTGGGCAGTTGCCGGAATAATAATCACTCCAATTTCATTACTATTTTGAATATGAATTTATTTTTGTTCGATGTTATAAATTGATAATTATTTTTGATTGCAGAATCCCCCAAAAGTGGAAGATTTGAACCATGGAGGATCTTTTTCTACTTAAACGTGGATTCTCTCAACTGCCCTGTTACTTCTGGGCCGCCCGGGTATATCACACGAGGAACCACGAGAAAACATAAGCACACAGCGGTGTACTTTACGTAAATTACAGGGAAATTTGTTGATAATGAGCAAACCGTATATGAGATTTGAAATCTGCTTCCATGCATCATGAGCCAAGGGAGTCGGATGGGAACACGAACAGGCCAAGTATGCATGTTGACTTCATTTTGAGTTTCAGTGTGCTGTCCCAATACTTTTGGTAGTCTACCGTTCACTAACTGGATCGGCCACGCCGAGGGATCTCCCAGGGCCAGTGCTACTGGGCCTCAGGAGCCGGAACACCTCATATGGAGGAGGTCCCTAATCGCAGGGCCCGCTTTCTGGGTCAGCACCCGTGCGGGGAAACGGCACAAATGACTTTGGGGGAAGTTTTCTCTCCAAAACGATGATTCTGAGTGGAAACGACTCAGCGCCGTCCACCGCTAATGACTCACTTTTTCTGCAACACTTGCTTCCTTCCAAAGTTCTTGGTGATCTCTCCATGTCATTGGCATTGACACCGCACTAATTAGAGGCTGCACGGCCAGTGTACTGCCTGAGCCATTTGATCCTGCGCTCAACTGATGACCGTGGATGGACCTTTTGAGACCAAAATGGGTCGGCTTTTGACAATGATTACAAACACACGCTTAGGTCTAACCCGAAGATCCAGGACCTGAATGGATCTTGAACGAGTGACAATCCCTGACATTGCACACTGCCATGCTTCTGGGTGGTCCATGGTGATGCCCTGTTGAGATCTCTTTTCTCTACTTGCAGAAAATTCTTCCATCACTTCGTTCTTGTGTAAGAGAGCCACATATATGTGTTGCGTATGCTCAGGAGAAGGGGCTGATGCAATTTGAGTGCCCGTGGCGAGGTGGGAATAGTAATTTTCCCAATTTTGTCCCCACCCCCCACCACCACCACTTTCCCTCCCTTTTTTGATTGAACTCAATGGACAACTTTTACGGATGAAAAATCCTATAAATCCCATAATACATCACTCTGCTTTAACTTCCGCCACTGAAGGTGAAGGAGGTTATGTTTTCACCCCTCTCTATCTGGTGTGTGTGTGTGTGTTTGTGTGTGTGTGTGTGTGTGTGTGTGTTTGTGTGTGTGTGTGTGTGTGTGTGTGTGTGTGTGTGTGTGTGTGTGTGTGTGTGTGTGTGTGTGTGTGTGTGTGTGTGTGTGTGTGTGTGTGTGTGCGCGCGTGCGCGTGTGCAGGATATATCAAAAAGTTATGGACGGATCCGGATGAAATTTTGTGGACATATTGGGTGTGTAACAAGGACGTTCTGTTTAGATTTTGGTGAAGATACGGATCCGGGTCCGGATCTCATAATACAGCACGATATATATATATATATATATATATATATATATATATATATATATATATATATATATATATATATATATATATATAAACCGATATATAGCACGATATTTCAAAAAGTTGTGGATGGATTCCAACGAAACTTGGTGGACACGTTGGGCATGTGACCACGACGAATTGATTCTATTTTGGTGAAGATCCGAATCCTGATCCGGATCCGAGAAGTTTTAAGTGATTCTTCACTACTGAGAGGTCAGGCCAAAAACGATATACAGTCCTGAATAGCACGACATTTAAAAACTAGGTGAACGAGTGGGTAGGTGACGGGAACAAACCAATTAGGTTTTGGTTAAGGTCCGGATGCAGATCCGGCCTATCAGTGAGATACAAAATGTAAACTGTTCAGCCTGGCGGAGGTAAGCGCTCCACTGAGTGCCGTTCGAGATAATCTGACCCCAAACAGGTAGCGAGACTATTGTAACATGTTTGTGCGTGTCGATTGTTATCTCCACAATTCCGCTTTCAGAAGGTGGATCAGAGTCTTCCCAGGACTCGAAGTATCCACCTTCGTTTCAGTGAAGGATCGTGATGAACGAGCTAAGTTGTAAGGTTGTATTAATCTCAGAATTTTGTGAGGGTGCACAACCGCCAACTGTTGTTCTTTTGTGCTAATGTTCCCAAGGATGGTTTGTAGGATCTTTGTGAGGTTGTTCTTTATCATTCCCATTGCTCCAAATATCACTGGTACAATTTTGGCATTCTTCAGCTTCAGGATCTTTTCACCTCATTCTTGATGTGTTGATATTTGGTCATTTTCTTGATTTCTGCATTATTTATACCAAAATCACTGGGTACTAAAACCTCAATTAGCAATGCCTTCTTTTCCTTTTTGTATCTGACTACTATGTCTGGTCGCAGTGCTTTGTTTTCTATGTTCATGCTGGATGGCATCATCAGGTTGTAGTGAGCATTGCTTCCTTGTTTTCAATGACTGCTTTTGCTTCATGTTTCCATGAGTTTTGTGGAACTGGGGCATTGAAATTTTTGCAGATTTGCCAGTGGATTACTCTACATGCCTTGTTGTGGGTTTGTGTGTGCTGCTGTTCTGACACAAGTTTTGTATATCCCGATAGGAGGTGGTTCGTGCCTTCTGTTTGTGCCTTGCAAAATCTACATTTGTCCAATTGGCTTAGTCCTGCCATTTTTTAGCCATTCGTGTGGTGACCTTGGTCTGGACATTTATAATGACGAGCAGAGTACCCATCCTATATGTGATCTTGTTCCAAGTATGCAACACGTTTTTCTGACGCATACCTTTATTTGGGCAGTGTATAAGCAACTGCCTGCTCTGTATAGGCAGAAACCCCAAAACAGTAACCCAGGTTATGTGCATGAAGCAAAAACATACCTACTGCTTATAATTCAAAACATCTCACTGCACAGAACGCGGAGACAGGAATACTGTACTGTACTGTAAATAGTGGATACTTGGAAGACCCTGTCCTACCTGGAGCGGCACGACATGATACACATTTTCATAGAGAATTTGCATCCACTTCCTCCCCCTCCCCCCCCACCCCCCAAAGACCACTGGCAAAGATTAAAAAAAAAACACCGCGATACATTAATTGAGGTTATGTTGATCCTATGCAGCACATCTGGATGTAATTGGCCCAGAACTGTAGGAGAAGTAGTGCGACAAACACCAGTCCATGAATTCTAGTAAGGATTTGTTCTCCGTCCCAGTTGAGCTGACCCCTTCTTAACCATTCTAGTGATCCTTGTTTGTCTATCCCCAATCTGTCCAACAATTTATTTATTTATTTATTTGTTTATTAATATTTTCCTGCTCTTTTGTCTCTCTCCCAGTTTTCACGATCTATCTGTTGGTATTTCATCTTGTATTTTTATTTTGTCTTCTTTGCAATAGTCGGAGCTGTATTTGTTGCTGTTTCGGTTTGGTGCATGACATCTTCTACTCACACCTGTTTTTAGAAGTTTTTTGCAAGGTGAGTGAGACATACCTTTTCTGGTTTGTTGTGTTCATGCTTGTGTACATTGTGTGGGTGTGTGCGTGCATGCGTGTGTGCGTGTCCACTTCGAGATATTATCGGTCTAAAAATTTATTTCTCTGCAACCATTTTTCTGCAAAACTTTAAACATGGGAGTGACTGCCCATGGATGATATTGTATTGCTAACTCTGACATCATAGGTCATGTGGTATGGCAGCCATATTGGATTAAAGGAAAAACATTTGGACACCCTCTTTTCTGAAACCACTCAACGAAAAATGACTGAATCTTGGCACATATCATCAACTCCCTCATTAAGTATGATAATAATAATCATAATATCATTACTTTTGTGCCATAAAGACACATAGGGCTGCCGAGGCAGGTATCATCGGCAAGGAGTACAGTCCTGGACAGGTTGCTGCTCTGACGCAGGTTACCCCGAATGGTTATTACCCCAGTACACTGGTGCTCATTTCACCGACCTCAGAAGGATGACAGGCTGAGTCAACCCCACCTGGTGTTAATTCAACGATGAACAGGTCCCAAGCCAGCTACCCTATCCGCTAAACCAAAACCAGGCTCCCCATTGGGTGTACAGGGTGATAACGATGACGTAATCGGTGAAGTGGTATTCCATCCACAATTGGTTGATTCGAAATCCTTATCCGAAAAATCTGAAACTTCATATATCTGATGTGCGACCCAATTTAAGTGAATATTTAAACTTATGGCATCATCGGTCACGTTATCTGGCGGCCATGTTGGATTGAAAATAAAAGCGTAAAAAAAACATTCTTCTCCAGAAATGCTTAATAGATCGATGTAAAACGTCATACATATAATTGACTCGCAATGGGGAATATAGTTTGATATTTTTTTCATACTCATCTTCATTGACACAATTATTTAACCTAAATGTGCAAAAAAAGAAGTCATTAACCATCCTAATTATCGGTCAACAAAGCTACGGATAATGGCAACGTATGGGACATCATCAGGTGCATGGATGATGCAGGTACGTGGGCCATAACAGCAATGGGCCATAATATTGGCGAGTTCAGTTAACGATGGTATTTTTGTTCAGCATGAGCACGCTACGCAAGACTATGTGCTCGACTGAGTGCCGTTCTCATTCTTTATGGGATCTGAGGTTCACGAAAGAGCTCATACAAATGTGTAGGACAAAGAAATTGTAATATTCCATTGTACTCTTACATGATGTACAATAACATTAGGAGACTATGTACACATCAACACGCCATTGTACACCGCTCCTTCCCAATTTCATATCCAGGTGATGCGTGAAGTCATCGCCGGGCGCCAAAGGAAGGGAGTACTCAGTTTTCACTCTGTTTTTGGGTCGCCGAAATAGGTGACCATTATTGTCAGTAACTCTGTCTGTTTGTTTGGATGTTTGTTTGGATGCTTGTTTGTTTGTCATCAGCATAATTGGTAGTAAACGTGGGCGGATTTTGACCAAACTCGGGTGGTAGGTACATCTTATGACCTAGTGCTTTGGAAATTGTGATGGTTGCTAGGGACGCTTTGGTTCCCTAGCAACAACCGAAAAACCTTCAAAATCGGTACCGTTCACACGAAATCAATTCCGAAAGCCATTATCCCACGTAGGGTTATGAAAATTGGCACGAATGATCTACAGTTGATGCTCTATCAAATATATTCCGGTTTTTTGATATATGGAATACTTTACCCGCAGCACCTCCTACAATTAGGGTATGCGCTAAAATTGGCGAAAATTGAAGGCCCCCTCGCGACCAGGTGAGTGCATCGAATGAAACTTTGCAGGTTCATGGTACTCAATGAGTACTACAACTTTGCCTCAGGACATATTTACCGATTTAGCTTCGGTCAGGGGTCATAGGTCAATTAGTGCAAAAATCGATAATATGCGAGAGCTGGAGGTGTCTTCATGCCAAATGCTACTCCTCCTTGGGTTATGGTCGGATGGTCATGAAAATTCACACTAATCATCTGGAATACATTGTGCACGAACGATCGAGCCGGATTTTCGATTTATATCTTTGTTCACCCACAGCACCCCCTCAAACTTTGGGGATTTCCGATTTCAAACCGCATTTTCGGTACTTTTCATTCAAATGGATCCCGAGTAGTTATCAGTAGATGGAACTGGATGAGATTTGATATGCATAATCTTAAGGTGATTCCCTATCCGCGATATGACATCCATTTTGCTCTATATCTTATAGTTTCCATGCTCGACGACCCATCGCCGCCTATCGGCTTGTCTTGTTTGTTTGTTTGTCTGGGCGGTATCTCAGCCATGCTTTGAGATAGGAAGCTCAAATTTGTGGGAGAAAAGTGAAGATGTGCTTTGGAAAAAACGATATATTTTTATTTGTCAATTAACTGATTGATTACTTAATTATTATCGATTTATTAATTGCTTTATTTTCTTTCTCCTCTGGGCAATAGCTCGGGTATCTTTTGAGCTAGGAAGCTGACATTTGGATAGGAGAATGAACAACTGATTTGGCTATAAAGGTTATTTTTGATTTAGTGATTAATTAATTAATGGATTAATTATTAATTTTTGATGAATTACTAGATTTTCTAAAAGTTACAGATTCGGATGAAACAGTCGTAGTTTTGGCCAATTGGTGTGCTATTTGCCAATTGATTCAGAAATTAATTATTTTTCGATTATTATTTATTTATTTATTTTAATGATGCATATGAATCTATCAATTATTGTACACTGCTCCCTCTCAATTCCATCTCAATGTGCTGCGTGGCGGCATCGCCAGGCACCGAAGGTGCCCCGACGATGTCGCGTGCTGGAGGATTTGTTATTTATTTATTTATTTATTTGGCATGGGGTTGGTGTCCTTTGAATGTACCTCTACTTGTTTGGGATTTGTACTCGAGCATCGTGATGTAAGTGCTCAGATGGGAGGGAACACTCAACACTGCCTTTCCTTCTGATTCTATTTTTCTGTCCTCTGAGAGGTGAGTTCGGTCTTCCCACCACGAAAGGAGCCTTCCTCCAAAGAAATGGAGGAGCCCTCCAAAACATGTTCTGTATAATTTGTGCTATTGAGTCTTGCAGAACTATTGAGTTCGGTAGAATTTCTAAAGATTTTTTTTTGCAGGGAGAGTCTTGACTATGAGGTCATGACCCCCATAACCGCGTTATTATAATACCAGCATAATGGCATAATGGCAGCACTCGAGTCGACTTCATTATCGCATCAAGTACATGAACATAATGTGAACAATATCTCAAGTGAACATAATTTTAATTATAATTACATCATTTGATTAATTATCTAACCAGTGAATGTGGCAATCACCCAACGTGACGATCATTGTACCTGGTTATTTTTAATTAATTACAAATTGGAAGTCTTGAGTGATGGCACTCAAACCCAATGAGGTCTTGGCCCTTGTTAAACATTTTGCCACGATGGCTGTGTTTATAATTGTATTATATATGAGATGGCTGTGTTTATAATTGTATTATATATTAGATGGCTGTGTTTATAATTGTATTATAAATAAGATGGCTGTGTTTATAATTGTATTATATATTAGATTGCTGTGTTTATAATTGTATTATATATTAGATTGCTGTATAATATGGAGGGATTTCATATGATGGGATTTTTTATGAACGGCCTGTGCATTATTTAACCGTTTAATGTATCCTTCATTGGACATTCATTTAGGCCTTTTGGTAAGATGTCCCCTGAAATTTGTAAAGATTGTTTATTTTTACAATAGCAGTTACATTTCTAATTACAAAAGCAATATTTTATTGTCTGTATGAAATGTGTGACATTAATCTTTTTAATGATTTATTTCAGTCATTTTGACTGGAATATGAGAGAGAGAGAGGTACAGTCAGAAGGTGGAGGCAAAGCGGGTGAGATGGAGGGGTGAGGATGGAAGAGGGAAGGTGAGGATGGAAGGGGGAGGGTGAGGATGGAAGGGGGAGGTTGAGGCTGGAAGGGGGAGGGTGAGGCTGGAAGGGAGGAGGGTGAGGCTGGAAGGGGGAGGGTGAGGCTGGAAGGGGAGAGCGTGAGGATGGAAGGGGGAGGGTGAGGATGGAAGGGGGAGGGTGAGGATGGAAGAGGGAAGGAGAGGATGGGAGGGGGGAATTGGAGATGGTGGAGGAGTGGATATATAGATGTGGAGGAGAGAGATGGGGGCAAAGCGGGGAGATGGAAAGAGACAGAGAGATGGATTATTTTACCCTGAGAGGGATCAATAATTGAAGGAGGGCTGTGGTTTAGGTGTTGTTGACCTATATTTCCTATTTATTCATTGATTTTAACGAAAATGTTTTTATGTTAAAAAAAATGTTTTGTTTTCAGTTGTGATGAACCTGTAACGTTCTTTGTTTGAGTTTATGCCACGTGACGCATTTGGATCATGTGATTGTCAACCACCCAGAATGTGGAGGCTGCTCCCCTGGATGAGATGCCCTAAAAGATCGAGGATGCAATATTCTCCTACCGGAGACTGCAATAGGACCTACCCGACAGAGGCTGAACTGAACAGAAGGATTTGCTTTGTCAGCCCACACGTGGCCGAAGGAGCTAATAATCTTTGAATGTGCAATCGTCCCAGCTGACTCGCCAGGTCTGCTTTTGTGGACCACTGACAGGATGGTGTGCGGCAGACACGTCCATGTGGCAATAGCTGGTGGAGCACATGGTTCCAGCCTGATGCCATAACAGCGAAGGGGTTTCATGCAAGATCGAGAAATACTTGCCGACATCTGGCTTCCTTCTCTCATCTTTTTGTATGTTTGGCATGGATGCTCGAAACTTCCAAAATCCAGGTTTCCTGCTCACTTCAACTGGTTTTTTTTTTCTCCCATTTGTGGAAATGCTTTCTGGAGACTTTGATCCCACTCTTCCTTCCAGGGCTTCAAGCAAGCGGTGCAACACAATGTCTTGTCATCTCCCACCCATTCCCACAATCATTTATATCACCATTGACCCCCCCCCCAACTCCACCCCCTAACACAACCCTTTTATTTGCAGGTTACTGTTTTCTCTCCTCCTCTGTCCTCTTTTCCTTTGTGTTCTTTCCCTTTCGTGTTGTCCCCAACTGTTGCCCAACTGTTAATACGTTGCCTTTTTACCCTCCATCTCCTTGCTCTTACATCAGCCTCAATCTTGTATATTAAAAAAGGATGTGAGAACCACAATATGTAACATGTACAAGGCCCATTGTTTCATTGTTAAAGCGGCATATATCAGGGACAATGCAGACCATGTGTAACTCGGTTCACCTCCAACCCCCTGGAGATTTGGAGCTTCACAGGCCTGTAAAAGGACCACGAGACCCAAGTAACCATTCTCATTATCACTTTTGTTTGAAGATGTCTGCTCATTTTGTAGGTAGTTTAAGGTCTGAGCACAGATATATTGGAGCCTCGTGGTATGGAAGTCGTATTCGTCTCTGACAGGTTATTGACTCAAATCTGGCTGAAGTCACGGGCATTATAAAGAAATTGGGTTGCATGCTTGTGGAATTTGACCGATGAACCTCAGCAACATACCAATCTTGCTATTCCATTGTTTGTTTACAAACCCTCATCAGTGACCTTTTAGAGAGGGGGCAATCTACTTGCCGAGCTTGGTCTAGTTTCCATGTGTTTCCAGTCCACTCTGGTTATGTGCTGGCAGGATGGCCAAGAGGGATGCACACTTGCCTCTAACCTGTCTAGCCTGGGTTCGAATCCTGACCCGGTTATGTTTTTGTCTTCCTGGTGTTTCACAGTCAGGGTGCTCCACCAATGTGTGTGCGCCATTCCTCAGATGGACGCTCAACTGGGAATCTTGTCTGCCGGCATTAGTTGATGGACATCCTAAGTCGATGATGTGACCCCACAGGTGCTCTATTCGAAAAAAAGAAGACTGTGGTCGTTTCCTCAATCCTTGAGGACAACTTGCTATCAGCATGAAAATACCGTACTGCTATCACATGGCAGCATCACCCACATCCACAATCACCAATGCTTAAAACACGTGCCCTGATGAAGGCTGCTCGCTTCTGTGGCTTCGGCCCTGATCAAGATTGATCCCTTGCCCTGTTTTGGCTCTGAATCTGTCTGCATGTCTCAGAGCGAAGTGAGGGTACCAAAGGACATCCCGTATCAATGGCCGTCATGCTCCCTCAATGTTGTCATGGCCGTGGACGTCTGGTTTGTAAGACTTGACAGTCAGTGACACTTTTATGGCCAGTCTGAATCTTATCCCTGTCTTGTCATCAAAATGGGTTGTAAATGTCCTGTACAGTCTGATGAAAATGTTCAAATCCAAAGCAATGCTGGCCAAGACTGGTGTTTATATATACTAATGCAATTCGTTGTGGATAATTGTGCTCCACCATTTTTGTGTGATGGTTCTCATCAGAGAGTACGCCAGCAATCTATGTGCGTATGGTGCAGAAAAAAATGTTGGTCCCACCTGCTACATCCAAAACTAAAGTTGGAGTACCTTCTCTAAATAGTTGCTTAGGCTACATATGAAAGCCGACCTGCTCTGTTCAGCTGATTGTCTTGGCAGGGATCACTTTTCAGTACTCCAGGCCGTGGCAAGAGCAAAAATAACTCACAAAAAAGGTCATCATCATCATCATCATCATCATCATCATCATCATCATCATCATCATCATCATCATCATCATCATCATCATCATCATCATCATCATCATCATCATCATCATCATCATCATCATCATCATCATCATCATCATCATCCCATTGTATTTCCATCTTCAGATGGTGATCATTTCTTGTGACCATCCCTACCTTGTTTACATACCTTTTGGAGGAACATCCTAACATCCTTTTACATTAAAAAAAGTTTTCATTCCTTGTCCGATTGAGGTCGAGCCCACGATAACCAATGCCAACCAAGCCGAACGATGCATCCATCAATGGACGTGCGTCGCCCTCTGCTGGGTTCATTGCGCATCGCACCCTGACATCTATTTATCGTCGAATTTTCATGGAATACTCAGCATTTGGAAGCAAATCCTTCGGCCCAGTTGCAGAAACCATCCTCAAGGAAAGATTTGAGGATTTATTTAATATTTCCTCGTTTCCCTGAGGACATCCGTAATTTGAGGAGCGTTGCATGTTCAAATATGCCCAAAGTTGTTCCTTAAAACCTTTCTTTAACTCAAGAGAGCACTCCTTCCTTCCTTCCTGCCCCCCCACCACCCCTTCCTTCCTGCCCCCCACCACCCCAACCTTCCTTCCTGCCACCCCATCACCCGATCCTTCCTTCCTGCCCCCCACCACCCACCACCCCATCCTTCCTTCCTTCATGCCCCCACCCCCACCACCCCATCCTTCCTTCCTGCCCCCATCACCCCATCCTTCCTTCCTGCCCCCCACCACCCCATCTTTCCTTCCTTCCTGCCCCCCATCACCCCATCTTTCCTTCCTGCCCCCACCACCCACCACCCCATCCTTCCTTCCTTCCTGCCCCCACCCCCCACCACCCTATCCTTCCTTCCTGTCCCCCACCACCCCATCCTTCCTTCCTGCCCCCACTTCCTTCCTGCCCCCCCACCACCCCATCCTTCCTTCCTGCCCCCTACCTTCCTTCCTGCCCCCAAACACCCCATCCTTCCTTCCTGCCCCCACCACCCCAACCTTCCTTCCTGCCCTCCATCACCTGATCCTCCCTTCCTGCCCCCACCACCCACCACCCCATCCTTCCTTCCTTCCTGCCCCCACCCCCCACCACCCCATCCTTCCTTCCTACCCCCCCACCACCCCATCCTTCATTCCTGCCCCCCCACCACCCCTTCCTTCCTTCCTTCCTGCCCCCACCACCCCATCCTTAAACCCAAACCATTGAGTTTCCAAATGGTGCTCTTCCTGGAAACCCTAATCTAAAACACACAAAGGAATAAATAGAATTATACGAAGGATCATTGATCCCTAGGATTTCCACAACAACATGTTTTTAATAACTTATTGATAAACTGGATCAAACTGACAATCCTACACATGATATCTGGGCCATTGTGAAGGTGTGTTCTGGTGCAGGTACTTCAGGTGCAGGTCAACGAGTTGGTAGTCCGTGCTGAGTGTCGTGGTACTTCCATGGTGTTAACATTTATTACTTTGTGTTAAGGTTGTTTCGATACCAATTCAATTGATACCGACGGTGACTCAAGGAAAAATGGTCAACTGGGTACGTAATAAGTAGATTGAATGCAACGTGTTCTTCGGTCCAGAACTCGTCGATCCCTTGTCATCGAGAGACGTATGAGGCCCACTGAGCTCGATAATATGGAGGAACCACCCGCCGATGAGAGGCCATTTGCTGAGGAGGCCACACGGCCACAATATTGGGACTCGATATCGACCGAAAGTTTCATCGTAAACAATATGGAAAAATAAAACAATCAAAGATTATCAGGTTTTAAAATAAACGGAGTTTTAATTTTTTAAACAGGGCCTTTTCTTCTTGTGGTTAATACAATGGTATGATGTAGGCATGGCACTGGGTGATGCCGTGGTATGATGTAGGCATGGTAAATCGTGATACCATGGTATGATGTAGGCATGGTACTGGGTGATGCCATGGTATGATGTAGGCATGGTAAAGTGTGATACCATGGTATGATGTAGGCATGGTACTGGGTGATACCATGGTATGATGTAGGCATGGTACTGGGTGATACCATGGTATGATGTAGGCATGGTACTGGGTGATGCCGTGGTATGATATAGGCATGGTACTGGGTGATACCATGGTATGATGTAGGCATGGTACTGGGTAATGCCGTGGTATGATATAGGCATGGTACTGGGTAATGCCGTGGTATGATGTAGGCATGGTAAAGGGTGATGCCATGGTATGATGTAGACATGGTAATGGGTTATGCCATGGTATGATGTGGGCATGGTACTGGGTGATACCATGGTATGATGTAGGCATGGTACTGGGTGATACCATGGTATGATGTAGGCATGGTACTGGGTGATGCCGTGGTATGATATAGGCATGGTACTGGGTGATGCCGTGGTATGATGTAGGCATGGTAAAAGGTGATACCATGGTATGATGGAGGCATGGTACTGGGTGATACCATGGTATGATGGAGGCATGGTACTGGGTGATGCCATGAGGCATGGTAATGGGTGATGCCATGGTATGATGTAGGCATGGTAAAGGGTGATGCCATGGTATGATGTAGGCATGGTACTGGGTGATGCCGTGGTATGATGTAGGCATGGTAAAGGGTGATGCCATGGTATGATGTAGGCATGGTAAAGGGTGATGCCATGGTATGATGTAGGCATGGTACTGGGTAATGCCGTGGTATGATATAGGCATGGTACTGGGTGATGCCGTGGTATGATGTAGGCATGGTAAAGGGTGATGCCATGGTATGATGCAGGCATGGTACTGGGTGATGCCATGAGACATGGTAATGGGTTATGCCATGGTATGATGTGGGCATGGTACTGAGTGATGCCATGGTATGATGTCGGCATGGTAAAGGGTGATACCATGGTATGATGGAGGCATGGTACTGGGTGATACCATGGTATGATGGAGGCATGGTACTGGGTGATGCCATGAGGCATGGTAATGGGTGATGCCATGGTATGATGTAGGCATGGTAAAGGGTGATGCCATGGTATGATGGAGGGATGGTACTGGGTGATGCCATGAGGCATGGTAATGGGTGATGCCATGGTGTGATGTGGGCATGGTACTGAGTGATGCCATGGTATGATGTAGGCATAGCACTGGATGATGCAGTGGTATGATGTAGGCATGTAACTGGGTGATGCCGTGGTATGATGTTAGCATGTTGCTGGGTGATGCCGTGGTATGATGTAGTCATTGTAAAGGGTGATGCCATGGTATGATGGAGGCATGGTACTGAGTGATGCCGTGGTATGATGTAGGCATGGTAAAGGGTGATGCCATGGTATGATGTAGGCATGGTACTGAGTAATGCCATGGTATGATATAGGCATGGTACTGGGTGATGCCGTGGTATGATGTAGGGATGGTAAAGGGTGATGCCATGGTATGATGTAGGCATGGTACTGGGTGATGCCATGAGACATGGTAATGGGTTATGCTATGGTATGATGGAGGCATGGTACTGAGTGATACCATGGTATGATGGAGGCATGGTACTGAGTGATACCATGGTATGATGGAGGCATGGTACTGAGTGATGCCATGGTATGATGTAGGCATGGTAAAGGGTGATGCCATGGTATGATGTAGGCATGGTAAAGGGTGATGCCATGGTATGATGTAGGCATGGTACTGGGTAATGCCGTGTTATGATATAGGCATGGTACTGGGTGATGCCGTGGTATGATGTAGGCATGGTAAAGGGTGATGCCATGGTATGATGTAGGCATGGTACTGGGTGATGCCATGAGACATGAGTAGGGTAAGAATACTGATTCTGGCTCACTTTTCCCCATGTAAATGAATGGGGGATTTTCAGCGATTCCCTTTTTTTTTCCTTAAAAATAAACCCCCTTTTTATCCCAAGGTATATTTATTTGTCTCCCCTTTTAACTTGGAGGTTGAACCTCATTGAATTGAACACCTGGGGGTTGAACAGCTCACTCATTGAACCTATAAAGATTTGTTCATTCTCAAATTCCTTCAATAGTTTAATTTTCTTTGCACAATAATCCCCATCTAAAATATTGACAAACAAAACATTTGAATCTTTATATTTTTTAAGATACCCCTTTTATGCCATTACGAAATGATAAACTTCTCTTAATGCTCTTGTTTGACCACCTCCTGAGCCACAGGTTATTTTTTTGTTAAGCCCCGCCCACTTTTGCTAAGCTCCACCCACTTTCTGTGAGGTATTTTTTCTAAGCCCCGCCCACTTTTCTTTAAGCCCTGCCCACTTTTGCTAAGCTCCGCCCACTTTTCATAAGGTATTTTTCTAAGCCACGCCCACTTTTCTAAGCCCCGCCCACTTTGCTAAGCTCCGCCCACTTTTCATGAGGTATTTTTCTAAGCCACGCCCACTTTTCTAAGCCCCGCCCACTTTGCTAAGCTCCGCCCACTTTCCGTAAGGTATCTTTTCTAAGCCACGCCCACTTTTCCTAAGCCCCGCCCACTTTTGCTAAGCTCCGCCCACTTTTCATAAGGTATTTTTTTCTAAGCCACGCCCACTTTTCCTAAGCCCCGCCTACTTTTGCTAAGCCCCGCCCACTCTTACATCATTTCCAGTTCATCTCTGACTCACAAAGAAATCACTAGAAAATTACAGGATGTTATGGTTTTGAAAAATTTTCCAATGAAGGCTTGCCTAGGCTTGCCCAGGGAATTTCCAAAGGAAACCACACCCACCAGTCTTTCTCTATAAAAGCTTCAAGCCTAGGCTCCATTTTAAACATTTGTTTTTGCTAGCAATGGTGTGCTGTGTGCTTGCCTGGAGCTCTCTGTCTTGTATGGAACTAAACCTTCAAGTTGATGAACTGGATTCAAACCTCTTATCTGTTGAGGTAAGATTTTTATTTTCCTATTTTCAAACTTTGATTGAAGCATACTCATTTAATAATTAAATAACTTAATTAATACATTATTATTTTCTCTCACAGGAAATTGTGTCTGAAATACGAAATGAAAATACTGCTTTTGCTACAACTTGGGGCGAAATTGTTGACTTGGTTGAAGACCTTGTGAGCGACCAAGACCTTGAGTGGGATGACTTTGGTGTTCCTTGGAACTCTCTGTCTTGTATGGAACTAAACCTTCAAGTTGATGAACTGGATTCAAACCTCTTATCTGTTGAGGTAAGATTTTTATTTTCCTATTTTCAAACTTTGATTGAAGCATACTCATTTAATAATTAAATAACTTAATTAATACATTATTATTTTCTCTCACAGGAAATTGTGTCTGAAATACGAAATGAAAATACTGCTTTTGCTACAACTTGGGGCGAAATTGTTGGCTTGGTTGAAGACCTTATGAGCGACCAAGACCCACAGAACGAGTTCGTCCTTGATGACCCAACCAAAGAGTTATACCTTGGAGACCAGCAAAATCCTGAAAAAGAGTTTTACAGCAATAGTACTCATTGTGAGTTATCAAGACAATACCCACTGAACAAGTTATACGTTGATGAGCCAGAATACAAGTTTTACCTTGGAGACTCACAAATTTTGAAAAAAATCAGTAAATGAGTTCTGCCTTGATGGTTTAAATAACTACCTTGGAGACTTGGAAAGTTGGGGTTATTTTGAAGACTTGAAATGCTACCACTCTTTGGGATTTAAACCTATCAAGAAAGTTCTTACTCCCTCTTTCTATGTCATCAAACCTGAAAGCCTTAAAAGACAGAATTGGAAGAAGAGAAAAAAAAAACGTAAAATATATATATATATATATATATATATATATATATATATATATATATATATATATATATATATATATATATATATATATATATATATATATATATATATATATATATTTGGAAATCTCATGTTGAAAAAGACTGTGTTGGGTGAGGATTGAGTTGGGGTTGAGATTTTGAATGTGAGGGTTGGGACACACACACACATACACATCAACAAACAAAAGTTAAGCCTTGACTATTCAGTTGAGGATTCTGTGTTTGGGGTTCACAGATGTAAGAACGTCCACCCCTTGACACACATTATATACTGTTATACACCTCGGACTTGGCCCTCGAGTGTCCACAACGGTGTATAGTAGGAGGGAGTGAAGCGCCAACCTATTGCTCCCATTGCACACACACACACACACACACACACACAAACAAAAGTTAAGCCTTGACTATTCAGTTGAGGATTCTGTGTTTGGGGTTCACAGATGTAAGAACGTCCACCCCTTGACACACATTATATACTGTTATACACCTCGGACTTGGCCCTCGAGTGTCCACAAAGGTGTATTATCTGCTTAGTTTTGTCTTTTGTAATTCCTGTGAATAAAATGAACCTAAAATCTCTTCCCCTTCCAAATCATATATTTTATAAGTCCAAGGAACTATATATATTACATCAACAATTTTAAAAAGTTCTTTCGTCCATCGTTCAGTAAAACCCTTTTCAAAATGAGATTTCCACCTATATATTCTTACGATATCACCAACTTTGAACTTAGGTTTTCTGACATTAATCTCTTTTTCATATTTTAATTTTGTAAATGTTTCTGATGGTTTCATATTTGTTGACGTGTGAATCGTGTCATTATACTTATCCACAATATCCTGAATAAAAGATGACCATTGTTGTGAACCGAGTTGTGTGAATTTTTTATATAGTCTCTCTTTTAAGGTACGATTAAAACGTTCAACAACAACTGCCTTCCCTTCATTAAAGGTACTGTATAATGTAATACTGTTATCCTCTACCAAGATACATACCTTCACCCTTGTAGTACGGGGAAAGGAACATCCCATCCCCTGTAATTATTTTATATTTTCCCAACTACAAGGGTGAAGGTATGTATCTTGGTAGAGGATACTATAAACCTAAGAGACAAAGGGGTGTCGGACATCAATTTAGAGGAGATGGGATAATTGATACTCTCATGGGTATTGGTTCAACTATTCTTAAACATAAAGACCTAATTGGTTCAACTGCTTCTGCTGTGGGAAATGTAGCAGGTGCTGTAAAGAGTATAAAAGATGCTCAGAAGGAATCTCATAAATTACAAGCAATAAAAGAAATTAAGAAAGGTAAAACTCAGTTGTCCCTCCAAGAACGACAGAAAATAATTCAAATACTTGGATCAGGGTTTCAAAAGTTTTAACATCTTTTTTCCTAAATAAATACAAGTATGGAAGCAATTGATAGTATCTATGATTTGGATGATACTATTATTATCTCAAACTCCACTAAAAAGAAGATTACTTCAAGGTAAATGCAATAACTGGAACAGACTGGAATACAAATGGTACAAAAAGTTTTGAAATAAATAATCAACAAACCTATTTGAATCTCTCCGAAAGTTTCTTGTTGTGTAAATTTAAATTCACTAAGGCTGGGAATAACACAAACGCTACACTTGTAAATGATTTCTTCTGGAAAATGTTTGATAGTGTGCGATTGTATATTGGAACACAAGAAGTTGAAGCGGTTGATTATGTCTCTGCTGTATCTGAAATGATGAAATTTACACTCTATACATTCAGTGATAGAATGGGAAAGGGGTCTGTCGAAGGTTTTATTCCTGATATGTCAATGGGAACAAACACAGACCCTGGATATATTCAAAGGAAAGGAATGTATAATGATGATACAAAAGCAGAAAATAGTTTTACTGTGGCAGTTCCTCTTAAAGGTATATTTGGATTTTGTGATTATGATAAAGTTCTGTATGGTCTTAAAATTAGATTTCAACTACAAAGGAATGATAATGAAAATAGATTGCTTTTTGGTGTTGGTAGTGCTTTTGGTGAACAGAATAAATTTGTAATTGAGGAGATGAGTTGGTATATCAGTGAATATACTCCTAATCTTAAAACAGAAGAGATGTTGAATCGAAGACTTAACTCAAAGAAACCACTCAGTGTATCATACCTCAAAAGAAGATGTCAACACGTTAAACTCAATCAAACTACTTACACGTGGAATTTGGGTGTTCTGGAAGGAAAGCCACGATATCTGTGGATGATTTTTAAAAAGCCAGATGGTGATACTGCGACTGATAAGAATAATGCATTGAGTGATAATGCTAAGGTGAAACAACTTCGCGTTTCTCTAGATGGAACATTTTATCCACGAGATAGATTGGAAATTAATTGGGAAAAAATGATTTTGCTGAAGCATACAAGTCTTACCAAAAGGTGTGTGAAAGTAATGGAAATAAAGAACCTATTTTGGATATGACAGCATTTAAAAGTTTGTATACAATCTATGCGTTTGACCTGAGCGCTCAAAAGGAAACTATAAAGTCTAATCGAGTGGATACTTCCCTATACATTGAAAGAGAAGAGAGTGAAGAAGTTGATACATATTGTTTGCTTTTGGAAGAAACAGAATTGCAGATTAATACAGATAATGGTGTGATGATTAGTCTCACATAATTTTTTGTTAAATAAATGATTGGCAAAGTACCAACTGGGGTATATGTTAATCAAATCAATCTTCATAAACTATCATCTTGTGTTCAAAATCAAAAGCCTTGTACGATTAACGTTAATACAATTCAGAGAAAAGGAGCAGTAAGAATTGATGTTTTGCTCACAAGAGAACAGGTTAAAATCTTGAATGACACTGGCTCACTTAAAATTAAAATGACAAAACCAATGTTGAAAAAATATTCAATAAGAGAGACGAGTGGAGGATTTCTCCCATTTCTAATTCCTTTATTTGCTGGTTTAAGTGCGGTTGGAGCATTGACGGGTGGTATTTCAACAGCGGTGAAAACTGCCAACGAAAGGAAGGCTCAACTCCAGGCTCAAAAGAATTGGAAAGACATAACAAAGAGTTGGAGAAACAAATTAGTGGAAGTGGTGTAATTGTAGATTTTGCTGAAAAACTTGAAGGTCTGCCTGATAAAGCGAGATTGTTAGTTGGAGATATGCTTTCTTCTATAGCACAAGCAGGTGTAAAATTAACGAAAAGAGGTAATGGATTATATCTTTCTAATAAATAAATGAGCATTGATGAGTGGTTGAAAGAATTTGGAAAGAATACAACATCAAATTTACAACTTGCCAAATATTGTAAGAAAATAAAAATTCATAATGTGGTTATTTGTATGAGAGATGAATTAACAAATGTGCCGAAACATACAAAGAATATTATTATGAACTTAGAAGATAATGATGGGAACGGTTCTCATTGGGTTTGTATTTTTAATAGTCAAGACAAATATTATTTTGATAGTTTTGGTCTTCCACCACCTGTTGAAGTCATAAAATTCTTACAGAATGGTGTTTATCAAACATTTCAAGTCCAAGAATTAAATTCCAAGTGTTGTGGTCAATTATGTCTATATGTGTTATTTCAACTCAACAAAAATAAAAAATTTTATGATATTATTTTTAATCTAATATAAATGACTTATGTTGGTAAAGATGGTTCTATCTTTGGTGTATCTCAAGAACTGGATATTGATTTATCAAATTATTATACAAAGGCACAGGCTGAACGACATAAATATAATATAAACAAAAATATTAACATGAAAAATGCTTATAAATTAAAAAATTATCCAAGCCCGACTGACGCGAATGAGTTGGTGAGATTAAGCGATTTATCACAATATATATACTTAAATAAAACGTCTGTGTATTCCAAAGATACAGAAGTGTTGATATTATCTCCAGGTCATACAGAATTCACAGTTCGAATTAAAATAATTTTTTATAAAGAAGGGCGTATCGTTTGTATGAGAATAGAACAATGGGGGTATGATATGAATGATTTAGGGTATAATTGGTCATTTAAAATTAACCTCGAAGACCTGGAACAATTAAATCAGTCTCGTAAGGAAGAATATTATGCACTTGGTATCGAGAATGAGTTTTGTGGAGCCACGATTAGTAAACAACAAATAAAAGAATTTAATAAGGGTAAATATAATAATGGTTTTGCCCTTGTTTATCTCATGAAAACAGAAAAAACAGGATTATAAATAATAGGTAAGGAAATACAAAATGATTTAACTATGGGAAGATGGGGAGGTGTTTCGTGCCATAATATTATTCTAACATATATTTCTAATACATAAATGACAGCAAGAAGGCTTCAAGAAAATTATCATTTCTGTGTCCAAGCATACCTTCAAGAAAAGGGTATTCGGTATTTTAATAAATATGTTCTACAACATAAGAATGAGGTATTTTCAATAAAAGATTGGCATTATGCTGATGTTGATAAACCGACAACTTTAGATTTAATTAGAATGTTAAATAATGAAAAAATTATAAGGTTAAGAAAAGGTAAGGCTCTTTTAGAAATTCAAAAGAAATTTTATTGGTTTCCTGTTGTAAAAAAAATTATTTTGGATTCAGGAATAACAAGAAATCCTGATGAATATATGTATAATATTCTATGGAGTGTAAACGATTCAAGGATAGTAAGGGATGAGGAAGGAGTTGAAGAAGAGAGGGAAGAGGAGGAAAAGGAGAAGGAGGAGAGGGAGAAGAAAGAGAAGGAGGAAAGAGAGAGAATAAATAAATATTATAGTATGGAAACCAGTGAGATTCAAAAAAGAATAGAGGTATTACAGAAAATAACTCAACCCACCGAGGAGGAATACAAAGAATTAACAAGTCTATTTGCAATACTTTCGACAAAACTATTGGCATCGTCAAGCTATTCATTTTAATTCAAGTTTTTTCTTAAATAAATGGAGGAGAGAGTGAAGGCATTTCTTAGGATTCTTTATGTTTTAAAAATTAAGATTCAAATGTGCATGTTGGAAACTAAAAAGGTTTTTGCACTCTGCAGGAATTTTTCTCATAAATAAATGAGTTATTGTCTCAAATGTAAAAAGAAAACTAATACTAAAAATATTTCATATATTAAAAGTAAAAATAACAGGGTTATACAAAAAGGTATATGTTCGGTGTGTGGTTCAAAAAAAAAATCAATTTATCTCCAAACACAAACTCGGAGGAGATATACAAAAGTTTTTATCAGGAAGTAAATTTACAACTACTGGAATACCAGGGGAATTACATCTTCCAGGGTATTCTTTCTGTGGTCCAGGCACAAACTTGGATAAAAGATTAGATGAGGCAGACAATCCTAAATCCTGGAGTAAACCAATCAATAGAGATGATGAAGTGTGCATGAGACACGATATTGATTATGGGAATACCACAACGTTGGAAGAAAAGCATGAAGCCGATAGAGAAATGTTGTATAATTTGTCTCTGATACAAAATCCAACCTTGAGAGAAAAAGTTGATAGGTTCATCGTGAAGAAGATGATTAGTGCTAAATTGAAACTTGGACTTGGAAATTCAAAAAACTTATAGGCTCTAATGATGCCATTAAGACTGAAGAGCAATTAGCTGATGAATTACATAAACCAATATTCACAAAGTTTCAGAGAAGGAAAGTTTATTCCAAGGAAGTTGATTATATCTGGTCTGCTGATTTGATTGAACTCAATAATGATAAGGGGTACAAGTATGCTTTAACCGTTATTGATTTGAGGAGTAGATATGCGTGGGTTGTCCCTTTAAAAAACAAAACAGGTAATACTCTTATGTTAGCTTTTCAACAGATATTTAATAAAAGTAAGAGAAAACCTAAAAAATTGTGGACTGATGAGGGTAGAGAGTTTTATAACAAGACATTTATGAATTTTCTAAAAAATAACAGTATTACATTATACAGTACCTTTAATGAAGGGAAGGCAGTTGTTGTTGAACGTTTTAATCGTACCTTAAAAGAGAGACTATATAAAAAATTCACACAACTCGGTTCACAACAATGGTCATCTTTTATTCAGGATATTGTGGATAAGTATAATGACACGATTCACACGTCAACAAATATGAAACCATCAGAAACATTTACAAAATTAAAATATGAAAAAGAGATTAATGTCAGAAAACCTAAGTTCAAAGTTGGTGATATCGTAAGAATATATAGGTGGAAATCTCATTTTGAAAAGGGTTTTACTGAACGATGGACGAAAGAACTTTTTAAAATTGTTGATGTAATAGATACAGTTCCTTGGACTTATAAAATATATGATTTGGAAGGGGAAGAGATTTTAGGTTCATTTTATTCACAGGAATTACAAAAGACAAAACTAAGCAGATAATACACCTTTGTGGACACTCGAGGGCCAAGTCCGAGGTGTATAACAGTATATAATGTGTGTCAAGGGGTGGACGTTCTTACATCTGTGAACCCCAAACACAGAATCCTCAACTGAATAGTCAAGGCTTAACTTTTGTTTGTGTGTGTGTGTGTGCAATGGGAGCAATAGGTTGGCGCTTCACTCCCTCCTACTATACACCGTTGTGGACACTCGAGGGCCAAGTCCGAGGTGTATAACAGTATATAATGTGTGTCAAGGGGTGGACGTTCTTACATCTGTGAACCCCAAACACAGAATCCTCAACTGAATAGTCAAGGCTTAACTTTTGTTTGTTGATGTGTATGTGTGTGTGTGTCCCAACCCTCACATTCAAAATCTCAACCCCAACTCAATCCTCACCCAACACAGTCTTTTTCAACATGAGATTTCCACCTATATATATATATATATATATATATATATATATATACATATATATGTATATGTATATATATATATATATTTATATATATATATATATATATATATATATATATATATATATATATATATATATATATATATATATATATATATATATATATATATATATATATATATTTTACGTTTTTTTTTTTCTCTTCTTCCAATTCTGTCTTTTAAGGCTTTCAGGTTTGATGACATAGAAAGAGGGAGTAAGAACTTTCTTGATAGGTTTAAATCCCAAAGAGTGGTAGCATTTCAAGTCTTCAAAATAACCCCAACTTTCCAAGTCTCCAAGGTAGTTATTTAAACCATCAAGGCAGAACTCATTTACTGATTTTTTTCAAAATTTGTGAGTCTCCAAGGTAGTTCCCATATTTAGAACCATCTTGGCAGAACCCTTTTCCTGAGTCTCCAAGGTAGTTATTTAAACCATCAAGGCAGAACTCATTTACTGATTTTTCAAAATTTGTGAGTCTCCAAGGTAAAACTTGTATTCTGGCTCATCAACGTATAACTTGTTCAGTGGGTATTGTCTTGATAACTCACAATGAGTACTATTGCTGTAAAACTCTTTTTCAGGATTTTGCTGGTCTCCAAGGTATAACTCTTTGGTTGGGTCATCAAGGACGAACTCGTTCTGTGGGTCTTGGTCGCTCATAAGGTCTTCAACCAAGCCAACAATTTCGCCCCAAGTTGTAGCAAAAGCAGTATTTTCATTTCGTATTTCAGACACAATTTCCTGTGAGAGAAAATAATAATGTATTAATTAAGTTATTTAATTATTAAATGAGTATGCTTCAATCAAAGTTTGAAAATAGGAAAATAAAAATCTTACCTCAACAGATAAGAGGTTTGAATCTAGTTCATCAACTTGAAGGTTTAGTTCCATACAAGACAGAGAGTTCCAAGGAACACCAAAGTCATCCCACTCAAGGTCTTGGTCGCTCACAAGGTCTTCAACCAAGTCAACAATTTCGCCCCAAGTTGTAGCAAAAGCAGTATTTTCATTTCGTATTTCAGACACAATTTCCTGTGAGAGAAAATAATAATGTATTAATTAAGTTATTTAATTATTAAATGAGTATGCTTCAATCAAAGTTTGAAAATAGGAAAATAAAAATCTTACCTCAACAGATAAGAGGTTTGAATCCAGTTCATCAACTTGAAGGTTTAGTTCCATACAAGACAGAGAGCTCCAGGCAAGCACACAGCACACCATTGCTAGCAAAAACAAATGTTTAAAATGGAGCCTAGGCTTGAAGCTTTTATAGAGAAAGACTGGTGGGTGTGGTTTCCTTTGGAAATTCCCTGGGCAAGCCTAGGCAAGCCTTCATTGGGAAATTTTTCAAAACCATAACATCCTGTAATTTTCTAGTGATTTCTTTGTGAGTCAGAGATGAACTGGAAATGATGTAAGAGTGGGCGGGGCTTAGCAAAAGTAGGCGGGGCTTAGGAAAAGTGGGCGTGGCTTAGAAAAAAACCTTATGAAAAGTGGGCGGAGCTTAGCAAAAGTGGGCGGGTCTTAGGAAAAGTGGGCGTGGCTTAGAAAAAAATACCTTACGAAAAGTGGGCGGAGCTTAGCAAAGTGGGCGGGGCTTAGAAAAGTGGGCGTGGCTTAGAAAATACCTCATGAAAAGTGGGCGGAGCTTAGCGAAGTGGGCGGGGCTTAGAAAAGTGGGCGTGGCTTAGAAAAATACCTTATGAAAAGTGGGCGGAGCTTAGCAAAAGTGGGCGGGGCTTAAAGAAAAGTGGGCGGGGCTTAGAAAAAATACCTCACAGAAAGTGGGTGGAGCTTAGCAAAAGTGGGCGGGGCTTAACAAAAAAATAACCTGTGGCTCAGGAGGTGGTCAAACAAGAGCATTAAGAGAAGTTTATCATTTCGTAATGGCATAAAAGGGGTATCTTAAAAAATATAAAGATTCAAATGTTTTGTTTGTCAATATTTTAGATGGGGATTATTGTGCAAAGAAAATTAAACTATTGAAGGAATTTGAGAATGAACAAATCTTTATAGGTTCAATGAGTGAGCTGTTCAACCCCCAGGTGTTCAATTCAATGAGGTTCAACCTCCAAGTTAAAAGGGGAGACAAATAAATATACCTTGGGATAAAAAGGGGGTTTATTTTTGAGGAAAAAAAAAGGGAATCGCTGAAAATCCCCCATTCATTTACATGGGGAAAAGTGAGCCAGAATCAGTATTCTTACCCTACTGACATGGTAATGGGGTAATGGTAATGGTTTTGTTGCCATGGTATGATGTAGGCATAGCACTGGATGATGCCGTGGTATGATGTAGGCATGTAACTGGGTGATGTCGTGGTATGATGTTGGCATGTTGCTGGGTGATGCCGTGGTATGATGTAGGCATGGTAATGGGTGATGCCATGGTATGATGGAGGCATGGTACTGGGTAATGCCGTGGTATTATGTAGGCATGGTACTGAGTGATACCGTGGTATGATGTAGGCATGGAACTGGGTAATGCCATGGTATGATGTAGGCATGGTACTGAGTGATACCATGGTATGATATAGGCATGGTACTGGGTAATGCCATGGTAGGATGTAGGCATGGTACTGGGTGATGCCGTGGTATGATGCAGGCATGGTACTGGGTGATGCCGTGGTATGATGTAGGCATGGTAATGGGTGATGCCGTGGTATGATGTAGGCATGGTACTGGGTAATGCCGTGGTATGATGTAGGCATGGTAAAGGGTGATACCATGGTATGATGTAGGCATGGTACCGAGTGATACCGTGGTATGATGTAGGCATGGTACTGGGTGATGCCATGAGGCATGGTAATGGGTTATGCCATGGTAAGATGTGCGCATGGTACTGAGTGATGCCATGGTATGATGTCGGCATGGTAAAGGGTGATACCATGATATGATGTAGGCATGGTACTGGGTGATACCATGGTATAATTTAGGCATGGTACTGGGTGATGCCATGAGGCATGGTAACAGGTGATACCATGGTATGATGTAGGCATGGTAAAGGGTGATACCATGGTATGATGTAGGCATGGTACTGGGTGATGCCATGAGGCATGGTAATGGGTGATGCCCTGGTGTGATGTGGGCATGGTACTGAGTGATGCCATGGTATGATGTCGGCATAGCACTGGATGATGCCGTGGTATGATGTAGGCATGTAACTGGGTGAAGCCGTGGTATGATGTAGTCATGGTAAAGGGTGATGCCATGGTATGATGGATGAATGGTAAAGGGTGATGCTGTGGTATGATGTAGGCATGGTAAAGGGTGATGCCGTGGTGTGATGTAGGCATGGTAAAGGGTGATGCCGTGGTGTGATGTAGGCATGGTAAAGGGTGATGCCGTGGTGTGATGTAGGTATGGTAAAGGGTGATGCCGTGGTATGATGTAGGCATGGTACAGGGTGATGCCGTGGTATGATGTAGGCATGGTAAAGGGTGATGCCATGGTACTGAGTGATGCCATGGTATGATGGAGGCATGGTAAAGGGTGATGCCATGGTACTGAGTGATGCCATGGTATGATGGAGGCATGGTAAAGGGTGATGCCATGGTATGATGTAGGCATGGTAAAGGGTGATGCCTTGGTACTGAGTGATGCCATGGTATGATGGAGGCATGGTACTGAGTGATACCATGGTATGATGGAGACATGGTACTGAGTGATGCCATGGTATGATGGAGGCATGGTACTGAGTGATGCCATGGTATGGTGGAGGTATGGTAAAGGGTGATGCCGTGGTATGATGTAGGCATGGTAAAAGGTAATTCCATGGTATGATGTAGGCATGGTAAAGGGTGATGCCGTGGTATGATATAGGCATGGTAAAAGGTGATGCCGTGGTATGATGTAGGCATGGTAAAGGGTGATGCCATGGTACTGAGTGATGCCATGGTATGATTGAGGCATGGTAAAGGGTGATGCCGTGGTATTATGGAGGCCTGGTAAAGGGTGATGCCGTGGTATTATGGAGGCATGGTAAAGGGTGATGCCGTGGTATGATGGAGGCATGGTACTGGGTTTTATTGATTTTTTCATATGCAGCCTATGGTTGCTTGGCTGCATCATTTTTTGGGGACGCAGCTGTGCTCGCATGCTGGTACTCATTTTGCAAACCTCAGAAGGATGACAGGTTGAGTCAACCCTTCCTGATGTTAATTCAATGGCCTGATAGTGACTTGAACTCAAGACCCGAGGATCTTAAGGCAGACGTCTAACCATTCAGCCAACACCAGGCCTATGGTTCTGGGTGATGCCATGTTATGATATTAACATGGTACTGGGTGATGCCATGGTATGATGTAGGCATGGTAAACATTGTAAAAGGAAAATAAAAGCAAGTAAACATTTATTTGTCATCTTTCTTTTGATTTCACGGGGGTCAAAGTGGATGGTGGGGGGAGGTAGGAAGGAGGAGGGAAAAAAGTGGGAGGAGGAATATTGTATTCACTTGCCTACATCTGAGATTCTAGTTTGACTGCATATTTCTCTGTTGAGTTAGTGGTAGATGGTTAGTGTTTTTAGGTTACTGGGTGTTTCTCGTTTTGGTGTTAAGGTTACTGTAGTATTGTACCACGGGGCGAAGGGGTTGTGGCGAAATATTGAGTGATGATTCGGGTGAGCTGTAAGTCACAGGACATGGTTTTATCCGTTTATACAAGATTTGTTTGTACCAATTTCCAGGGTGAGCCAGAAGCCCCAGGAGTTATAACATCTCGATATGCAATGGAGCATGTTATGTGATTATATATGTATATCTGCCCTTCACCCATTTCTTTGGACAGCTGACCTGACATCACCCACAATTGTACCCTGAAATACTTAACCTGAAGTACCCCGAGGACACAAAAGATCCCAAGTTACCCTAAATACCCAAAGACCCGAAGGCACAAAAGACACAAAAGACCCCGAAGGCCCTTAAAGATCGAAAATACACCAAACACCAAAAAGACCCCAAAGACCAAAAGAATTGAAAAGACCCAACGGGATCCAGAAGACCCCAAGGACCCAAAAGACCCAACAGGATTATCTGGGACTTATGGAAATTCTCCATTATGTAAAATCTGCCTTCAGGTCCCCACCCCCCCTTTCAAAACACACACACACACACACACAATCCCAATTCCTCAACCCCCTCTCCAAACTCTGTCCTTTCTCTGCCCCCCACCTTACCACCACACCCAAACTCTGTGCTCCCTCCCCCTTTCTTCTTCAAGTCTTCAATTGCCAGAAACCCCAAGTACTCAATTCCTGCCCCCCCTCCTTTTCCCAACATCTCAATCTGCCTCTTCCAACTCCATGCTCCCTCACCCCCAACTCTCTGTCCTTTTCTCCCCATTTCTTCCCATTCTTAACGTTACACAAAGATACACAAGGAACTTTGGCACATAAGAAGGCCATTCGGCCTGTCATGCCTGTGTTGTTCCTGTTGCCGTTTATTCAGAACAATGTTAAAAGTAGATTAAAAAAAAGATGGAACGTTAAATTCACAATCACTTCCCCCTTTATTCCCTTATCCTAACTATATAATTCATGGACCAGTGTTTTTGTGTTTGTCGTGCTACTACACCTACAGTTCTGGGCTGATTCCATCTAGACTTGCTGCAGAGGATCAGCACAGCACGACCCCAATTAATGTATGGGGGTGTTTTAATCTTTGCCGGTGTTCTTTGGGGGGGGGGGGGGGAGAGGAAGGGGATGCAAGTTCTCTATGTAAATGTGTATCATATAGCACCCCCTCCAGGTGTGGGAGGGTATTACATGACTCCACCATTTACAGTACAGTCTTCCAGTCCAATGAGGTATTTTGAATTTCAACAGTGGGTATGTTTTTGCTTCATGCCCATAACCCAGTTTCTTTATTTTTGTCTACACAGAGCTGTCAGTTGTCTATACACTGCCCAAATAAAGGTATGTGTCAGAAAAACGTGTTGCATGCTTGGAACAAGATTGCCCGTCGGATGGGTACTGTTGTGGAATTTTGCCTTTATTTGTTCTATTAACCGACTTGTTATAAATCCTATTACTCAATTTGTAATAAACAATTAATTCACTGTCCACATCGAAAAATACATTTGATCAGAGAACATTTATTCGTGGTACCATGGAGTCCAAAGCACTGAGATGTGAACATCCCCATGATTTGCACTAAACTAAACTTACATTTCCTGATAAGATAAGACATATATATATATATATATATATATATATATATATATATATATATATATATATATATATATATATATATATATATATATATATATATATATATATATATATATATATATATATATATATATATATATATATATATATATATACACCTACATCACCATCCTTCAAAAAGAAAATTCCTTCGAGTGAAGAAAAATATTCCATCATCTGTACAATAATTATGAAAGTTAGCTACTTCTTTCAAGTCCCGAATCCAAAGCGATTCGATTTTGCACAGTTACCATTTTAACATTTGTAATCATTTTAACATTCATATCTGCTAAACAATTCACAGTTTCATTCACATGCAGTTCCAGAGCAACTGCCATTATTTATTTATTTATTTCCAGCTAACTTAGCACTTCTGTACTGGTGAAAGATGGTCAAGTCAGTGTTAGAAATACCTCAACTTACTTAAGTAACGTACAATTTAGTACCACTAAATCAAATATCACGCACCTGTCCAATTAATCAGAAGACAGATAAAACAGGTAATATTTAAATTGGCTTGAAGCATCATTGCACTCTTTTCAATAATATAATTATTACATTCTGACCGATTTAACATTCATTTCACATGGTCATGCTTTCTGTACTCTGCATAATTCTGGTTTATAGTTTGTTTGTCTTTCTACAAATTGTAGAGGTATTTTACTTGAATTACAGTCAGGCCAGTACCAGCTACTAATCAGTGAGAGCAATACAGTTACAATACATGGGACAATTCCTCATTCCATTAATTGATTTCACGATTGCTGTTGGTCTCGCCATTCTTCCAGTCATTTTGCATTATGGTTATGTAAATACCATGCTGCTTTCTCTCATATCTTGATTTTCCCTTGCAGTTAACTTATGATTCCTAATATGTAATATTGACCCATCTGTCGATCAATTTAATAACAGAGACCCTCTTTCAATATTTTGTAAGTACCTCAACTTAAAATATATTATCTCGATTCAATTCTTAGTATCCTTTTCCTACCCTCAATTAACAGATTAACAAGGTCCATAGCTACAGTGATTGACAATATATCGATCAATCACTGGTTATATCACAGTAAGGTTATTGATAACTTGCAATCATTCACATGTGTCCCAAGTTACTGGTTTAAAGATATGGACTCTAATTACTCTGCAAATTTCGATCCATTCAAGAAGAAGTTAGGAAAAAGATAGGGAGAATACTCTGTCACTTGAAGACCCCAATATATTTAAATTAGGATTATGAGATTGATATGATAAAAGGATTCTCAATTTATAATCTCAATACAAAAGTTGATATTAATTATAACCAAAAGAAACATGATGGTTCGAATACCGTAATGAATTGTCATGGAGAAAAAGACACAATGAACACAAAAATCATGTGCCTCCGGTGTTCTCAATGAGTTACCTTTTCCTTTTTTTTTAATGAGCGGGAGTCTGAAAGGAATTAACTAAGTTACCGCACACGACTTCCATTAGTTACTAACTGTTCCCCATGTTTATGCATGTGACAACAAACCCGGTGCATGCAAACATTATCATTAGTATCACTTGTTGGTCCCATTGACCATAAGAGTATCCCATCATTAACATACAGGTCAAAGCACACTGGTAAATCAAAACTAGGTTGTTATAATTACACTAATTAACAAGTAGCATGACTATCAATGTCATCACAGAGTGATTCTTTTGGAAGTCTTTCTCGGGCTCTCAGCTGTGCGAACTTCCCCGTAGTAAGAGTGCCACGCCGCTCGGCCATCCTGACATCGAGTTGTCGAGCTGCACACCACCCTTTGGCTGCAGAGCGTCCATTTGGGAACAAAACTTGAACTGTATGGTTAAGAAATACAAAATATCTCCAAACAGTTTATTTATACCAAATGCTAATATTGTTTCATCAATCTAATGAGCATCCATTTCATTCATGGTCAATGGAGCTGAAATATCTCGGAAAAATAATGTGTAACCAACCTCTTTCATCACTATTCGGAATTCCAGCAACATTTTAAATCTCTGACATTGTCCTTTTCTTATCCACTTCTCTCATCACCAAAACAGCAACATGCTGCAATATAACCAACACACATACTGTGATCACCAACTAATCACATCCTCTGACCTTTTAAATACAAATCCATTCCTTTATCAAAACAAATACACTTTAAACCTCTGTTTTTAAACAGGTGTACAAAAATTGTCAAATCATTTGTCAAATTTGTCATCAAGCGAATAGCATTTAAATTGCAGCTCAAAACACTCCGTCCACACATGTAGCTTTCTTGGTAGAACCTTCCCAATCTTTTACCCAAATAATGTTTATCATTGTTGTGGGGGAGGTATGGGAGATTTGAACTACTGTTAGCATCATGACATGATACCTGCTGTTAGCTCCCAACTGGTCCCTCTTTCTCCTGATTGGCTACTCCTGATGGCCATTAAAAACTCCACCTTTTGAGTGCATTATTTATCCAATCTCGCTTAAACAGCTTTATGGTCTATCATTGTGACAATAAAAATATATTTTTTAATCAAATCAAATGATTCATGAATTAATTAGACAAATAGAGGCACAAATAAAACCACCAGAGATGGGGTTTTTTTGCTTTCTGATATTTGTGCCGGCAGCTGACCTTGGCAGACAAATGTGCCAAGGAGTGTTCTTGTGATAAGGCTTGCACGACTGTGTGTTCAAAGAGCACCAGACAGCCAGTCCGCACTTGTCTACGGAGGACTCAGACAAAGAGCCATCAACATAACATTCACAGACTAATGAAGACAGCATGCCTAGTTTAACGTCCATCCGAGGGATAATTACTTGATCACTCTCTGCCGGAGTGCTGGTGGAAGGTTATAAATCCTCATTCATCCCAAGGTACCAAAATCAAACACAATTAATTTACAAATCACTTGTCAAATCATTCCAAATCACATTTCTACGTTTTGATCACATTTTAAGCACAATGGTTACGATTCAAATCAAAATTTTGGAAACATTTATCACACGCATGTGCATTTCAACACAGTAGTCCCCACCCTCCCAATTGTGCCGTGGGTGAAACACACACACACACACACACACACACACACACACACACACACACACACACACACACACACACACACACACACACACATACACACACACACACACACTTGGGAGACGCGAGTTTTTTTTTATTTTTATGACGACGGCACTCGCATTTTGGGCCATTTTTTCTCTCTGGGGCATTATCCCCCCCCCTCCTCTTTGAATCTGCATATGAATTGAATGGGGAGTTCATTACTCATAAATCTCTTCTAGCAGTACTAACAGCTGCTTGTGAGACCACACCTTGCCGGGCTGAGTAATTAGAGGATTTTTTTTGTCTCATAATGCCGGCGATAGCGATCCTCCGAAATGGACTTCACGTTCGGAATATATTCCACATTCACAATTGTTATTTCACAATTTATCCAAAATCCCTATGGCTTTTAAATACAACTTCAACACTTGCTTCAGCATCTATCCAAGGCAGGAAACACACATTTTTCCTTCCAGTTCAGTTTTGGCCCCTTCAGAGAGATTTGTGACCTTGGTTTTTATCAGCACCTTGCGTGGCCCCAAGCCACAGTGGTCTCATCATGAGCCAATAACCAAACCACAAACAGACAGGCTGTTTTAACTCCCTGCCTGAAGTTTCTTCAGTTTTAGCAATATCATTTATAACAAGACATTCATGTATGACATCGTCCAGTAATCTTCAGTTCCTTATCGAGCTCACAATCGCTTCTAATTCAGATTTTCACCAGGATTGAATTCACACACACAGTCACACACCTCTCAATCCGATCCCAAAACGCTCTCAACGACATCCGCCCCGCACTCTGAATCAACAGCGTGTGCGGAGCCAGTCGTCATCGTTTTGCTCTGGAATCGGCGCGTGCACTTCACTTCATCCAGAGTCTTCACAGTCTATGGTGATGACCAGTCCTTATCTCCATTTTCCGAACCAATGCATTCCCATCAGCTTCACAGGTCACAATCCACAATGGAGCACATTTTATTCCAGTGAAATCTATTGGACTCGCACACGTTCCACTTCAACACTCACTTCGTACCACATGCAGATCAATGCAAATCAGTGCGCATACAAATCTGATATGAATACGAACATACAAGAGTTCCAGGTTGGAACTCTCAACTTGCGTCCTTAACACAAAACTCAACCTTTCCAATCACAAAGCATTAACAAATCCGTCCAAAGAGGTAACTCGATGCAAAACTATAGGATTTACGAATCCGTAACACCTCCACACAATACAATGCAACAGTTTCACAGCAAGCAAACTTCCAGTGAGTCCAATGAGCAAACAGGTAACTCAACAAACATTCATAACACTTATTCGTTCTCCCACTTGCCCATTCTCCTTGTTCGTTTACCTTGTTCGAAACTCAGTTTAGCCTTCGTCTCATCATGATGCTGTTCGATCAATGAACTGCAATGGGTTATATAGGGCATCAGATCCTTCACATTATTAGATTCCCAGCCAATACACACTCGCTTGACCTTGTTCTGCAATTTTGCTGCCAACCCGCTGATAAATGCATGAGCGATAAACTGCTGATAAACTTTGCAGATCCTCTCGTACTTTCTGCATCTCTTTTGCAATGGTCCTTAACTCGGAACCCCATGGCCGATATATTGCTTGCACACCTCTGGTGCCCGGGTAATCTCGCAATGGGAATGTACCTAACAGTGCCTCTTCATTTTCTTCCTTCGCAGCCTCCAACGTGGCCTTTCTGGATCGGGTCTGCACTCTGACCCTGTCACCAAGAGGAGCCCTCTCTTTGCGTTGTGTCTGCACTCCCTTCCTCTCTACACTCTCCGTAATCTCCTCTTTTGGTACTCCTCTTCTGGCTCCTCGTTGATGCTCTTCCTGCCCTGTATCATCATCTCCTGCTGCGCCCAGTTCTTCTTCCTCGAGCGATGGTACCGTTGGAACTATGTCTGGAATGGGCTCGGGCCACCTATCTGACTCCTCTCCATCATCCTCGAACTTGACAGTGGCAGCTCGCTGTTTTCTCTTTGATTTATTTTCAAGTCTTACAGGCATCTGCATGGTCATCTGGTCCAGCTGACCCTTCAAGTTTAACAGCCGTGTCTTTCCGTCCCTGTCTCAACACTCCTCCATCCAATCCATGTGCGCTCCCCAATGTACGTGCCTCGAGGCCTTCTTGTCCTTTCCTTTTCCCTCCAGAACTTTCCTCAGGTGATTCAAACAATCACGATCAAAAGTACCATTCTCAGGAAAAGGCAATTTACTGTTCATAGTCCAAACGCACCAATTTGCAACGTCTCTCACAGAATTAGGTCCGAATTTATCGAACATATATCTTGCGCATGTCCCTCTCCGTGGCCTGGGGCACGTTGCTTCGGTATACCCATCTCATCACTCTTTCCAACAGCATTTCCCATATTTCAAACCCCACGTCACAAATACCATGAAATATGCACTTCATAACCTCAATCCACATAACACATAACAATCACACTACACAGCGAGCTGGGTCTTGAACCCCTCTCTTTGCAGAGGTGGTATTCCAACCCCCCTCCCTTTGGCCAGAGGGGATTGGCTTTTTCCCCAATGCCTCTGCTATACCCAGTACGGCACAGTGAGCCGAGTACCAAACTCGCTCAAGGTACGTCGAAGACTCGAGCTTCCCGTGGAGAGATCCCTGATCTCTGTTCAGCCCCGAAGGCTTAAGCGGTCTCGAACCGCAAGATCCTCTCAGGCCTATCAATAAAAACTCTCTGACATGTACTTTCCTTTGTCGATGTACGTTACCCGTTAAGAACAGGCCCACCGTCAGGGATAGCATCTCGTTGGCATTCACCGTCCCTCCGGACCATGGACTGCCTCCAGGGATTTAGTACATCCGATTTCACGGCATCAATTTGTTGTCGAATTTTGCCTTTATTTGTTCTATTAACCGACTTGGTGTAAATCCTATTACTCAATTTGTAATGAACAATTAATTCACTGTCCGCAACGAAAAGTACATTTGATCAGAGAACATTTATTCACGGTACCACGGAGTCCAAAGCACTGAGATGTAAACATCCCAATGATTTGCACTAAACTAAGCTTACATTTTTATATATATATATATATATATATATATATATATATATATATATATATATATACTTTGAAGGGAGTGGAGGGGTCTGATAAGCATTAGGCAAAATAACTCAAACTGCAATACGTGTTCACTGGGTGAAAGAGAATGACATAATCATGGCAAAAGTCACAGTGTTATCAACCAGATCACCTTGTTTCAGAGTAAGACATTCCTTTTTATCAATATTTAGGTCAAAAGACTTGGGTAAAGGGAAACATAACTGACAGGCAATTTGACTTGTAGCATAAAAATTAAATTTATAAAGCACCAGCAACAATTATAATTGAGAGTACATGAATATAATTATTTTTCTTCCACAGTACCCTGCCAGTTACAGCAACAACAGTAATACATAATAACAGGAGTAATAATAAAATGTTACACAAATACAGGGTGGCCATAAAGTCTGGAAACATTGGCGAATATACATTATAAATGGTTTATTGCCATTACATGACATGTTCAATGTGTTGTCCCTCATGAGAAATGCACAGTTCAATGCACTGTGCAAAATTGAAATGAACTCGGTGCATCAATGCAGCATTTCCATCAATCCCTGCACGTGCATCCGTGATGCAGTCCACATCCCACAAATCGAAATCTGTGTATTAAATGTTAATTGTCGAGTGCAGATCAATGTCGAAAGATGGCATCGCCAATCATCTTGATATGCACCAAGTGTGGAGTATTTTGTGTATCTCCATACATTTATTACATATTTGTTAAGAACTGTGGATTGTATTTGTAATACACTTCGTGAGTGTGTCAGTGACGTGTCAGGTATATAACCCACGTCACATTTGTTTGGGGGTAGAAAACTGGCATGTCTATTTTATGACTCATGTAATTTTATTTTGGGGGGGAGGGGGGTTGGGGGGAAGTGGGGATGTGGAGGTAAAAAAAAAACTGGTGTGTTGGGTACTAAAAGCCGGCAGCCATTAAAAAATAATAATAATAATGGAATAAAAAGGGCCTCCTTCCTTTAAAAAAAAAACCTGGACGATCAACTGGTATTTTTTTATTACTTAGCCTTACCACACCACATGATTTAACATGTGCAAGTAGTTCGACTGTTCAAGTATATAATTGAATTGAAATAAAAAACATTCAAGATTGTAAAGGTTATAGTCAGGCAGCAGTTGTCACCTACTTCAAGAATTTTGCCAACTTTGATTTTTCACTTTTATTTGTTCAAGGACATTACAATGAATCACTTTCAACTTGTCTTCTAATTTTCAGTTAAGTATTTCACCATGTGAGAACGCTTTTTCAAAATGGCTGCCAAAATCATAAAAAAGCTGTTAAAAACGTAATTTTCACCTATAATTCCAGCAATTTAGAATGATATTTTCTAATGTTTTGGCCAAATGATCTTCAAGTAAGTTTAACAGTAAGCTTAAGTATCAAAAACATTGTCGTTAACTACTCTAAGAGGGTGCATTTCTCCAAGATGGCGGCCAAAATCATTTAAAAAATTCCCATAAAATGTATCATTCATTATAAAGATTACCGTTTTGGTTCAAATTCAACTGAAAATGTTCACCTTTATGCAGTGTCCCTCATGTTTTCACTAGTTAAAGATGATTTCCTTCAATACTTGACATATTAAGGTTTTAGTGATTTGGATACACCTTAACTCAATCAATTATTGTGCACTCATGGACAATACTGTTGTAGGCCTACAGATAAAATATGTGTGGTGGTCTGAGAAAACCCATCGGAAGTCGCGATGGACAAGTTCTTGACATCAATTTTGTTTAGTTACCAATACTTGTGAAGTATAATGAACATTTTCCATGCAATACCATTTGAAGTTAAAATGATATCTCGTAAGTTCATCACCCCTGTATTGTCTATGGCAGATTAATATTATAGGGCCTGTCAAATATGAACTGGTCTAAAAAAGCTCCTCCTCTTCTTCTATTTCTGCAATATAGTCCTCTGAATTTTCACACCCATCACCACATCCGCAAGCATCGGTGCTCACCAGTGTATTCTTTCGGCATCCTCATCTGTTTGTCATGCAGGAACTGCAACAGGAACAGCTTCGAAGCTCCAAAAGAGCTTTTAGGAACTCCATTCCTGTTTGGAATGATTTTCATTTTTGTTTAATTGCCAGACACAGTAAGGAAATAAATTATCTCACTTCTCTCTGTGCCTGCATGATCAGGACCAATTCAGAACCAAAGTTCTGTAAATTACAGGTTTGTTTCCCGATTCGTGTTCAAAATATAACATTCAATTAAAGTCAAATTGTTCTTCGATCATTAACTGACATTTGTGGACAGACAGATGGACAGACAGAGAAAAGTTCATGTGAGAGGGGTAATAAATCCATCAGTCCATCAAGACAACTTAATTTCATTGGGGTTTTGGGGTGGAGGGGGGCGGGCGAGGAGTGGGGATAATAAAAGTGTGACAGGCTTAAGGATATCACAAAGGTGTTAAAAATGGTGATAAAAATAATGAATTGGCCCAAGTGGGACAGTTGCTCGGCTCACGATGCAGGGCAGTCATAGTCAGGCTGCATTAGCTGATAAATAAGGGTCTTAGGTGATAAAAAGGGTCTATTCAGACTACCTCATGGCTTTATCTTAACTCTAATTCACTGTCTGATTTCATTTTTTGTACTCTATAAGATGGAGAAGAGGCGTGGGGGGGAGGGGGAGAAGAGGAGTGGGGGGGAGGAGAGAGTGTTGGAGGGAGAGGGAGTGGTAGGATTGGGGAGAGAGAGAGTGGTAGGATTGGGGAGAGAGAGAGTGGTAGGATTGGGGAGAGAGAGAGTGGGAGGATTGGGGAGAGAGAGTGTGGGGGGGGGAGAAGAGGAGTGGGTGGGGGAGGAGAGAGTGGAAGGATTGGGGGGAGAGAGAGTGGAAGGATTGGGGGGAGAGAGGGAGTGGGAGGATTGTGGGGAGAGAGAGAGTGGGGTGATTGGAGGGAGAGAGAGAGAGTGGAAGGATTGGGGAGAGAGAGAGTGGGAGGATTGGGGAGAGAGAGAGTAGGAGGATTGGGGAGAGAGGGGCGGTGGGAGAATTGAGATCTTGAAATCACATTTTACATGATATGTAATTACACATTCCAAGTTGTATTTCACACATGCATGGAAATGTATTCACATATTATGTGAAGGAAATAAATTGTGTGCAGTACATCATTTCTGGATCTGATGAATTGCCAGAACCAATTCTTTAAAACTCTCTGTGTGGCATCTAACTAAAGATGTCCAAATGTTGTGCATGTCCATACCCATGGATGCGCCACTAGGATACAGTAATTGGCTAATCCTGTCTGTCTGTCTGTCTGTCTGGCTGTCCCACTCTGTGACACGGAAACACTCCTGGGAGAGAAAAATTAAAAGTTGATTCAAATTAATCGAAACCTATGGGAACATTAAAAAGGATTTCAATTAGCCAAAAAATTGAACCTGGGTAGTGTATAGGTAACAAACCGCTGCTTTTATCACTGTTAAATTTTTTTCGTTGCTGTTAAAAAATGTATAACCTTCCATTGTTAGCTCTTTCAACTAGTCTAAGAATTAAAATCCTCCTCTTTTAAATGTCGTATTTTTACCATGGGCTTCCGCGAGTGAATACTAATGATCCCAGTAATGATCCCTGAGGTATCGCACTACTTACATCCTCCCAGCCAGAGATCCTCGCACTCACAGCTACTGTTTGCTTCCTATCACAAATGCTGCTTCTAATCCTGTGAGCTACTCTCCCAGCCACTAACAAACCCTCACCTTTGTGAACAACCACATATGTGGTACCTTAGGAAATACCTTCGAAAAGTCGAGACTTACTGTTACGGATTTGGAAACCTTGTGCACCCAAACAGCCAGAGTCCCCGTAGTTCAGTTATTTCGATAAGTATGTGTTTATAGTTAGAAGCTCCTTCTCTCGAATGGGAATTTTGTGTGTGTGCTACGAGTTATTTTTTGTTAGGTTTTTACAACTACAACAACAACAACGACGACTACATCCACTACAACGCCACCGTCCCGCACTCGACCCAGTCGCCATTGCCCACTTGTTTTGGCTGAAGGTGTGGGTGGAGCCTCCATCGCCTCAGATCAAGGCTCCGCCCCAAGGCAGGGCACGGACGTTTCCTCCAGCGAATGAGCGAAGGGCGAGCATGAGATGCACGCCCCAGCCAATCGGGAGGTGACCACGAGTTTTTCCGACAACCCCTCGTCCAATCAGGAGGCGAGTGGCGAGGAGAAGAGACCCCTCCCACCTCAGAAGAGTAGAGTGGTTGTCACGACCAGGGTTCGGCAGAGAAGAGATCGTGGAGATTGCTGAGCGGTCTGTCGTCGTAGCTGAGTGGTTGTCGACGAGGGCTCTGCAGACCGTCGTGCTCGTGGTTGGAGCGGTCTGCGGTCCTTTGGAGGGCAAGTCTGGTGACCGAGCAGCCAGGGTCGTGGGCCGTGGGCTTCGGGTCGTGGGTTTGAGTCCCACCGTGGTGGTTCGGGTCGGTGTGACCGCACGAGGCGGGACAGGTACCCTGGCCAGGCTCTACCGACTTAAGACCCATGGGTCCATTTATTTTGTGTGCGTGTCCGTGGGCCCCGTCTTTAAGTAGGATTGCTAAGTGCTTTTGCTCATTGTACATTGCCTGCCTTTTATTTGTGATAACTCTGCTCTGTGTCCCCCTCCCCAATTAGTGTTATAAATAAACCCCTGTTAAAATGTACCAGTGCATTTTCTGTGCTTTCCTCCATTGGCCTAGCATGGTACGTATTGAGAATTAGTGAGGCCGTTCGTGCCGTAAATTGTTCATTTGGTCTGGCGCGGCTTTGGTAACTTCTGCTCGGTTACGCCGGATCCGAGTTGGTGATATCGACTCGATTCGGACAAAGTCGGTCGAGGGTGTGGTTTTCCCTGGTAGTTGGATGACATGGGTATTTAGGTATATTGAAATTAGGCAATTAACCCTACCCCACGCCGTCGAAATATTGGCGACCATGGTCCGCTAAGGGACCCATGAACTCTTGGACTTATCCGAGTCATGACCTAAATTCCGGGTGCTCGGTGGGAGATGACTCCACTGCTCCACCTCGTGGTCTTTTATCGCCATCGAACCCCGGCCCACAACAATACTTCGTCCACTTCCTTTCCCTCATCCACCAAATCAGAAACTACTTCATTGAAGTCGAATACATTTATTAACTACAAGCAAATGCAACCCATCACTTCACTGATGGGGACAATAAATAAACACGAAGAACCTTGCAGAGATATTAAAAACCATCCCTGGGAATATCACTACAAACGAACTACAGTTGGAAGCCGTCATGGGCTCATAACAATCCTGAAGAAAGCGTTCGGCACAAAACTTTAAAAACAAAACTTTACAGTTTTATCCATGAATCGTGACTCCTTTATTGAGATGAAGATGGATACTTTGAGCCTGCTCTGCGAGGACTCCATTCCACATTCTGAAACCTACATGTGCAGATACCAATCAACGACACACACACACACACACACACACACACACACACACACACACACACACACACACACACACACACACACACACACACACACACACACACACACACACACACACACACACACACACACACACACACACACACACACGCTTCTCGTTCAATCAACAGATGCAAAAATCGAATATAATTTCTGTTGTGGCTACGGAACCAAATAAGGAATTTTTTTTTACGGAAACGGGGTTCGGGGTTCACCACGGGGGAACTTCTCAGACTCTTCCCAACCTCCAGCCCTGCAGGTCACCATGCCATGGATAAGTCCGTCGCCTGTCAAGTTGTCAAGCAACTAAGGACGCCGATTGATACCACCAAACTTGGCAGGATACTTGCTCTAAAACTCTTTACGTTTTTCCGTGTTTTGGTGATGCCAATTGAGGTATGTACCATCAGTGCGCACCCATCTATTTATTATGTCTGGGGGAGAAGAACCATTAGTATACACTGGCTCATTGCAGAGCCAATAAAGGGGGCAGAACTTCCCATCTATCGAGTCGTGCATGCTAAATCGAGTCAATCAAGGGGGCAGAACTTCCCATCTATCGAGTCATGCATGCGAAATCGAGTCAATCAAGGGGGCAGAACTTCCCATCTATCGAGTCGTGTCTGCTAAATCGAGTCAATCAAGGGGGCAGAACTTCCCATCTATCGAGTCGTGCATGCAAAATCGAATCAATCAAGGGGGCAGAACTTCCCATCGAGCGAGTCGTGCATGCTAAATCGAGTCAATCAAGGGGGCAGAACTTCCCATCTATCGAGTCGTGTCTGCTAAATCGAGTCAATCAAGGGGGCAGAAGTTCCCATCTATCGAGTCGTGCCTGCTAAATCGAGTCAATCAAGGGGGCAGAACTTCCCATCGAGCGAGTCGTGCATGCTAAATCGAGTCAATCAAGGGGGCAGAACTTCCCATCTATCGAGTCGTGTCTGCTAAATCGAGTCAATCAAGGGGGCAGAACTTCCCATCGAGCGAGTCGTGCATGCTAAATCGAGCCAATCAAGAGAATAAGTAAGAAACGGGCAGGATGCAAACAAACCGTTTACCCAAATCAGCGAACACCTATTTACAAGCACAATAATTGGTCATGAAAGTCACATATTCACAGGCACAGCAAACAATCAAGAAAAGTCACAAAATAACAGATTATTACACTTAGCACTTATTCCCCTTCTGCAATCTTACCTGAATCAGCTACACACAGGACATGGCACCAGCAGAAGCATACCAAGGAAATGTAGATAGGAAGAAATGAAGATGAAGGAAAAGCAAGACATTGGTTCAGCCTTTGACTTCCTATGACACACGTTGACGGACATGTGCCAATCCCAAAATGGAAAACAAATGAGGAATAAGGAGGGGTAAAGAAAGCAGAAAGGTGTAGATGCAAGTGAGACAATGTATCCATCCCTCCATGGGGACCATACTCTGTGCAGGGTGTTGGTGCTGCCAAAGCAATCTCCTTGGCTATTGGGTACAATCCTGGATGGGTCATCACTCCAACACAGGATACCAGCAAGCTGGCACTCATTTTGCCAAACTCAGAAGGATGACAGGCAGAGTCAACCCCACCTGGTATTAATTCAACAGGAAGGAGGATCACTCAGGATCAGGATCACTCGAATTTGAACTCAGGATCATAGGATCCCAAACCCATCACCTAACCATTAAGCCAACACCAGGCATGGGCGATGTATGCTTGAAGGAAAATGTGAGGTGTAGTTGTAAACCCGAAGGGTCAAGAGGCAAGTCACAAAACAGCTCTTTCTAATTTCGACAGCACCGACTCTTTTCTAATTGCTCTTTCTAATTCTGAATCTTGGTCAATGAAGAGGGTTTCTTGGAAGACAGCAAGAAAAAGGTAGTGTATGTCCGTGGTGGAGCTATCTTTCCACACCAGAGACCTCCTGCCTCATTCGCGCTCACACATCTGTCTCATGCTTGATCAATCGTCACGCCATTCTCTCAGCACCATCTGACACAGCTCGTCCTAGCCTCAGTGCAAATTCCAACAGTGGTCTCTCCTTCCTCAACATGAACAGGCAGGCAGGATCCCTCGTGTGTTCTTACAGCACAAACTGCCTTTGAAGCAGTTTGAATGGGGCGGAGACTTGGGGGATGACAGTTTGTGGGATTAGAGTCTGGCCACACATAATAACGATATAACTGACAAGGGAACTCCTCCATGTCATGGATGTTTTTTCACCCAGGGGCCAGTTTCATAACCGTCACAATATTTATAACTACCTTTCCATCGGTAGTCACGTTTCCCAAAACCAGATACGGTGTCTCCCTCCAATTCTTTCATTGTGTAGAGTTGCACCCCAGATTTATCCCGGGTACTTTTGCAAATATTTTGCCATTTCCGTTAATGAACCCTTTCGCGCACGCACGATAGCAGTTCACGTGCCCCGAGGATCGCTATTTCCAGGTGTTTGTGCACATGTTCTCCGAGCATTCTGGTGCAGATTGTCATTTTAAAAGTCCTCCAGTTACTCTCCTCCTTAAACCACGTCTCTCACTGCAACTATACTCCTCACCATCTTGGTATTTAAACTCCAGGCATTGGTATAGAATATGTTTAACTTTTCCCTTCCTGAAATTCTATTTTCTTGCCTGGCCTTCCGAATCACAATTAAATCATCAGTTCCTTCCTTATCAGCTTCCCTTCTTCAGCTGACCTTAAAAAAGGAAACCTGAATTCCTTCCTCAACTCCCACTGCATAGCTTGCTGTCCCCTTTGCTATTTAGCAGATGCTGCCATCATTCTCGAAACACGCCCTTTGCCTCTTGGCCCAAACACTCCCTTTAACAAGCAATGGGAAAGCAATCCGAAATGATTCCCACTGCTTGTTAAACGCAAAACCTTCCTCCCTGTACCATTTTCCAGCCACAGGTAAATGGCTGGAAGAATGGAAAGGGTGTCGTGTTCGTGATTACGTTGGGGATTCAGGATATGGTTCCTATTTGGGATAGGTTCGGGGGTTAGAAAGGAGAGATGAGTTTGGAGTTGTGTTCTCCCATTAAAATCGACCATTGATCCTGGTTTAGTTTATATTTAAATACGAATCTGTTTAATATTTAATTATGAAACACGCACACTCAGCACAAGGCTTCCTCTCCTGGTCCTGCGCGTCAAACCCCATGTGCTGCATTCTCTGCAATCAACATGAATTATTTATCACCGAAGCTGTTATCGATTATAGGCCTGTCACTCTGTCTGTACTACTCAAATCAAAGTGACCTTTACTGACGCCACCACATGTAATCTTCATGTTTTCCTCTTGTTAATAATCACGTTTTGACATATAAACATCACTCCCATACGTTTACATTTACTGTCTATTTCACAAAAAATCTACTTGGAAGACACTGATGGTACAACATAAACGAATCCGGCTTTTTGAGCCAGACCTGGTAAATTTTGGCCACCGGTACCATCCGAGAGGAATAATGCTCATCGTAATTTTGGGCAGTGTTTCCATCTCTACAGTCAGAAACTATGTGATAGCATTGCATTCGTGGTAGCTTTTTGTGTGTTATTAGCCGTTTAGTAACTCCATCCTAAAATAAACTTTTCTGAAACCGGCGTAAGACAGAAGAAGACACTATTCAAAACTAATGGTTCTCTCTTTTTATAGGCTATATCTTCTTGAAAATTGTTAGACACGTAGCTCATGTTATTTGCTTTTCAAAACAGTTGTTAAAACTAGCCGAGCATTTAGTGTTTGCAATTACAGGCACTGAAAGTCCAGTGTTGATACATTGCAGAACATATTATTTTGTTTTCATAAAAAGTGGTACGGATATTGAAGAACTAGATAATTTTTTGCCCGTGTCCTAATTAATGGATACCATGTTTAAATCCGTGAATTCGAAGAAAATCTAATCATAAACTAAAATAACAAAAAATCTTTTAAGTTAACCAAAATGTATGTGTTTGTCAAACGGACTGAAATGCACCGATATCTGCAGACTGCCAGACAGTGAGAACCAGGCATCCATCTTTGAGTCAGATGATGGAGAAAGTTTCGATGAGGATATTGAAGAACCGGATATTGATTATGATTTTTAAGTTCATCTTGAACATTTTATATCACTTACAATCGGTGCATATGATCAGGGATGTCTTAGAAACTATAAAAGAACCTATCTTTGGTTGATAAGACAATATGTTTATCAGCAACACATTGGGTCGAGGTAATGGCCTTGTTAGTGTGGAACACCACATTTGTGTTTCTATTCTGTAATTTTATGCCCCACAACAGAAGATTGTGTTTCATTTTCACCTTTGACCCATTCATCAGATTGCACATTATTTACCATCTTGCTCCTGTCTTATTGGTTTATATTGTGTAATACGGGTGTTTGATACCTTCATATGTGAATTATTGAGTATCTAAATCCCTGAAATTCTATATTTTTTTGAGAAATTACAGGAAAAAAAAACATTAATCTTGTTCATGAACATGCTATCATTTACCTTTGTTTGATTCTTGGAAAGTATCCTTCAATAACAACAGGGAAAATATCATGACATTGACCAAACTACATCAATCTGTCTAAATTAGGTATTTTTTTTCATTTGGGGGGGGGGGGGAGGGGTCGGGGTAACATTGTCTGCTATAATGATCTTAATATACAACATACAAAAAAGAAATTGAGATTTTTGGATTTCTTAATAAATTTGCTGAACACTCATGTAATTATATTGTTCCAGAACTTTTATTTACTTCCCACAGTAAATGATAGACAAATACTTTTCTAAAGGCGGTATGATTTATCACACAGGAAATAGACACTGATATATGTGTCACCAATAACATACCTTTCAACCTTGGCATGTTTAGCACTTTTTGTTGAGAAGCAAATGATCCTTGCAAAAGGTGAGACAAATTTCAATGTTAATGTTTGACTGATAAAAAAAAATGTTGTTAAGTTGAAGTAGGATGTCTTACCATGTACTGGCCATTTTGCACAAAAGCTGATTTAAGGGTAGGCATATAAACAGGGTGATAACACACAAAAAGCTACCACCGATGCAATGCGATCACATACTCTAACTCTGGAGTTGTATACCTTGACAAAAATCACTATGATAATTATTCCCCCCAGATGGTACCGACCAACCCTACTGGCTCATGGACGACAAGGCCTCATGTGCATTCTTCAAACAATCTCATGGGGTGCTGAGATCCGTTAATCAAACTTCGGTCAAAAAACAATTATATCATGGATTTACAGTATATTGAATCACAGGAGGAAATGCATGAATGGATAATTCAATATTTGAATGAAATACCATTAAAAGTCCCCGAAACCTCCAAGTACTTATCGAGGACGTCAGGGCATTGATCCCACAAATCGAATGTTTAACCATATCCTATTGGAAGCTTCTTTATCTACACACATAGACAAACACACACACACACACACACACACACACACACACACACACACACACACACACACACACACACACACACACACACACACACACACACACACACGCACACACGCACACACGCACACACGCACGCGCATACACGAGGGTGGATACTTTGAGGCCTGGGAGGACTCCATTCCACCTTCTGAAACCCGTATTTGGAGATAAGTACCAACACGCACAAACACACACACACACACACACACACACACACACACACACACACACACACACATACACACACACACTCACTCACTCACTCACTCACTCACTCACTCACACATACATATACACACAGACATGCAGACACACAAAGAAACACACATTTAGACACAAACTTACACACACATAAACACACATATACATGCACACATGTGTGTGTGTGTATATATATATATATATATATATATATATATATATATATATATATATATATATATATATATATATATATATATATATATATATATATATATATATATATATATATATATATATATATATATATATATATATATATATATATATATATATATATATATATATATATATATATATATATATATATATATATATATATATATATATATATACAGACATATACACATACACATGTACACGTATATGCACGTTTACGTACTTATTCTCGCAGATATTCACACGTACATATACACACGTGCATTATTCCTAACATTAGGATTTATTCCTAACATTATTCCTAACATTATTCCTAACCCTAACAGCTATACACGCACACACATAAGTGAACTCTTTTAGACCTTGAGGACACCGTTCCACCTTGTAAAACTCGCATATAGAGATTACCAACGACACACACACACACACACACACACACACACACACACACACACACACACACACACACACACACACACACACACACACACACACACACACACACACATACATACATACATACATACATACATACATACATACACACACATGCACACACACACACATACAGACACACACATACATTCATACACACACACACACACATTTACACAGGCACACATGCCTTGATGGAGGTTGATTCTTTGAGACTGGGTAGGTTTCCAATGCAACCATGTGTGGAGAAAGCAGCAAACAACAGAAACTTGCATGTACGCACGCACGCACGCACGCACATAAACACAAGCACGCACATAAACACACGCACACACACACACACACACACACACACACACACACACACACACACACACACACACACACACATATTTCGACATGGGATGGCACGTTCCACCTTGTGAAACCCGCATATGGAGATAACAACCAACGAAACATACATACACACACACACACACACACACACACACACACACACACACATACATACACACAAACATACACACTAACACACACACACACACACGAACACACACATACTAACACACCCACATACACACTAAAACACACATACACACACACACACACACAAAATACACACTAACACACACACACGCACACACATTTCGACCTGGGATGTCACGTTCCACCTTGTGAAACTCGCATATGGAAATAATAACCAACGAAACACACACACACACACACACACACACACACAAAAATACACACTAACACACACACACGCACACACATTTCGACCTGGGATGTCACGTTCCACCTTGTGAAACTCGCATATGGAAATAATAACCAACGAAACACACACACACACACACACACACACACACACACACACACACACACACACACACACACACACACACACACACACACACACACACACACACACACACACACACACAAAAGACACACAAACACAAACAATTTTTTTCATGTGAAACCACATCATTACCCTCGCCAGAGGACAGGTTATTGCATTTTGGGTCCGTTTGTTACTTTGTTCCTTTCAAAATCGAACATTTTTCAAATATATTGTTCAGTCGATTTTGTTATTCTGTCTGTGTATGTCTTTGTCTGTCTGTCTGTTTATTGCCTACAGATCACAATTCTAAACCGATCATCATGAAACTTTACCAAGTTGTCGAGGTAGTCTCAATTGAGAACCCTCTTGATTTTGAGGTCAAAGGTGAACTCAAGCTCAAACTTCTAAAATCATCAAATTTAATCTGTTAAATCAACAATTTTTATCCGATTAACCTGAAAATTAAGCAGAAATTGCACAGACCATCACGGAATTTGGAAACCAAGTACTTTAGGTCAAAAGGTCAAAGGTCAACTCAAGATCAATCTTCTAAATTCATCAATTTCAATCTGAAAAATAATCATTTTTCATCCAATTGACCTGAGCTTTGATTAAGAATGTCAATTTTCATCTAAATGAAATGGACAATTTGATGTATCCATGGCAACGTTTGGAGAGGGGGGGGGTGGATATTGCAAGTCTTGTGTTTTGCACGACGTCTTTTTCTTGTTTGTCTGTACAGAACTTTAGTGTTTTTCTCAGCAACCATTTGTCGGATTGAGAGAAAATTTTCACCATCAGAGCGACAACTCATGTAGAATGTTGTCATGATAATTATGACATCATTGGTCACTTGGTGTGGCAGCCATATTGGATTTACCCTAAAACCTATAAAAATCTTCATCTCCAGAACAGCCAAACATATCGAGGGGAAACATCACACAAATGTTCCCCAAGCCTTGGGGATATCTCCAGGATATTCACCAATAATTGATACGCCACGTGGTCTGGCAGCCATGTTGGACTAAGTGAAAATCTTTTAAAATGCTCTTTCTCTTGAACTGCTAAATCAATCAATGTGAAACTTCACAATTATGATCTAGTATTGATGGGCATTACATGTTTTGAATTTCAACCAAATCGCATGCATGGTCTTGCAGCCAGAATTATTTAATTTTTTGATCTGGGTTCTTTTCTTTTCTTTGATATAAATAGAAATATTTTTGAACAAGGTTCACTTGGCTGTGACTGGATGGGTTTGAGGGTAGAGAAGTATCAGCTGAAATGTGAATCCTATCCAGGTTCCTCCTGATGATTTCATCTTTGCTTTTTGCTTTGGGTTCCTTCCGATTACTCCAATGCAGGACTTGTACTTATTTGGTCTTCCATTTGATATGAATTGAATTTTTTTTAATCCCATTCTAAATTAAATTGAATAATAATGAAAAACTTCACGGGTCAGGGTCAGGTATCCGATCAAAGTGGGGTTGCATCAAAGCGGGACGTCTTGGTACCTGGTCATCACTGCCAGCAGTTAAGTGGCAATTCTAATTATGTCTCTTATTAATTACATAACACACCTGTCCACAAACGCCGCACAAAATACACCACAACTACACAAACACCACACAAAACAAGTCCCGGCGAGGGTCTGCAATCTCTGATTGCTCCTTTTTTTGTTTGATCTTGTGTTCTCGATCAGATGTTAAAGGAAACAACCAGCAGGAGAAAGGTTGTGCATTGTTTGGTGGAAATGTCATTTGGAAGCGCAATCTGCAGTCTCGTTTCTCAACAAAACCACGGTTAGGTTTAGGTTCCTGGCTCCTTGTCACTGCGTCAAATCGCACAGTTATTTCTGCTTCAAGTTAAAATATTTTGTGGTTGAATTTGTGTGCTTGAGGCCCCTGAGGTCGATGTGCATGGTCTGAAGACCATACGACCGTAAAGCCGAACCTTGTCATGATGTAACAGTATAAAAAGTGATTAATTTACTCCATAACCAAGCCAAGCATCAGGTTGTCCTTGCACTGGAATGGTCCATGAAGAGATGTTCGAGTTCGAAAGAGTCGGGTTCAGGGATTAGCATTCGCCTGCCATATGGCGCATGGATGTGTATTCGCAAACGTTCTGTGTCCCTGATTCGGGTCCTCGACACATCCCGTGGCACAAGGTCTCGATCATTGCCCCATTATGGGTCCTCGGTCATGTTTTAACGATTGTGATGTACTAATGGTTAACTTTCATGTGACCACGAACATCGACCTCAGGGACCTCGCGTGTACGGGAAGGTCGGGCATGTGTGTACGTCGCATGTTCGGAGGTCGAGCCCGTGTGAACGTCGCGTGTTTTGGAGGTCGAGCCCGTGTGTAAGTTCCGTGTTCAGGGGTCGACCCCACATGTATGTCGTGTGCACTGAGTCGGGTCCGTGGTATGTACGGGGTTCGTGGCCTGTATGGGGGTCAAGTGTACCATGGTGTGGCATGTGAAAAGTGGCACATGCAAACAAACCAATTTGTCCTGCGTTTTGCTTTTGCTTTTGTGTATCTCCAACAGATGTCCTGGCTGTGTCATCCACGGGGACGTGGCCGGAAACTCCATGCGATTAGGGGGGACATTGCACTGATGAGCGAGTTACGTAACTCGGCAAGGTGGAATTGTAAACTCGGATGCTTCACCTCAAGAGGGAATTTAATCGAGACCATATTGAGTTCTCTGTGTACGAAGCATCATTTGTCTTGTACTTTGCGTCTCTGCTTGACAGTTGAACCTTGTAAGATTGATGAAAACGCGTTGTCCTCCAACCCGCCAGTAGAGATGTTTTGACTCATTTTGTGGTGCAGTGTCCTGTACATATTTGTGAACACAAACGTAGCTGTGGATTGATGGGGATCCTTGCTCTCGCACAAACCTCCCTGGGCTCTTTCTTGGAGCCAACATTTCATTGCACCCCTGAAATATCGATCCAGTTGGCTGGAGATACATTCAAGGTGTCAGCTTGAAGATGTTTTGGCTCAGAGACTGGTGGTAAAAGAGGAATGTAAAGGCTAAATGAGTTCAGTTTACCAACGTGATCCATTAACTGCGATTCCTTCTGCTGGATCATAAAGCAATGGTAGATTATGAGTAGGAAAGCCAACAATGAATGGTCACGCAAAGGTCTTTCTGCTCAATTATTTAACTGTCTCTTTGAAGTACCGAAAGCTTCAAAAAACACTGACAAAAATGCAGTCGATGTTTGATAGACTAGACCAAAGGTATTTTATGTGTCCATCCGGAAGGTTACCTGGATTCTTGGGACACACCATGCATGTGGTTTTTCACAAGCATGTCTACCTGGCTACCAAGAACCTCTTGGGAACATTCAGGAACACATGGGTCCTGAACCATGTTTCATTTTCTGTACGATCCCCAATGTTGGTTGAGCCTGGCCATGTACCATGGACTGGATCCAACAGTTATCATTCGGAAAATGCAAAATTACAGCATTTATGCAAAAAAAGGTGCTCGGCAGGACCGAACTACACAATGTGAGATGACCATCTGCACCAACTATAATGGCACTCGGTGGAGCGCTTCCACTTCCAGGTTGAACGGTTTACGTTTTGTATGCCACTGATTGGGCCAGATGTGGATCCTGACCTAAACCAAAATCTAGTTGCTTGTTCTTGTCATCGACCGAACTCATCCACCTGGGTAGCTCACCTGGAACAGAGTTCCAAGGAGTTTATGGGATGGCACGTCATCCGTCCGTCGTCCATAAATACTTGCAACTTCTTCTCTGAAATCACACATATGATTTCGATGAAACTTTATGACCACAATGTTCATCACTGAGTATGTACCAAAGTTTGTTCATGGCTTGAAAAATATCGTGCGTGAAGGAGATCCCCAACATAGTTACAGGGTGTCCGAAAAGTCACCTTGGGATTTAGAAATTAAATAACATTTCTGTTTTTTTAACAATTTGTTTTTCTTTTCTTTTCAGAATTTAGATTAACATTTGGAAATTACCCTGGAAAAATTCACAACTGAACAAAGAACCAAAATCATGGAATTATATTTCAAATTTCATCGATTAATTATTCTCACCCAAAGAGCATGGACACCGAATAATTTAGCGAAATTCAGAAATTTCTTGGCCATCACGTTCTCCTGATTTGACGCCTCCCGATTATTTGCTTTGGGGTTACCTAAAGGAGCATGTATACATGAATAAGCCCCATTACAATTCAGCAGCTCAAGGACAACATCTGTGCAGAAATTCGAGGGCAGCAGCCAGAGTTATTGTCCGCTGTTATGGAAAATGCTGTCGAAAGAGCCCGTCTCTGCGAAGTCGAAAATGGAGGACATCTAAGCTGCATCATTTTTCATAATTAAAGCAAATTTATCTCCATTTTGTAAATTTTCTTTTGGTATAAAAATAATCATAAATTATTAAAAAAACAGAAATGTTATTTAATTTCTAAATCCCGAGGTGACTTTTGTGACACCCTGTATTTGCTTCTCAGAAACTACATGTGCAATTTTTATGCAACTTGACCACAACCTTCATCACCCGTGATGTACCAAAGTGTGATCACGGCATTAAAAAACATGGGGGCAATACCCCTGGGTGCTAACCTGGTAGTTGCTGGATAAGATAACCAGGCAACCACTGGTAGGCATTGATGACCCACAAAATATATAATGGAGAAGAAAGTAAATATCTACGGATTTTATTTTTTAATGCCATGAACAAACTGGTAAATCACGAGTGATAAAGGTTATGGTCAGGTTTCATCAAAACTGTGTGTTTTTTTTTCTGAGAAGAAAACAAATACCTCTTTTGAGGGCAACCCCCCCCCCTCCCGTAGACACCCTTCGAGGCCAATTTTTTTTTAATGGTGCGAACAAACTTTGGTGCATCAAGGGTGATGAAGGTTGTGGTCAAGTTTCATCAAAATTGTGTGTGTCGTTTTGGAGAAGAAAGCAAATACATATTTTGGGGGGCAATCCCCCCTTTCACTGCCTTAGACTCCGATTTTTCGAATATCATGAACAAACTTTGGTACATCATGGATGTTGAAGGTTGTGTTGAAGTTTTATCGGAATTATTTGTCGTTGTTGAGAAGAAAATGAATATGTCTTTGGGGGCCAACCCCAACCCCCCCCCGTAAGCTCCTTCTGTAGACCCACTCAGACCACGACTTTTATAATGCCATGAACAAACTTTGGTACATAATGGGTGACGAAGGTTGTGGTCAAGTTTCATCAGAATTGCATGTGTAGTTTCTGAGAAGAAAGCAAATACCTATTTGGGAGGGGGGGCAAACCCTGTAGACCACCTTGGGGGCCGATTTTTTTCAAGTTTGTTTTTAATGCAATGAACGAACTTTGGTACATACACGGTGATGAACGCTGTGGTAAAGTTTCATCGAAATCGTATATGTCGTTTCAGAGAAGTTGCAAGTATTTGTGAACGGACGGACTGATGGACGGACGACATGTCATCGCATAAGCTCCGCAGAACTACGTACCAGGTGAGGTAAAAATAGGACCACTGGACCTGCAGCTTATTTGGGCCCTGGCCTAATGTTGTAATCCAAATTTGTTAGCATTCTGACTGGTGGGGCTGGAGAAGAACATTTTTGAAGAAATTTATTTGACCGCCATTATGACACACTGCCGGGTCACATGATTGGCATGGCTTTGGCAATTTAACATCCTTTCCCTGGCCTAATGTTGTAATCCAAATTTGGGAGCATTCTGACTGGTTGATCAGGAGAAGAAGTATTTTAAATGAATTAATGCGATTTTTTCCCAAATGTTTACGAAGTCAGCCATTTTGACACACTTCCGGTCATATGATCCACATGATTTCCACAATATTTTTCAACATCCATACCCTGCGATAATTTTGTAACCCAAATTTGGTAGCATTCTGACTGGTAGGTCTGGAGAAGAAGATTTTTGAAGACATTTACTAAGTCGGCCATTTTGACCTACTTCAATCATGTGACCGGAACGAGCTTTGTAATTCCTGTTACCAGTCAGGAGAGGAACATCTCTGCCAAATTTCAGCAGGATCGGCCGAGCAGTTGGGTAATCAAGATGGACACCACAGGGACGGAGTAAACAAGATGGACACCACAGGGACGGAGTAAAGAAGATGGCCACCACAGGGTTGGGGTAAACAAGATCGACACCACAGGAATGGGGGAAAACAAGATGGACACCACAGGGACGGGGGAAAACAAGATGGACACCACAGGGATGGGGTAAACAAGATGGACACCACAGGGACGGGGGAAAACAAGATGGACACCACAGGGACTTTCAGGATGTGTAAGGTCCTGAAAGTCCCTGTAATGTCCATCGTGTATACCCCGTGTTCCCCGCCCCATCCCTGGCCTTTCCAAAGATCTCCTCATGTCTCTGTTCCCCACTGTTTTGTCCTTCCCTCTCCTGCCCCTCTTGTCTCTTGCCCCCCCCCCCTTGTTGTGCACTGTGTGTTTGCTCTCATATGAGCCTCGATAATGTATACAAAAAAAGCAGTTTGGCCAGAGAAGTAAAAATAGGAGACGGATGGACGGACAGTACACGATGACAATATCTTATCTGGAATGTAAATTCAAGAGAAGCTAAAAATCCGAGTATCTGGATCCAGATCGTCACCCAAATGTAATCAATTTGTCCTTGTCATTCACTTAACTTGTCCTCCAAATCCGTCCATAACTTTTTGGGATATTGTGCTGTATATCGTGTTTATCCCAATCACTCAATGGTGAAGAATCACTTGGGGAATTAAATTTTTTTTATCTTATCCGGATTGGGATCTTCACCAAAATCTAATTGATTCATTCTTGTTACACATCGAACTAGTGTAGAATCCGTCCATAACATTTTGATCTATCGTGCTCACAGACAGACAGGTGAAAACATAACCTCCGTCTACCTTCGGTGTCGGAGGTAACTGGAGAATGATTTTTGGTGTGAAGACATTGCAGAGTTGGCATGGGGGGGGGGGGAGGGGAGACCACTCAGAAATGACAAATAGCTTTCCACATAGTGTTGATTTATAAGTATTGTATTTGTTACGATCATTTGGGAAACGATCGGCATTCGATGAGGTCATGGCCTTTGGGGTTATGGTTGCCTTTTTCGACGAGTACAAGATCCTTCTCTCTTTCTGAATCAAACTCTGGAAAGAAAAAAAAATGACCTCATTGAGCATAAATCGGTCAATGTGTAGAATTATCCTCGAATCATTAATGATGTATCGGTTGCCAAATCCATGGAGGCCCCAGTGTACTCAACATGCTGAATAAGTAAAGTGATGTCTCCCATTTCATTGGCTTTAACGATGAGCTTGGAACCACGAAGAGTGCTTTAATGGACCACGTCCAACCTCGGACGCATTCACCATCTGCTTGTCTGACAGTCTCATTCACGGTCTGCCTGTTGGAAAAAGTACGGACAATAAGAATCTGTTTATCCTGTACGAGTCAGTGTCTGGAACAACGCAGTACATTTCCTGATCCAACATGTCAAGGGGAGACAAATTTGATGATCCCATCAAGGATGGTTCCCAGAAAACAATCAATGCAAGGTTACCAAAGGACATTACAAGAGACGGAGACTGAGCGATTTTTGTACGACTGCATCGTCAACCAACACTACCCAAAAAGAAATCGATCCTGCTCATGTGCATTTATTTATATGATGATGGTATGTGCAAGGAAACCAAGACGGAGGAGGGCATTTGGTCCATCAGGCTTGTCCATCATCCACATTCCATGAAATAATTTATTAATTGACTTGTTTACATCATCAAGCTTCACATCCACATCCCATTAAATAATTTATTAATTGACTTTACATCAGATAGCTTCACAACCACATCCCATAAAATAATTTATTAATTGACTTGTTCCCATCATCTCGCTTCACATCCACACTCCATTAAATAATTTATTAATTGACTTGTTCCCATCATCTGGCTTCATATCCACATCCCATTAAATAATTTATTAATTGACTTTACATCAGATAGCTTCACATCCAAATCCCATTAAATAATTTATTGACTTGTTCCCATCATCTCGCTTCACATCCACACTCCATTAAATAATTTATTAATTGACTTTACATCAGATAGCTTCACATCCACACTCCATTAAATAATTTATTAATTGACTTGTTCCCATCATCTAGCTTCATATCCACATCCCATTAAATAATTTATTAATTGACTTGTTCCCATCATCTCGCTTCATATCCACACCCCATTAAATAATTTATTAATTGACTTGTTCCCATCATCTAGCTTCACCTCCACACCCCATTAAATAATTTATTAATTGACTTGTTCCCATCATCCAGCTTCACCTCCACACCCCATTAAATAATTTATTAATTGACTTTACATCAGATAGCTTCACATCCACACCCCATTAAATAATTTATTAATTGACTTTACATCAGAAAGCTTCACATCCACACCCCATTAAATAATTTATTAATTGACTTGTTCCCATCATCCAGCTTCACCTCCACACCCCATTAAATAATTTATTAATTGACTTTACATCAGATAGCTTCACATCCACACCCCATTAAATAATTTATTAATTGACTTTACATCAGAAAGCTTCACATCCACACCCCATTAAATAATTTATTAATTGACTTGTTCCCATCATCAAGCTTCTCATCCACACCCCATTAAATAATTTATTAATTGACTTTACATCAGAAAGCTTCTCATCCACACCCCATTAAATAATTTATTAATTGACTTGTTCCCATCATCAAGCTTCACATCCACACCCCATTAAATAATTTATTAATTGACTTTACATCAGAAAGCTTCTCATCCACACCCCATTAAATAATTTATTAATTGACTTTACATCAGATAGCTTCTCATCCACACCCCATTAAATAATTTATTAATTGACTTGTTCCCATCATCCAGCTTCACCTCCACACCCCATTAAATAATTTATTAGTTGACTTTACATCAGATAGCTTCTCATCCACACCCCATTAAATAATTTATTAATTGACTTGTTCCCATCATCGAGCTTCATATCCACACCCCATTAAATAATTTATTAATTGACTTGTTCCCATCATCGAGCTTCACATCCACACCCCATTAAATAATTTATTAATTGACTTGTTTACATCACCAAGGTCGACATAGTTCTCATCGTTACCTCCACCTTCTGCTTGTAGTTTATCAGCAATATTTTCCAACTTCCGCAATGGCAGCTCGGGCAGCACGTCGAAATCAAATGACCTCTCTGTGATCGAAAGGTCAGTCATGGACTATCATCGCATCTGGGTGCACAACCACCTCCACTGTGAGATCATTCAGCAGGTGCCCCTTAATCGTTACATAAGAGGGCCTTGGGTCTTGAGAATGTGCAATCAGGATATCACTGGACCTCCTTTTCGTGAATGACAAGTCCTTAAACCGTGTACACGAGTAGATCTACTCTATCATGTCCATCTGACCGTGCTGTACGTTTAAGCCAGTATCTCACTGGGCTGCGACAGCTCGCGACTAGTTGGAGACACAAAATTGCGATAAAACAGCGATAATTTTCACACTGAATTTATACTGAAACACATTTGCGTGTCTCACGAATATCGCACGAATTTCCCACGAACTCCCGGCGAAATTTGGGCTGAACTTCGCAGGGAGTTCGCATACATGTCGCATGACATTCGCACGACGTTCGGGTGACAAAACTGAGAATTTTTTGGCACATGTAACTGTCGCGCGACGGTCACACGACGGTCGTGCGACCATCGCGCAAATGTCGTGCAACAGTCGCACAACAGCTGTGCGTGACAATTGAGAAATCGGGACCATATATACATATACGAGGCCTCTCCCTTCCAGCAATCATTCAAGAATGGCTCTTGAAGAGACACAAGTATGGCAATATGGCATGTATGAGAGGCTGTTAAAGTAATAGTAGGAGAAGCAGTAGAAGTAGTAGGAGTGCTTTTACTACTACTGGAGTTTGGGTTAGGGCTGGGATAGGGGTTAGGGTTAGGGTGAGGATTCGGGTTGGGATTGGGGTTACGGTTAAGGATTTGGGTTGGGATTGGAGTTAGGGTTAGAATTAGGGTTGGGATTGGAGTTAGGGTTAGGGTTATTGTTAGAATTAGGGTTGGGATTGGAGTTAGGGTGAGAATTAGGGTTGGGATTGGGGTTACGGTTAAGGATTTGGGTTGGGATTGGAGTTAGGGTTAGAATTAGGGTTGGGATTGGAGTTAGCGTGAGAATTAGGGTTGGGATTGGGGTTACGGTGAAGGATTTGGGTTGGGATTGGAGTTAGGGTTAGAATTAGGGTTGGGATTGGAATTAGGGTTAGGGTTATGGTTAGAATTGGGGTTGGGATTGGAGTTAGGGTTAGAATTAGGGTTGGGATTGGAGTTAGGGTTAGGGTTCGAATTAGGGTTATAATTATTGGACCATTGTTAAAAGTTCTCAGAACGAGATGCTTCTTGGACCCTTGTAAGTATCTCATCTGGAGAGCTTTTTGAATCCTCCTCGTATCATAAATCGTAAGGAGGACATGCCCACATCGTGTACGTCGTGCCGTGTTCATTTGAACATCATGTGATGTACACGGTACGTGGGACAGATTCATTCACACGACGAGAGTGATGTCCAAGTTGTGATGGATCATGCTGTATTTTGACGTTTGTACACACCCTCGTGTTCTAATTGTATCGTACAAGTCTTGTTGTCCTTGTCCTGTGATGATTTGGTCATTACTTGGTTTGATGGGCTCGGGAACCTCAAGGTCGACTCGTGTTCGAGGTTTTTTTTTCTTCGTTTGTTGCATCACTCGTCACCACCAAGGATCTGGTGATGAATAACGTTGAGACATTGAGCCCAATCGAGTGTTCGCCATCTGATGTTACAAGACCATTCGTCGTCCGAAGGGCATGATGGTCTCCATTGAGGCTGTTCATGGCACAAGGAACCGGGTGGGTGTTGAGATGGAAGCTTTGCATGCTGTGTGTGGTAGTGGCCGAATGGTGGTGATGCATAAATATTGTGGATTTCGGACGTGGTGAAGGTGTTAAAGAGTTGAATTTGAAGCTCCAAGAAACCGAGCCATTTTCAGCCGAATTTCCATGCAGTGATGATAATCGAGGTGGAATGGCTCTTTAACGACCTTCAGGGAGGGGCGAACTTGCCTGAAGTAACTATGGGTCTATCTGGAGCGCCAGTGCACACTGGTTGATCGTCGGACCCAATTGAGGACACCTGGGATTGGACACTGAATGGCTACCTGTGTGTAAGGTAGTAAGGCAGCACTCACTACCCAAGAATCCCCTTATGAGAGTAAGGGAGGGGGGTTCAGGGGTTGAGGGGGAGATAGATCTCGTTGTACGTGCAGGACATACTTATGGGGTCACTCGTACAGTGAACAGGACGTATCGTCCGCATATTGGGTTGGGAGTTGATCCCCGCTGGTTGTATCATTTCTGGGGAGCACGGTTGACTCGCCTCCTCTTCGCGAAGGACACATTGGGACGTTTAACGTCCACCAACTAATGCTAGCAGACGGGACAACCAGCTTAATGTCCACCAGAGGCACCTTGTGATGCCAATCACCAATCCGAGTTCGTCGGTGGGTTGGGAATCGAACAAGGTAGGCGAGCGAGGTCCCTCCAGGACCATCCTGTGCAACGAATACACTCGATATGAACCACTGCATTTGCCTCGTCATGGCTTCTGGATAAATGCAACCACCAGGTGGTTTCAAGGTCATTCAATTGTTTTATTTATTTATTTATTTTCGGTTCGATTATGACGTCAGTGCGATTGTGCGTGTTCACGGATCCTTTGTAAGAGGAATTTATTCTTGGTGCTATTGAAATCGCACACGTGTCATTTCCATCAAGCTTGAATGGGAATTGATTTTGGAATAATTTATTCTGAATCCCAAACCATTCAAACGAATCGGTGTTCCCCCAAGTGGAACACTTCAAACCGATTTAATGACACACGTGACGTGCGTGGATGGATTCCCCCCCATTCGTGCCAATTAAACGAATCATCGAGTGGCGTGAAGTCTCAAGAGAAAGTTACTGATTGCACTTTATAACATTTAATCTATGATCAAGTAATTCAATTTGAGTCTTTCAAGTGCAGTTAATAACCCGAGTTGATGAAAAACAACGAAGAAGGGAAAGGAGGTTGAGTTTATTATGACGTCATCAGGGAATCGAGGGCTGGAAAGGCAGCTCAAAGACCAGACCCGAGACTCTCGGAGGTACGTGGACTCGCCGATGAGTTGTCCAGCCTCGGTTTGAATCCCGACACAGCTATAACTGCCATCCTGGTATTTCGGAGGCAGAGCGATTCATCGGTGGTTACGACGTCCCTCGGTTGGACATTAAACCATCGGATGGATGGACCAGTTTGTGCCAGCATTGGTCGTTGAAGATCTCACAGGTCTTTCGAGAGGAGTCGTTGAGTTGTCCCAAGCATACGGAACAACTTACAAATTCCTGTCCAAACTTTCTCGGCAATCCTCATTTGGTAAGCGTGGCAAGTATTCCGCTCCTGCCTACCCTGACTCGGTCCCAGGACAATACGTAGTACCCTGAACGTGAGTTGAGGGAGGTATTCACCCTGTAGTGGACCAGAAAGAGGATGTTGATGATGATGTTGATGATTGATTGATTAATGATGATTGTGGAATCATCCACGACGAAGTGTTATTGTTTGTAATGTTGTTTGCTCATTCAGACTGATCCACTACTCCACTTAGTCTTGATTCTCCTCTTGTTTCAGGAATCATGATTTAATAAAAGTACCATTTTTGTAATAAATGACTATTAATAAGTTAAACAAGCAGGGAGGCGACGATGGTTCCGGGCATCATTGAACAATGCCACGATAGGTACAATTGAGTTTGTGGAAGCTTTTGAGGAAGCCCTACCGTAAAAACCTATCTCTTCCGTCAAAATTGACCAAATCAACTCGGATTTTTTTTATATGTTGTACTTATGGACATTACGCACAGTTTCTAGGAAATGAAATTGCGAGAAAAATCGAGAAAAAAGTTCAAGTCGGGGTGGCTCCGCCCACAAGGGGTGTTGGACACCCCTCATACAAAAATACACAACTAGACCATGATATATAGCTTGTGTCCAAATTTCATCAAGATCACATCAAATGTCACGGAGCTATGCTCTGGAGAGAGTCCCAAACAGATAGACACACAGACACACAGACACAACGAAAATAGTGGTCACTGCTGGCGCCCACGAACCAATAAGAATTAGAACAAGAGCAAGAATTGATTTTGTAATACACGGCCCCCTACTGATGTGAAATTTTCTAAGTCCATAAAGGACATAACTCTGTGAAAAATTGACGAAACGTCCTGAAACTCGAACTTTTTATGTAACTTATCATGATAAAGTCAAGTACCAAGTTTGAGTTGAATATGTGAAAGGGTCTGGGAAAAAAGTCTGAAAAACCACAGTTGGGACCAACGGACAGAGAAGAAACCTAGAGAGTATAGTCCCCTCTGGTGAAACTGGTAGGGGACGAATAATAACTAGAAAGGACAATCAACGGTTGCACACCCTCACCAGGACTTGTTTTATGTGCTTTTATAGTACTGTACGTGTTTTAAAGACGTACTCAATTCTAATTGTACCGGACATACTTTCTAGATGTACTCACATTCTGATTCAACACACTTGTGGTTCTTGGTTGAAAGAGATAACGTGTACTACTGGCTACCACGGGGTGGCGTTTGTGGCCTGTGTTAGCACATTCTGTGCAGACAAACAAAGTGACTCAGACAGACAAACGGACCCAAATCCAATACCCTCTCCACTGATGAGGGTAACAGGTTTGGTGCATGACATCAAATAATTAATTGGATTTTGGTGAATACCCGGATCCGGATACAATAATTTATAATTATTTAAAGTGATTCTTTACCATGGGACCAAAAACGATATTGATGGTGTACCAAAAAGACCCAGACAACTTTGGTTGTTCATATATTTAGAACCACAAATGATACAATGATGTGCTTTGAATTATATGATACTCATATAATTTGAAAAACTCATAAAGTTTTTGTGCACACCTTAATATTCTTCAAAGTGAACTCCGATTTCTGCGCGCAGGACATCAAGGTGGTACAAGAGTTCTTGCCATATTCGGCTCAGCATAATTGCGTCCACCAGTGTGCATGCAGCTGTGATCTGAGAACGAAGATCCTGAAGGTTTGCCACCTTGGTGTTGAAGACAACATCAGTGACAAACCTCCACAGAATAAAATTAAGGGGGGTTATGTCTGGTGATTGTGGGGGCCGGGCGGTTGGTCCGTTTCTGCGAATCCAGCGACCTGGAAATTTTTAATTCATGACGGCTCAAACGACTCAGGACCAATGATGTGGAGCACCATCCTTTTGAAAAATGATATCGGGTTGCAGGTCTTAAATGTGTGGGGAGATGAATCCTTCCAACATGTTTATGTAAATTGTTGAGGTCATTGTATCCTCTGCAAGGAAAAACGTACCCACCAAGCGATCATGGAGAAGGTCACACCACGCATTGATCTTTGGACTTCAGCGAATGTGTTCAATGACCACATGGGGGTGCTCAAAGCCCCATATCCTCATATTGTGCTGGTTGACCTTCCCAGATATATGCATGCAAGTTTCTTCTGTGAGCATGACCTCTATCAAGTAATCTTCATCATCCTCTATGTGAATGAGCATTTCCAAGGCATATGCCTTGTGTTTCTGTCCATCATTTGGTTTGAGTTCCTTTTTTATTTAATTTTTTTTATGTTGAAGGCTTCAGTCACGGACTAAATAGTCCTCATCGAGGCCAAGCCTTAAATAAATGAACTGCATTGATAGAAAGGAGAGGAAAGAGAGAATAGTCGAAGAGTTTTTGAGGAAGTAAAAAATATGCTTTTTGAATCTTTTGATGTCTCTGTTCCCCACTGTTTTGTCCCTTCCACTCCCGCCCCTCTTGTCTCATGCCCCCTTATGTGAGTTGTGTGTTAGCTCTCATACGAGCCTCGACAAGGTATACAAAAAAATAAAAAAAACACATCTCGGTCACTCGTCTCGTCAGTTGTTTCAATCACACGTCTCGGTCACACGTCTCGTCAGTTGTTTCAATCACACATCTCGGTCACTCGTCTCGTCAGTTGTTTCAATCACACGTCTCGCTCACACGTCTCGTCAGTTGTTTCAATCACACGTCTCGGTCACGCATCTCGTCAGTTGTTTCAATCACACGTCTCGGTCACACGTCTCGTCAGTTGTTTCAATCACACATCTCGGTCACTCGTCTCGTCAGTTGTTTCAATCACACGTCTCGCTCACACGTCTCGTCAGTTGTTTCAATCACACGTCTCGGTCACGCATCTCGTCAGTTGTTTCAATCACACGTCTCGGTCACTCGTCTCATCAGTTGTTTCAATCACACATCTCGGTCACTCATCTCATCAGTTGTTTCAATCACTCGTCTCGGTCACACGTCTCAGTCACTCGTCTCGTCAGTTGTTTCAATCACACGTCTCGGTCACTCGTCTCATCAGTTGTTTCAATCACTCGTCTCAGACACTCGTCTCGTCAGTTGTTTCAATCATACGTCTCGGTCACTCGTCTCATCAGTTGTTTCAATCACTCGTCTCGGTCACACGTCTCAGTCACTCGTCTCGTCAGTTGTTTCAATCACACGTCTCGGTCACTCGTCTCATCAGTTGTTTCAATCACTCGTCTCGGTCACATGTCTCAGTCACTCGTCTCGTCAGTTGTTTCAATCACACGTCTCGGTCACACGTCTCAGTCAATCGTCTCGTCAGTTGTTTCAATCACACGTCTTGGTCACTCGTCTCGTCAGTTGTTTCAATCACACGTCTCGGTCACTCGTCTCGTCAGTTGTTTCAATCACTTTTCTCGGTCACACGTTTCGGTCACTCATCTCGTCAGTTGTTTCAATCACACATCTCGGTCACTCGTCTCGTCAGTTGTTTCAATCACACATCTCGGTCACTCGTCTCGTCAGTTGTTTCAATCACACGTCTCGGTCACTCGTCTCGGTCACACATCTCAGTCACTCGTCTCGTCAGTTGTTTCAATCACACGTCTTGGTCACACGTCTCGTCAGTTGTGTCAATCACACGTCTCGGTCACTCGTCTCGGTCACACGTCTCAGTCACTCATCTCGTCAGTTGTTTCAATCACACGTCTTGGTCACATGTCTCGTCAGTTGTTTCAATCACACGTCTCCGTCACACATCTCGTCAGTTGTTTCAATCACACGTCTCGGTCACTCGTCTCGTCAGTTGTTTCAATCACACGTCTCGGTTACTCTTCTCATCAGTTGTTTCAATCACACGTCTCTGTCACTCGTCTCGTCAGTTGTTTCAATCACACGTCTCGGTCACTCGTCTCGTCAGTTGTTTCAATCACATGTCTCGGTCACTTGTCTCGTCAGTTGTTTCAATCACACATCTCTGTCACTCTTCTCGTCAGTTGTTTCAATCACACGTCTCTGTCACTCGACTCATCAGTTGTTTCAATCACACATCTCAGTCACTCGTCTCGTCAGTTGTTTCAATCACACATCTCGGTCACTCGTCTCATCAGTTGTTTCAATCACTCGTCTCAGACACTCGTCTCGTCAGTTGTTTCAATCACACGTCTCGGTCACTCGTCTCATCAGTTGTTTCAATCACTCGTCTCAGACACTCGTCTCGTCAGTTGTTTCAATCACACGTCTCGGTCACTCGTCTCATCAGTTGTTTCAATCACTCGTCTCGGTCACACGTCTCAGTCACTTGTCTCGTCAGTTGTTTCAATCACACGTCTCGGTCACTCGTCTCATCAGTTGTTTCAATCACTCGTCTCGGTCACATGTCTCAGTCACTCGTCTCGTCAGTTGTTTCAATCACACGTCTCGGTCACACGTCTCAGTCAATCGTCTCGTCAGTTGTTTCAATCACACGTCTCGGTCACTCGTCTCGTCAGTTGTTTCAATCACACATCTCGGTCACTCATCTCATCAGTTGTTTCAATCACTCGTCTCGGTCACACGTCTCAGTCACTCGTCTCGTCAGTTGTTTCAATCACACGTCTCGGTCACTCGTCTCATCAGTTGTTTCAATCACTCGTCTCAGACACTCGTCTCGTCAGTTGTTTCAATCACACGTCTCGGTCACTCGTCTCATCAGTTGTTTCAATCACTCGTCTCGGTCACACGTCTCAGTCACTCGTCTCGTCAGTTGTTTCAATCACACGTCTCGGTCACTCGTCTCATCAGTTGTTTCAATCACTCGTCTCGGTCACATGTCTCAGTCACTCGTCTCGTCAGTTGTTTCAATCACACGTCTCGGTCACACGTCTCAGTCAATCGTCTCGTCAGTTGTTTCAATCACACGTCTTGGTCACTCGTCTCGTCAGTTGTTTCAATCACACGTCTCGGTCACTCGTCTCGTCAGTTGTTTCAATCACTTTTCTCGGTCACACGTTTCGGTCACTCATCTCGTCAGTTGTTTCAATCACACATCTCGGTCACTCGTCTCGTCAGTTGTTTCAATCACACATCTCGGTCACTCGTCTCGTCAGTTGTTTCAATCACACGTCTCGGTCACTCGTCTCGGTCACACATCTCAGTCACTCGTCTCGTCAGTTGTTTCAATCACACGTCTTGGTCACACGTCTCGTCAGTTGTGTCAATCACACGTCTCGGTCACTCGTCTCGGTCACACGTCTCAGTCACTCGTCTCGTCAGTTGTTTCAATCACACGTCTTGGTCACATGTCTCGTCAGTTGTTTCAATCACACGTCTCCGTCACACATCTCGTCAGTTGTTTCAATCACACGTCTCGGTCACTCGTCTCGTCAGTTGTTTCAATCACACGTCTCGGTCACTCTTCTCATCAGTTGTTTCAATCACACGTCTCTGTCACTCGTCTCGTCAGTTGTTTCAATCACACGTCTCGGTCACTCGTCTCGTCAGTTGTTTCAATCACATGTCTCGGTCACTTGTCTCGTCAGTTGTTTCAATCACACATCTCTGTCACTCTTCTCGTCAGTTGTTTCAATCACACGTCTCTGTCACTCGACTCATCAGTTGTTTCAATCACACATCTCAGTCACTCGTCTCGTCAGTTGTTTCAATCACACATCTCGGTCACTCGTCTCATCAGTTGTTTCAATCACTCGTCTCAGACACTCGTCTCATCAGTTGTTTCAATCACACGTCTCGGTCACTCGTCTCATCAGTTGTTTCAATCACTCGTCTCAGACACTCGTCTCGTCAGTTGTTTCAATCACACGTCTCGGTCACTCGTCTCATCAGTTGTTTCAATCACTCGTCTCGGTCACACGTCTCAGTCACTCGTCTCGTCAGTTGTTTCAATCACACGTCTCGGTCACTCGTCTCATCAGTTGTTTCAATCACTCGTCTCGGTCACATGTCTCAGTCACTCGTCTCGTCAGTTGTTTCAATCACACGTCTCGGTCACACGTCTCAGTCAATCGTCTCGTCAGTTGTTTCAATCACACGTCTTGGTCACTCGTCTCGTCAGTTGTTTCAATCACACGTCTCGGTCACTCGTCTCGTCAGTTGTTTCAATCACTTTTCTCGGTCACACGTTTCGGTCACTCATCTCGTCAGTTGTTTCAATCACACGTCTCGGTCACTCGTCTCGTCAGTTGTTTCAATCACACATCTCGGTCACTCGTCTCGTCAGTTGTTTCAATCACACGTCTCGGTCACTCGTCTCGGTCACACATCTCAGTCACTCGTCTCGTCAGTTGTTTCAATCACACGTCTTGGTCACACGTCTCGTCAGTTGTGTCAATCACACGTCTCGGTCACTCGTCTCGGTCACACGTCTCAGTCACTCGTCTCGTCAGTTGTTTCAATCACACGTCTTGGTCACATGTCTCGTCAGTTGTTTCAATCACACGTCTCCGTCACACATCTCGTCAGTTGTTTCAATCACACGTCTCGGTCACTCGTCTCGTCAGTTGTTTCAATCACACGTCTCGGTCACTCTTCTCATCAGTTGTTTCAATCACACGTCTCTGTCACTCGTCTCGTCAGTTGTTTCAATCACACGTCTCGGTCACTCGTCTCGTCAGTTGTTTCAATCACATGTCTCGGTCACTTGTCTCGTCAGTTGTTTCAATCACACATCTCTGTCACTCTTCTCGTCAGTTGTTTCAATCACACGTCTCTGTCACTCGACTCATCAGTTGTTTCAATCACACATCTCAGTCACTCGTCTCGTCAGTTGTTTCAATCACACATCTCGGTCACTCGTCTCATCAGTTGTTTCAATCACTCGTCTCAGACACTCGTCTCATCAGTTGTTTCAATCACACGTCTCGGTCACTCGTCTCATCAGTTGTTTCAATCACTCGTCTCAGACACTCGTCTCGTCAGTTGTTTCAATCACACGTCTCGGTCACTCGTCTCATCAGTTGTTTCAATCACTCGTCTCGGTCACACGTCTCAGTCACTCGTCTCGTCAGTTGTTTCAATCACACGTCTCGGTCACTCGTCTCATCAGTTGTTTCAATCACTCGTCTCGGTCACATGTCTCAGTCACTCGTCTCGTCAGTTGTTTCAATCACACGTCTCGGTCACACGTCTCAGTCAATCGTCTCGTCAGTTGTTTCAATCACACGTCTTGGTCACTCGTCTCGTCAGTTGTTTCAATCACACGTCTCGGTCACTCGTCTCGTCAGTTGTTTCAATCACTTTTCTCGGTCACACGTTTCGGTCACTCATCTCGTCAGTTGTTTCAATCGCACGTCTCGGTCACTCGTCTCGTCAGTTGTTTCAATCACACATCTCGGTCACTCGTCTCGTCAGTTGTTTCAATCACACGTCTCGGTCACTCGTCTCGGTCACACATCTCAGTCACTCGTCTCGTCAGTTGTTTCAATCACACGTCTTGGTCACACGTCTCGTCAGTTGTGTCAATCACACGTCTCGGTCACTCGTCTCGGTCACACGTCTCAGTCACTCGTCTCGTCAGTTGTTTCAATCACACGTCTTGGTCACATGTCTCGTCAGTTGTTTCAATCACACGTCTCTGTCACACGTCTCGTCAGTTGTTTCAATCACACGTCTCGGTCACTCGTCTCGTCAGTTGTTTCAATCACACGTCTCGGTCACTCTTCTCATCAGTTGTTTCAATCACACGTCTCTGTCACTCGTCTCGTCAGTTGTTTCAATCACACGTCTCGGTCACTCGTCTCGTCAGTTGTTTCAATCACATGTCTCGGTCACTTGTCTCGTCAGTTGTTTCAATCACACATCTCTGTCACTCTTCTCGTCAGTTGTTTCAATCACACGTCTCTGTCACTCGACTCATCAGTTGTTTCAATCACACATCTCGGTCACACGTCTCGTAAGTTGTTTCAATCACACGTCTCGGTCACTCGTCTCGTAAGTTGTTTCAATCACACATCTCGGTCACTCGTCTCGTAAGTTGTTTCAATCACACGTCTCGGTCACTCGTCTCGTCAGTTGTTTCAATCACACCTCTTGGCGACATGTCTCGTCAGTCATTTCAATCAGTTTTCTCGGTTGCACGTTTCGGTCACTCGTCTCGTCAGTCATTTCAGTCACACATCTCGGCGACATGTCTCGTCAGTCATTTCAATCACTTTTCTCGGTCACACGTTTCAGTCACTCATCTTGTCAGTTGTTTCAATCACACATCTCGGTCACTCGTCTCGTCAATTGTTTCAATCACACATCTCGGTCACTCGTCTCGTCATTTGTTTCAATCACACCTCTTGGCGACATGTCTCATCAGTCATTTCAATCACTTTTCTCGGTCACATGTTTCGGTCACTCGTCTCGTCAGTCAATTTCAATCAACTGTCTTGGTCACACATCTCAGTCACACCTCTCGTCACTCGTCTCCGTCACTCGTCTCGGTCACTCGTCTCAGTCACACATCTCGTTCACACGTCCCGATCACATGTCTCGTCAGTCATTTCAATTACACATCTCGGCCACATATCTCATCAGTCATTTCAATCACTCATCTCGGTCACTTGTCTCAGTCACACGTCTCGTTACTCATTTCAATCACTTGTCTCCATCACATGTCTGCCTCGTCAGTAATTTCAATCACTCATCTCGGTCACTCGTCTCGGTCACTCGTGTTGATCACATGTCTCGTCAGTAATTTCAATCACTCATCTCGTTCACACGTCTCAGTCACTCGTCTCGGTCACTCGTGTTGATCACATGTCTCGTCAGTCTTTTCCATCACTCACCTCGGTCACATGTCTCATCAGTCATTTCAGTCACCCATCTCGGCCACATGTCTCATCAGTCATTTCAATCAGTCATTTCAATCACTCATCTTGGTCATGCATCTTGATCACACATCTAGATCGCATGTCTCGTCAATCACATGTCTCGGTCACACGTCCCGGTCACACGTCTTGCTCACATGTCTTGTCTGTAATTTCAGTCACTCGTCTCAGTCAGTCATCTCGGTCACATGTCTCATCAGTCATTTCAATCAGTCATTTCAGTCACTCGTCTTGGTCACACGTCGCGATCACGCATCTCGTCAGTTGCTTCAATCACATGTCTCAGTCACTCGTCTCGTCAGTTGTTTCAATCACATGCACAGATCTCTCTCACGATCTCTCCCTCATGCACAGATTTATCCTCTCTCGTGTTCAGTTGTTCTACCCTTCCTCCCGCCCTTGGTTTACTGAAGCTTGTGGCGAGGCAGTTGTCCTGAAACAACTTGCCTTTGCCTCATGGAAAGCAAACCCAACTGAGGGCAATCTCAGTTCCTTCCATAAAGCTCGGAACAAGTGTGTATCTACCCTCAGGAGAGCCAGAAAACAACATCTTTCTCAACTCAAGTCTGAACTCTCAAACCTCTCTCCCTCCTCAAGATCCTGGTGGCGTTTAATCAAATCTGTTTCTGGTGTATGTTCCCCCTCCATCCCCCCTTTACCTCAAATGGCCGCACTGCTGCTACCACACGTGATAAAGCTGAATGTCTAAAGTCGGTGTTTGCAGCTAAATCTTGTGTCCTAAACCCATCACTTTCTCTACCCACTTTACCCAGTCGCACCCAACTGTCCCTGGACTCTGTATCCTTTTCTCCTGACAAGGTGGAGAGCTTGCTTTCAAACCTCGAGTCAGATTCTGCAACTGGTCCAGACGGCATCAGCCCACGTGTCCTCAAAGCCTGCTCTTCTGCTCTTGCTCACCCTCTCTCTGTTCTATTCACCCTCTCATTTGCCCAAGGTCATCTGCCATCTGCTTGGAAATCTGCTAACATCACTGCCCTGCATAAAAAGGTGCAAAAACAGATCACTTGACAACAACAGACCAATCAGCCTTCTCCCAATCATCAGCAAGGTTATGGAATCCATCATCGCTTCAGACATGAAATCCTTCCTCTTCTCCAATGGCCTGATTTCCAATCATCAATTTGGTTTCAGACCAGGTCACTCTACCCTGGATATGCTGCTTCTGCTCTCCCATCAATGGATGGAGGTCCTCAATGCCAGACAGGAAATCCGAGCCGTATCCCTGGACATATCACGTGCTTTTGACACAGTCTGGCACCCTGCCCTACTCACCAAACTCTCTTCCCATGGTATTCAAGGCCATCTCCACTCATGGCTCGCAGACTTCCTCTCCTGTCACAGTCAACGTGTGGCCCGAAATGGAGTTCTTTCATCCCCTCTTCCTGTGCAGGCTGGAGTTCCTCAAGGTAGTGTTCTGGGCCCTGTTCTTTTTCTGGTTTTCATCAATGATCTCTCCGACTCTCTGGAAAATCCTCTATTTCTCTTTGCCGATGACTCCACCCTCTGCCGTACCATCTGTCAACCCTCAGACCGGCAAGCAGCAGCTTCTTCGCTCACTGCAGATCTGGATAAAATCACAAACTGGTCCAACACGTGGAACATGTCTTTCAATCCAGACAAATCTCACACTCTCACTATGTCTCTTCGAAAGGACCGATTAGAAAACCCACCCATCCACTTTCTCAACAATCCTCTGGAAGAAGTCTTTTCTTTCAAGCTTCTGGGTCTCACTATCTGCCATGACCTTTCCTGGGAAAGTTACATTTCCAACCTCGCCTGGGAATCCTCCGTCGTGCAAAGTCCTTCCTCAGCCCTCTTGAGCTCCTGACCACTTACAAAGCTTTTATCCATAGCCTGATGGAGTACTGCTCTCCCCTCTGGGCTGGTGCTCCTGCCTCCCACCTTTCTCGGCTTCACGCTGTCGAAACCAGGGCATTTAAGATCATCGGCATCTCCCGCAATGAAGCTGAGTCTTTGGGCCTCTCACTCAATCACCGCAGATTGGTCGGTGGTCTTTCTGTCTTCTACCGACTCCTCTCCAGCCTTGCCCCCCCCTGCTCTCTCTGCGATTTGTCCCCACCACATTTCCACAGGGCGCTCAAGGTCCGCAAACAACCCCCTTCTGGTAAAACTACCAAAATCACGAATCACTGCTCATCTTCACTCTTTCATTCCTCTTTTTTCCCGCCTTTGGAATAAACTTCCTCACTCTATTCTTTTCCATTCTTCCCTCCAGGCTTTCAAAACAGCTGTTCACCACCACCTCTTATCTTCTCCCATCCAAATCCTCGATCTTTTCTATCCCCGATAATCCACCCAAGCCCACTTCCTTCAATTCCCCTGCTTTCCTTCCTGAAAGTCCCTGTAATGTCCATCTTCTCTTCGCCATGTTCCCCATCCCATCCCCATCCCTCTCCCTTCCACAGTTCACCTAATGTCTCTGTTCCCCACTGTTTTGTCCCTTCCACTTCCGCCCCTCTTGTCTCATGCCTCCTTGCTGTGAGTTGTGTGTTAGCTCTCATACGAGCCTCGATCAAGGTATACAAAAAAAAAACACATCTCGGTCACTCGTCCCGTCAGTTGTTTCAATCACTCGTCTCGCTCACACGTCTCAGTCACTCGTCTCGTCAGTTGTTTCAATCACACGTCTTGGTCACTCGTCTAATCAGTCGTTTCAATGACACATCTCGGTGACACGTCTCGGTGACACGTCTCGGTGACACGTCTCGGTCACACGTCTCGGTCACACATCTCGGTCACACGTCTCGTCAGTTGTTTCAATCACTCATCTCGGTCACTCATCTCATCAGTTGTTTCAATCACTCGTCTCGTTCACTCGTCTCATCAGTTGTTTCAATCACTCATCTCGGTCACTTGTCTCATCAGTCGTTTCAATCACTCGTTTCGGTCACACGTCTCAGCCACTCGTCTCGTCAGTTGTTTCAATCACACGTCTCGGTCACTCGTCTCATCAGTTGTTTCAATCACTCGTCTCGGTCACACGTCTCAGTCACTCGTCTCGTCAGTTGTTTCAATCACACGTCTCGGTCACACGTCTCGGTCACACGTCTCAGTCACACATCTCGGTCACACGTCTCGGTCACACGTCTCAGTCACTCGTCTCATCAGTTGTTTCAATCACACATCTCTGTCACTCGTCTCGTCAGTTGTTTCAATCACATGTCTCAGTCAGGATCTCGCTCAATCATCTCACTCACTCATCTCGGTCACTCGTGTCGTCAGTTGTTTCAATCACACATCTCGGTCACTCGTGTCGTCAGTTGTTTCAATCACACGTCTTGGTCACTCGTCCCATCAGTTGTTTCAATCACACGTCTCGGTCACTCGTCTCGTCAGTTGTTTCAATCACACGGCTCGGTCACTCGTCTCGTCAGTTGTTTCAATCACACGTCTCGGTCACTCGTCTCGTCAGTTGTTTCAATCACACGTCTCGGTCACGATCTCGCTCAATCATCTCACTCACTCATCTCGGTCACTCGTGTCGTCAGTTGTTTCAATCACACGTCTCGGTCACTCGTCTCGTCAGTTGTTTCAATCACACGTCTTGGTCACTCGTCCCATCAGTTGTTTCAATCACACGTCTCGGTCACTCGTCTCGTCAGTTGTTTCAATCACACGGCTCGGTCACTCGTCTCGTCGGTTGTTTCAATCACACGTCTCGGTCACTCGTCTGGTCAGTTGTTTCAATCACACGTCTCGGTCACGATCTCGCTCAATCATCTCACTCACTCATCTCGGTCACTCGTGTCGTCAGTTGTTTCAATCACACATCTCGGTCACTCGTGTCGTCAGTTGTTTCAATCACACGTCTCGGTCACACGTCTCGGTCACACGTCTCAGTCACACATCTCGGTCACACGTCTCGGTCACACGTCTCAGTCACTCGTCTCATCAGTTGTTTCAATCACACATCTCTGTCACTCGTCTCGTCAGTTGTTTCAATCACATGTCTCAGTCAGGATCTCGCTCAATCATCTCACTCACTCATCTCGGTCACTCGTGTCGTCAGTTGTTTCAATCACACATCTCGGTCACTCGTGTCGTCAGTTGTTTCAATCACACGTCTTGGTCACTCGTCCCATCAGTTGTTTCAATCACACGTCTCGGTCACTCGTCTCGTCAGTTGTTTCAATCACACGGCTCGGTCACTCGTCTCGTCAGTTGTTTCAATCACACGTCTCGGTCACTCGTCTCGTCAGTTGTTTCAATCACACGTCTCGGTCACGATCTCGCTCAATCATCTCACTCACTCATCTCGGTCACTCGTGTCGTCAGTTGTTTCAATCACACGTCTCGGTCACTCGTCTCGTCAGTTGTTTCAATCACACGTCTTGGTCACTCGTCCCATCAGTTGTTTCAATCACACGTCTCGGTCACTCGTCTCGTCAGTTGTTTCAATCACACGGCTCGGTCACTCGTCTCGTCGGTTGTTTCAATCACACGTCTCGGTCACTCGTCTGGTCAGTTGTTTCAATCACACGTCTCGGTCACGATCTCGCTCAATCATCTCACTCACTCATCTCGGTCACTCGTGTCGTCAGTTGTTTCAATCACACATCTCGGTCACTCGTGTCGTCAGTTGTTTCAATCACACGTCTTGGTCACTCGTCCCATCAGTTGTTTCAATCACACGTCTCGGTCACTCGTCTCGTCAGTTGTTTCAATCACACGGCTCGGTCACTCGTCTCGTCAGTTGTTTCAATCACACGTCTCGGTCACTCGTCTCGTCAGTTGTTTCAATCACACGTCTCGGTCACGATCTCGCTCAATCATCTCACTCACTCATCTCGGTCACTCGTGTCGTCAGTTGTTTCAATCACACGTCTCGGTCACTCGTCTCGTCAGGTGTTTCAATCACACGTCTCGCTCACTCGTCTCGTCAGTTGTTTCAATCACACGTCTCGGTCACGATCTCACTCAATCATCTCACTCACTCATCTCGGTCACTCGTGTCGTCAGTTGTTTCAATCACACATCTCGGTCACTCGTCTCGTCAGTTGTTTCAATCACACATCTCGGTCACTCGTCTCGTCAGTTGTTTCAATCACACGTCTCGGTCACTCGTCTCGTCAGTTGTTTCAATCACACGTCTCGGTCACTCATCTCGTCAGTTGTTTCAATCACTCGTCTTGGTCACACGTCTCGTCAGTTGTTTCAATCACTCATCTTGGTCACACGTCTCGGTCACACGTCTCCGTCACTCGTCTCGTCAGTTGTTTCAATCACACCTCTCGGTCACTCGTCTCGTCAGTTGTTTCAATCACACATCTCGGTCACATGTCTCGGTCACACGTCTCAGTCACTCGTCTCGTCAGTTGTTTCAATCACACATCTCGGTCACACGTCTCGTCAGTTCTTTCAATCACACCTCTCGGCGACATGTCTCGTCAGTCATTTCCATCACTTTTCTCGGTCAAACGTTTCGGTCACTCGTCTCGTCAGTCATTTCAGTCACACATCTCGGCGACATGTCTCGTCAGTCATTTCAATCACTTTTCTCGGTCACACGTGTCGATCACACGTCTCGTCAGTCAATTTCAATCAACTGTCTTGGTCACGCATCTCAGTCACACCTCTCGTCAGTAATTGCAGTCACTCGTCACGCTCACCCGTCTCCGTCACTCGTCTCAATTACACATCTCGTCAGTCATTTCAATCACTCGTCTCGGTCACTCGTCTCAGTCACACATCTCGATCACATGTCCCGATCACATGTCTCGTCAGTCATTTCAATTACACATCTCGGCCACACATCTCATCAGTCATTTCAATCACTCATCTCAGTCACACATCTCGTTACTCATTTCAATAACTTGTCTCCATCACATGTCTGCCTCGTCAGTAATTTCAATCACTCATCTCGGTCACTCGTCTCAGTCACACATCTCGATCACACCTCCCGATCACATGTCTCGTCAGTCATTTCAATTACACATCTCGGCCACACATTTCATCAGTCATTTCAATCACTCATCTCGGTCACTTGTCTCAGTCACACGTCTCGTCACTCAATTCACTCACTTGTCTCCATCACATGTCTGCCTCGTCAGTAATTTCAATCACTCATCTCGGTCACTCGTCTCGGTCACTCGTGTTGATCACATGTCTCGTCAGTCTTTTCCATCACTCACCTCGGTCACATGTCTCATCAGTCATTTCAGTCACCCATCTCGGCCACATGTCTCATCAGTCATTTCAATCAGTCATTTCAATCACTCATCTTGGTAATGCATCTTAATCACACATCGAGATCGCATGTCTCGTCAATCACACGTCTCAGTCACATGTCTCGGTTACACGTCCCGGTCACACGCCTTGCTCACACGTCTTGTCTGTAATTTCAGTCACTCGTCTCAGTCAGTCATCTCGGTCACATGTCTCATCAGTCATTTCAATCAGTCATTTCAGTCACTCGTCTTGGTCACACGTCGCGATCACGCATCTCGTCAGTCATTTCAATCACTCGTCTCGGTCACATATCCTGATCACACATCTCGATCACTCGTCTCGGTCACTCGTTTCAATGAATCGTTTCATCCACTTGATCTATTTCGGCTTTTAGCCGATTAAACCTGTGTTTGCCTGATGCTCATCTCAAGGCACATGTAGGTAGTGCGCCCAGAGGGTTTGGGTTTAAATTCCCCACAAAGAACACTTCCCAGGATCGTTGTTTTCTGTTGATAAAGTGTAGACTCACGAGCTGCCAGTTGAGTTCACGGTGTGTTTGTAACCCGTGGGTAGAGTGTTCATGTTTGTAACCCCAGGGTGGAGTGTTCGTGTTTGTAACCTCAGGGTAGAGTTTTCGTGTTTGTAACCCCAGGGTAGAGTGTTCGTGTTTGTAACCCGTGGGTAGAGTGTTCGTGTTTGTAACCCCAGGGTAGAGTGTTCGTGTTTGTAACCCGTGGGTAGAGTGTTCGTGTTTGTAACCCCAGGGTAGAGTGTTCGTGTTTGTAACCCGTGGGTAGAGTGTTCGTGTTTGTAACCCCAGGGTAGAGTGTTCGTGTTTGTGACCCCAGGGTAGAGTGTTCGTGTTTGTAACCCCAGGGTAGAGTGTTCGTGTTTGTAACCCGTGGGTAGAGTGTTCGTGTTTGTAACCCCAGGGTAGAGTGTTCGTGTTTGTAACCCGTGGGTAGAGTGTTCGTGTTTGTGACCCCAGGGTAGAGTGTTCGTGTTTGTAACCCGTGGGTAGAGTGTTCGTGTTTGTAACCCCAGGGTAGAGTGTTCGTGTTTGTAACCCGTGGGTAGAGTGTTCGTGTTTGTAACCCCAGGGTAGAGTGTTCGTGTTTGTGACCCCAGGGTAGAGTGTTCGTGTTTGTAACCCCAGGGTAGAGTGTTCGTGTTTGTAACCCGTGGGTAGAGTGTTCGTGTTTGTAACCCCAGGGTAGAGTGTTCGTGTTTGTAACCCCAGGGTAGAGTGTTCGTGTTTGTAACCCCAGGGTAGAGTGTTCCTGTTTGTGACCCCAGGGTAGAGTGTTCGTGTTTGTGACCCCAGGGTAGAGTGTTCGTGTTTGTAACCCCAGGGTAGAGTGTTCGTGTTTGTAACCCGTGGGTAGAGTGTTCGTGTTTGTGACCCCAGGGTAGAGTGTTCGTGTTTGTAACCCCAGGGTAGAGTGTTCCTGTTTGTGACCCCAGGGTAGAGTGTTCGTGTTTGTAACCCCAGGATAGAGTGTTCGTGTTTGTAACCCCAGGGTAGAGTGTTCGTGTGTGTAACCCCAGGGTAGAGTGTTCGTGCTTGTAACCCCAGGGTAGAGTGTTCGTGTTTGTAACCCCAGGGTCGAGTGTTCGTGTTTGTGACCCCAGGGTAGAGTGTTCGTGTTTGTAACCCCAGGGTAAAGTGTTCGTGTTTGTAACCCCAGGGTAGAGTGTTCGTGTTTGTAACCCGAGGGTAGAGTGTTCGTGTTTGTAACTCCAGGGTAGAGTGTTCGTGTTTGTAACCCCGGGGTAGAGTGTTCGTGTTTGTAACCCCAGGGTAGAGTGTTCGTGTTTGTAACCCGTGGGTGGAGTGTTCGTGTTTGTAACCCCATGGTAGAGTGTTCGTGCTTGCAACTCCAGGGTACAGTGTTCGTGTTTGTAACCCCAGGGTAGAGTGTTCGTGTTTGTAACCCCAGAGTAGAGTGTTCATGTTTGTAACCCGTGGGTAGAGTATTCGTGTTTGTAACCCAGGGTAGAGTGTTCGTGTTTGTAACCACAGGGTAGAGTGTTCGTGTTTGTAACCCCAGGGTAGAGTGTTCGTGTTTGAAACCCGTGGGTAGAGTATTCGTGTTTGTAACCCCAGGGTAGAGTGTTCGTGTTTGTAAGCACAGGGTAGAGTGTTCGTGTGTGTAACCCCAGGGTAGAGTGTTCGTGTTTGAAACCCGTGGGTAGAGTGTTCGTGTTTGTAACCCCAGGGTAGAGTGTTCGTGTTTGTATCCCCAGGGTAGAGTGTTCGTGTGTGTAACCCCAGGGTAGAGTGTTCGTGTTTGTAACCCCAGGGTAGAGTGTTCGTGTTTGTAACCCGTGGGTAGAGTGTTCGTGTTTGTAACCCCAGGGTAGAGTGTTCGTGTTTGTAACCCGTGGGTAGAGTGTTCGTGTTTGGAACCCCAGGGTAGAGTGTTCGTGTTTGTAACCCCAGGGTACAGTGTTCGTGCTTGTAACTCCAGGGTGGAGTGTTCGTGTTTGTAACCCCAGGGTAGAGTGTTCGTGTTTGTAACCCCAGGGTAGGGTGTTCGTGTTTGTAACCCCAGGGTACTGTTCATGTTTGTAACCCCAGGGTAGAGTGTTCGTTTTTGTAACCCGTGGGTAGAGAGTTCGTGTTTGTAACCCCAGGGTAGAGTGTTCGTGTTTGTAACCCCAGGGTAGAGTGTTCGTGTTTGTAACCCCAGCGTAGTGTTCGTGTTTGTAACCCCAGGGTAGAGTGTTCGTGTTTGTAACCCCAGGGTAGAGTATTCGTGTTTGTAACCCGTGGGTAGAGTGTTCGTGTTTGTAACCCCAGGGTAGAGTGTTCGTGTTTGTAACCCGTGGGTAGAGTGTTCGTGTTTGTAACCCGTGGGTAGAGTGTTCGTGTTTGTAACCCGTGGGTAGAGTTTTCGTGTTTGTGACCCCACGGTAGAGTGTTCGTGTTTGTAACCCCAGGGTAGAGTGTTCCTGTTTGTGACCCCAGGGTAGAGTGTACGTGTTTGTAACCCGTGGGTAGAGTGTTCGTGTTTGTAACACCAGGGTAGAGTGTTCGTGTTTGTCACCTGTGGGTAGAGTGTTCGTGTTTGTAACCCCAGGGTAGAGTGTTCGTGTTTGTAACCCCAGGGTAGAGTGTTCGTGTTTGTAACCCGAGGGTAGAGTGTTCGTGTGTGTAACCCCAGGGTAGAGTGTTCGTGCTTGTAACCCCAGGGTAGAGTGTTCGTGTTTGTAACCCCAGGGTCGAGTGTTCGTGTTTGTAACCCCAGGGTCGAGTGTTCGTGTTTGTTACCCGTGGGTAGAGTGTTCGTGTTTGTGACCCCAGGGTAGAGTGTTCGTGTTTGTAACCCCAGGGTAAAGTGTTCGTGTTTGTAACCCCAGGGTAGAGTGTTCGTGTTTGTAACCCGAGGGTAGAGTGTTCGTGTTTGTAACTCCAGGGTAGAGTGTTCGTGTTTGTAACCCCGGGGTAGAGTGTTCGTGTTTGTAACCCCAGGGTAGAGTGTTCGTGTTTGTAACCCCAGGGTAGAGTGTTCGTGTTTGTAACCCGTGGGTAGAGTGTTCGTGTTTGTAACCCCAGGGTAGAGTGTTCGTGCTTGTAACTCCAGGGTACAGTGTTCGGGTTTGTAACCCCAGGGTAGAGTGTTCGTGTTTGTAACCCCAGAGTAGAGTTTTCATGTTTGTAACCCGTGGGTAGAGTATTCGTGTTTGTAACCCCAGGGTAGAGTGTTCGTGTTTGTAACCACAGGGTAGAGTGTTCGTGTTTGTAACCCCAGGGTAGAGTGTTCGTGTTTGAAACCCGTGGGTAGAGTGTTCGTGTTTGTAACCCCAGGGTAGAGTGTTCGTGTTTGTAACCCCAGGGTAGAGTGTTCGTGTGTTTAACCCCAGGGTAGAGTGTTCATGTTTGTAACCCCAGGGTAGAGTGTTCGTGTTTGTAACCCGTGGGTGGAGTGTTCGTGTTTGTAACCCCAGGGTAGAGTGTTCGTGTTTGTGACCCCAGGGTAGAGTGTTCGTGTTTGTAACCCGTGGGTAGAGTGTTCGTGTTTGTAACCCGTGGGTAGAGTGTTCGTGTTTGTAACCCCAGGGTAGAGTGTTCGTGTTTGTGACCCCAGGGTAGAGTGTTCGTGTTTGTAACCCGTGGGTAGAGTGTTCGTGTTTGTAACCCCAGGGTAGAGTGTTTGTGTTTGTAACCCCAGTGTAGAGTGTTCGTGTTTGTAACCCCAGGGTAGAGTGTTCGTGTTTGTAACCCCAGGGTAGAGTGTTCGTGTTTGAAACCCGTGGGTAGAGTGTTCGTGTTTGTAACCCCAGGGTAGACTGTTCGTGTTTGTAACCCCAGGGTAGAGTGTTCGTGTGTGTAACCCCAGGGTAGAGTGTTCGTGTTTGTAACCCCAGGGTAGAGTGTTCGTGTTTGTAACCCGTGGGTAGAGTGTTCGTGTTTGTAACCCCAGGGTAGAGTGTTCGTGTTTGTAACCCGTGGGTAGAGTGTTCGTGTTTGTAACCCGTGGGTAGAGTGTTCGTGTTTGTAACCCCAGGGTAGAGTGTTCGTGTTTGTGACCCCAGGGTAGAGTGTTCGTGTTTGTAACCCGTGGGTAGAGTGTTCGTGTTTGTAACCCGTGGGTAGAGTGTTCGTGTTTGTAACCCCAGGGTAGAGTGTTCGTGTTTGTGACCCCAGTGTAGAGTGTTCGTGTTTGTAACCCGTGGGTAGAGTGTTCGTGTTTGTAACCCCAGGGTAGAGTGTTTGCATTTATAACCCCAGTGTAGAGTGTTCGTGTTTGTAACCCCAGGGTAGAGTGTTCGTGTTTGTAACCCCAGAGTAGAGTTTTCATGTTTGTAACCCGTGGGTAGAGTATTCTTGTTTGTAACCCCAGGGTAGAGTGTTCGTGTTTGTAACCCCAGGGTAGAGTGTTCGTGTTTGTAACCCCAGGGTAGAGTGTTCGTGTTTGTAACCCCAGGGTAGAGTGTTCGTGTTTGTAACCCGTGGGTAGAGTGTTCGTGTTTGTAACCCCAGGGTAGAGTGTTCGTGTTTGTAACCCCAGGGTAGAGTGTTCGTGTTTGTAACCCCAGGGTAGAGTGTTCGGGTGTGTAACCCCAGGGTAGAGTGTTCGTGTTTGTAACCCCAGGGTAGAGTGTTCGTGTTTGTAACCCCAGGGTAGAGTGTTCGTGTTTGTAACCCCAGGGTAGAGTGTTCGTGTTTGTAACCCGAGGGTAGAGTGTTCCTGTTTGTAACCCCAGGGTAGAGTGTTCGTGTTTGTAACCCGTGGGTAGAGTGTTCGTGTTTGTAACCCGTGGGTAGAGTGTTCGTGTTTGTAACCCGTGGGTAGAGTGTTCGTGTTTGTAACCCCAGGGTAGAGTGTTCGTGTTTGTAACCCCAGTGTAGAGTGTTCGTGTTTGTAACCCCAGGGTAGAGTGTTCGTGTTTGTAACCCCAGGGTAGAGTGTTCGTGTTTGTAACCCCAGGGTAGAGTGTTCGTGTTTGTAACCCCAGGGTAGAGTGTTCGTGTTTGTAACCCCAGGGTAGAGTGTTCGTGTTTGTGACCCCAGTATAGATTGTTCGTGTTTGTAACCCCAGGGTAGAGTGTTCGTGTTTGTAACCACAGGGTAGAGTGTTCGTGTTTGTAACCCCAGGGTAGTGTTCGTGTTTGTAACCCCAGGGTAGAGTGTTCGTGTTTGTAACCCCAGGGTAGAGTGTTCGTGTTTGTAACCCCAGGGTAGAGTGTTCGTGTTTGTAACCCGTGGGTAGAGTGTTCATGTTTGTAACCCCAGGGTAGAGTGTTCGTGTTTGTAACCCGAGGGTAGAGTGTTCGTGTTTGTAACTCCAGGGTAGAGTGTTCGTGTTTGTAACCCCGGGGTAGAGTGTTCGTGTTTGTAACCCCAGGGTAGAGTGTTCGTGTTTGTAACCCGTGGGTAGAGTGTTCGTGCTTGTAACCCCAGGGTAGAGTATTCGTGTTTGTAACCCCAGGGTAGAGTGTTCGTGTTTGTAACCACAGGGTAGAGTGTTCGTGTTTGTAACCCCAGGGTAGAGTGTTCGTGTTTGAAACCCGTGGGTAGAGTGTTCGTGTTTGTAACCCCAGGGTAGAGTGTTCGTGTTTGTAACCCCAGGGTAGAGTGTTCGTGTTTGTAACCCCAGGGTAGAATGTTCGTGTTTGTAACCCCAGGGTAGAGTGTTCGTGTTTGTAACCCCAGGGTAGAGTGTTCGTGTTTGTAACTCCAGGGTAGAGTGTTCGTGTTTGTAACCCCAGGGTAGAGTGTTCGTGTTTGTAACCACAGGGTAGAGTGTTCGTGTTTGTAACCCCAGGGTAGAGTGTTCGTGTTTGTAACCCCAGGGTAGAGTGTTCGTGTTTGTAACCCCAGGGTAGAGTGTTCGTGTTTGTAACCCCAGGGTAGAGTGTTCGTGTTTGTAACCCCAGGGTAGAGTGTTCGTGTTTGTAACCCCAGGGTAGAGTGTTCGTGTTTGTAACCCCAGGGTAGAGTGTTCGTGTTTGTAACCCCAGGGTAGAGTGTTCGTGTTTGTTACCCGTGGGTAGAGTGTTCGTGTTTGTAACCCCAGGGTAGAGTGTTCGTGTTTGTAACCCCAGGGTAGAGTGTTCGTGTTTGTAACTCCAGGGTAGAGTGTTCGTGTTTGTAACCCCAGGGTAGAGTGTTCGTGTTTGTAACCCCAGGGTAGAGTGTTCGTGTTTGTAACCCCAGGGTAGAGTGTTCGTGTTTGTAACCCCAGGGTAGAGTGTTCGTGTTTGTAACCCCAGGGTAGAGTGTTCGTGTTTGTAACCCCAGGGTAGAGTGTTCGTGTTTGTAACCCGTGGGTAGAGTGTTCATGTTTGTAACCCCAGGGTAGAGTGTTCGTGTTTGTAACCCGAGGGTAGAGTGTTCGTGTTTGTAACTCCAGGGTAGAGTGTTCGTGTTTGTAACCCCGGGGTAGAGTGTTCGTGTTTGTAACCCCAGGGTAGAGTGTTCGTGTTTGTAACCCGTGGGTAGAGTGTTCGTGTTTGTAACCCCAGGGTAGAGTGTTCGTGTTTGTAACCCCAGGGTAGAGTGTTCGTGTTTGTGACCCCAGTGTAGAGTGTTCGTGTTTGTAACCCGTGGGTAGAGTGTTCGTGTTTGTGACCCCAGTGTAGAGTGTTCGTGTTTGTAACCCGTGGGTAGAGTGTTCGTGTTTGTAACGCCAGGGTAGAGTGTTCGTGTTTGTAACCCCAGTGTAGAGTGTTCGTGTTTGTAACCCCAGGGTAGGTGTTCGTGCTTGTAACTCCAGGGTACAGTGTTCGGGTTTGTAACCCCAGGGTAGAGTGTTCGTGTTTGTAACCCCAGGGTAGAGTGTTCGTGTTTGTAACCCCAGGGTAGAGTGTTCGTGTTTGTAACCCCAGGGTAGAGTGTTCGTGTTTGTAACCCGTGGGTAGAGTGTTCGTGTTTGTAACCCCAGGGTAGAGTGTTCGTGTTTGTGACCCCAGGGTAGAGTGTTCGTGTTTGTAACCCGTGGGTAGAGTGTTCGCGTTTGTAACCCGTGCGTAGAGTGTTCGTGTTTGTAACCCCAGGGTAGAGAGTTTGTGTTTGTGACCCCAGGGTACAGTGTTCGTGTCTGTACCCCGTGGGTAGAGCGGTCGTGTTTGTAACCCCAGGGTAGAGTGTTCGTGTTTGTAACCCCAGGGTAGAGTGTTCGTGTTTGTAACCCCAGGGTAGAGTGTTCGTGTTTGTAACCCCAGGGTAGAGTGTTCGTGTTTGTAACCCCAGGGTAGAGTGTTCGTGTTTGTAACCCCAGGGTAGAGTGTTCGTGTTTGTAACCCCAGGGTAGAGTGTTCGTGTTTGTAACCCCAGGGTAGAGTGTTCGTGTTTGTAACCCCAGGGTAGAGTGTTCGTGTTTGTAACCCGTGGGTAGAGTGTTCGTGTTTGTAACCCCAGGGTAGAGTGTTCGTGTTTGTAACTCCAGGGTAGAGTGTTCGTGTTTGTAACCCCGGGGTAGAGTGTTCGTGTTTGTAACCCCAGGGTAAAGTGTTCGTGTTTGTAACCCGTGGGTAGAGTGTTCGTGTTTGTAACCCCAGGGTAGAGTGTTCGTGTTTGTAACCCCAGAGTAGAGTTTTCATGTTTGTAACCCGTGGGTAGAGTATTCGTGTTTGTAACCCCAGGGTAGAGTGTTCGTGTATGTAACCCCAGGGTAGAGTGTTCGTGTTTGTAACCCGTGGGTAGAGTGTTCGTGTTTGTAACCCCAGGGTAGAGTGTTCGTGTTTGTAACCCGTGGGTAGAGTGTTCGTGTTTGTAACCCGTGGATAGAGTGTTCGTGTTTGTAACCCCAGGGTAGAGTGTTCGTGTTTGTAACCCCAGGGTAGAGTGTTCGTGTTTGTAACCCCAGGGTAGAGTGTTCGTGTTTGTAACCCCAGGGTAGAGTGTTCGTGTATGTAACCCCAGGGTAGAGTGTTCGTGTTTGTAACCCGTGGGTAGAGTGTTCGTGTTTGTAACCCCAGGGTAGAGTGTTCGTGTTTGTAACCCGTGGGTAGAGTGTTCGTGTTTGTAACCCCAGGGTAGAGTGTTCGTGTTTGTAACCCATGGGTGGAGTGTTCGTGTTTGTAACCCCAGGGTAGAGTGTTCGTGTTTGTAACCCCAGTGGGTAGAGTGTTTGTGTTTGTAAGCGGAGGGTAGAGTGCTCGCGTTTTTAACCCGAGGGTAGTGTGTACGAGTTCGTAAGCCATGGGTAGAGTGTGCGTGTTTGTCAACCCAGGGTAGAGTGTTCGTGTTTGTAACCCCAGGGTAGAGTGTTCGTGTTTGTAACCCCAGGGTAGAGTGTTCGTGTTTGTAACCCCAGGGTAGAGTGTTCGTGTTTGTAACCCCAGGGTAGAGTGTTCGTGTTTGTAACCCCAGGGTAGAGTGTTCGGGTTTGTAACCCCAGTGTAGAGTGTTCGTGTTTGTAACCCCAGGGTAGAGTGTTCGTGTTTGTAACCCCAGCGTAGAGTGTTCGTGTTTGTAACCCCAGGGTAGAGTGTTCGTGTTTGTAACCCCAGGGTAGAGTGTTCGTGTTTGTAACCCCAGGGTAGAGTGTTCGTGTTTGTAACCCCAGGGTAGAGTGTTCGTGTTTGTAACCCCAGGATAGAGTGTTCGTGTTTGTAACCCCAGGGTAGAGTGTTCGTGTTTGTAACCCCAGGGTAGAGTGTTCGTGTTTGTAACCCCAGGGTAGAGTGTTCGTGTTTGTAACCCCAGGGTAGAGTGTTCGTGTTTGTAACCCCAGGGTAGAGTGTTCGTGTTTGTAACCCCAGGATAGAGTGTTCGTGTTTGAAACCCGTGGGTAGAGTGTTCGTGTTTGTAACCCCAGGGTAGACTGTTCGTGTTTGTAACCCCAGGGTAGAGTGTTCGTGTGTGTAACCCCAGGGTAGAGTGTTCGTGTTTGTAACCCCAGGGTAGAGTGTTCGTGTTTGTAACCCCAGGGTAGAGTGTTCGTGTGTGTAACCCCAGGGTAGAGTGTTCGTGTTTGTAACCCCAGGGTAGAGTGTTCGTGTTTGTAACCCGTGGGTAGAGTGTTCGTGTTTGTAACCCCAGGGTAGAGTGTTCGTGTTTGTAACCCCAGGGTAGAGTGTTCGTGTTTGTAACCCCAGGGTAGAGTGTTCGTGTTTGTAAACCCAGGGTAGAGTGTTCGTGTTTGTAACCCCAGGGTAGAGTGTTCGTGTTTGTAACCCCAGGGTAGAGTGTTCGTGTTTGTAACCCCAGGGTAGAGTGTTCGTGTTTGTAACCCCAGGGTAGAGTGTTCGTGTTTGTTACCCGTGGGTAGAGTGTTCGTGTTTGTAACCCCAGGGTAGAGTGTTCGTGTTTGTAACCCCAGGGTAGAGTGTTCGTGTTTGTAACTCCAGGGTAGAGTGTTCGTGTTTGTAACCCCAGAGTAGAGTGTTCATGTTTGCAACCCCAGGGTAGAGTGTTCGTGTTTGTAACTCCAGGGTAGAGTGTTCGTGTTTGTAACCCCAGGGTAGAGTGTTCGTGTTTGTAACCCCAGGGTAGAGTGTTCGTGTTTGTAACCCCAGGGTAGAGTGTTCGTGTTTGTAACCCCAGGGTAGAGTGTTCGTGTTTGTAACCCGTGGGTAGAGTGTTCGTGTTTGTAACCCCAGGGTAGAGTGTTCGTGTTTGTAACCCCAGGGTAGAGTGTTCGTGTTTGTAACCCCAGGGTAGAGTGTTCGTGTTTGTAACCCCAGGGTAGAGTGTTCGTGTTTATTACCCGTGGGTAGAGTGTTCGTGTTTGTGACCCCAGGGTAGAGTGTTCGTGTTTGTAACCCCGGGGTAGAGTGTTCGTGTTTGTAACCCCAGGGTAGAGTGTTCGTGTTTGTAACCCGTGGGTAGAGTGTTCGTGTTTGTAACCCCAGGGTAGAGTGTTCGTGCTTGTAACTCCAGGGTACAGTGTTCGGGTTTGTAACCCCAGGGTAGAGTGTTCGTGTTTGTAACCCCAGGGTAGAGTGTTCGTGTTTGTAACCCCAGGGTAGAGTGTTCGTGTTTGTAACCCCAGGGTAGAGTGTTCGTGTTTGTAACCCGTGGGTAGAGTGTTCGTGTTTGTAACCCCAGGGTAGAGTGTTCGTGTTTGTAACCCCAGGGTAGAGTGTTCGTGTTTGTAACCCCAGGGTAGAGTGTTCGTGTTTGTAACCCCAGGGTAGAGTGTTCGTGTTTGTAACCCGTGGGTAGAGTGTTCGTGTTTGTAACCCGTGGGTGGAGTGTTCGTGTTTGTAACCCCATGGTAGAGTGTTCGTGTTTGTAACCCCAGGATAGAGTGTTCGTGTTTGTAACCCCAGGGTAGAGTGTTCGTGTTTTCAACCCCAGGGTAGAGTGTTCGTGTTTGTAACCCCAGGGTAGAGTGTTCGTGTTTGTAACCCCAGGATAGAGTGTTCGTGTTTGTAACCCCAGGGTAGAGTGTTCGTGTTTGTAACCCCAGGGTAGAGTGTTCGTGTTTGTAACCCCAGGGTAGAGTGTTTGTGTTTGTAACTCCAGGGTGGAGTGTTCGTGTTTGTAACCCCAGGGTAGAGTGTTCGTGTTTGTAACCCCAGGATAGAGTGTTCGTGTTTGTAACCCCAGGGTAGAGTGTTCGTGTTTGCAACCCCAGGGTAGAGTGTTCGTGTTTGTAACCCCAGGGTAGAGTGTTCGTGTTTGTAACCCGTGGGTAGAGTGTTCCTGTTTGTAACCCCAGGGTAGAGTGTTCGTGTTTGTAACCCCAGGGTAGAGTGTTCGTGTTTGTAACCCCAGTGTAGAGTGTTCGTGTTTGTAACCCCAGGGTAGAGTGTTCGTGTTTGTAACCCCAGGGTAGAGTGTTCGTGTTTGTAACCCCAGGGTAGAGTGTTCGTGTTTGTAACCCGAGGGTAGAGTGTTCGTGTTTGTAACTCCAGGGTAGAGTGTTCGTGTTTGTAACCCCGGGGTAGAGTGTTCGTGTTTGTAACCCCAGGGTAGAGTGTTCGTGTTTGTAACCCGTGGGTAGAGTGTTCGTGTTTGTAACCCCAGGGTAGAGTGTTCGTGGTTGTAACCCCAGGGTAGCGTGTTCGTGTTTGTAACCCCAGGGTAGTGTTCGTGTTTGTAACCCCAGGGTAGAGTGTTCGTGTTTGTAACCCCAGGGTAGAGTGTTCGTGTTTGTAACTCCAGGGTAGAGTATTCGTGTTTGTAACCCCAGGGTAGAGTGTTCGTGTTTGTAACCCCAGGGTAGAGTGTTTGTGTTTGTAACTCCAGGGTAGAGTGTTCGTGTTTGTAACCCCAGGGTAGAGTGTTCGTGTTTGTAACCACAGGGTAGAGTGTTCGTGTTTGTAACCCCAGGGTAGTGTTCGTGTTTGTAACCCCAGGGTAGAGTGTTCGTGTTTGTAACCCCAGGGTAGAGTGTTCGTGTTTGTAACCCCAGGGTAGAGTGTTCGTGTTTGTAACCCCAGGGTAGAGTGTTCGTGTTTGTAACCCCAGGGTAGAGTGTTCGTGTTTGTAACCCGTGGGTAGAGTGTTCGTGTTTGTAACCCGTGGGTGGAGTGTTCGTGTTTGTAACCCCATGGTAGAGTGTTCGTGCTTGCAACTCCAGGGTACAGTGTTCGTGTTTGTAACCCCAGGGTAGAGTGTTCGTGTTTGTAACCCCAGAGTAGAGTGTTCATGTTTGTAACCCCAGGGTAGAGTGTTCGTGTGTGTAACCCCAGGGTAGAGTGTTCGTGTTTGTAACCCCAGGGTAGAGTGTTCGTGTTTGTAACCCCAGGGTAGAGTGTTCGTGTTTGTAACCCCAGGGTAGAGTGTTCGTGTTTGTAACCCCAGGGTAGAGTGTTCGTGTTTGTAACCCCAGGGTAGAGTGTTCGTGTTTGTAACCCCAGGGTAGAGTGTTCGTGTTTGTAACCCGTGGGTAGAGTGTTCGTGTTTGTAACCCCAGGGTAGAGTGTTCGTGTTTGTAACCCCAGGGTAGAGTGTTCGTGTTTGTAACCCCAGGGTAGAGTGTTCGTGTTTGTAACCCCAGGGTAGAGTGTTCGTGTTTGTAACCCGTGGGTAGAGTGTTCGTGTTTGTAACCCCAGGGTAGAGTGTTCGTGTTTGTAACCCGTGGGTAGAGTGTTCGTGTTTGTAACCCCAGGGTAGAGTGTTCGTGTTTGTAACCCCAGGGTAGAGTGTTCGTGTTTGTAACCCCAGGGTAGAGTGTTCGTGTTTGTAACCCCAGGGTAGAGTGTTCGTGTTTGTAACCCCAGGGTAGAGTGTTCGTGTTTGTAACCCCAGTGTAGAGTGTTCGTGTTTGTAACCCCAGGGTAGAGTGTTCGTGTTTGTAACCCCAGGGTAGAGTGTTCGTGTTTGTAACCCCAGTGTAGAGTGTTCGTGTTTGTAACCCCAGGGTAGAGTGTTCGTGTTTGTAACCCCAGGGTAGTGTGTTCGTGTTTGTAACCCCAGGATAGAGTGTTCGTGTTTGTAACCCCAGGGTAGAGTGTTCGTGTTTGTAACCCCAGGGTAGAGTGTTCGTGTTTGTAACCCCAGGGTAGAGTGTTCGTGTTTGTTACCCGTGGGTAGAGTGTTCGTGTTTGTAACCCCAGGGTAGAGTGTTCGTGTTTGTAACCCCAGGGTAGAGTGTTCGTGTTTGTAACTCCAGGGTAGAGTGTTCGTGTTTGTAACCCCAGGGTAGAGTGTTCGTGTTTGTAACCCCAGGGTAGAGTGTTCGTGTTTGTAACCCCAGGGTAGAGTGTTCGTGTTTGTAACCCCAGGGTAGAAGGTTCGTGTTTGTAACCCCAGGGTAGAGTGTTCGTGTTTGTAACCCGTGGGTAGAGTATTCGTGTTTGTAACCCCAGGGTAGAGTGTTCGTGTTTGTAACCCCAGGGTAGAGTGTTCGTGTTTGTTACCCGTGGGTAGAGTGTTCGTGTTTGTAACCCCAGGGTAGAGTGTTCGTGTTTGTAACCCCAGGGTAGAGTGTTCGTGTTTGTAACTCCAGGGTAGAGTGTTCGTGTTTGTAACCCCAGAGTAGAGTGTTCGTGTTTGTAACCCGAGGGTAGAGTGTTCGTGTTTGTAACTCCAGGGTAGAGTGTTCGTGTTTGTAACCCCGGGGTAGAGTGTTCGTGTTTGTAACCCCAGGGTAGAGTGTTCGTGTTTGTAACCCCAGGGTAGAGTGTTCGTGTTTGTTACCCCAGGGTAGAGTGTTCGTGTTTGTAACCCCAGGGTAGAGTGTTCGTGTTTGTAACCCCAGGATAGAGTGTTCGTGTTTGTAACCTGTGGGTAGAGTGTTCGTGTTTGTAACCCCAGGGTAGAGTGTTCGTGTTTGTAACCCCAGGGTAGAGTGTTCGTGTTTGTAACCCCAGGGTAGAGTGTTCGTGTTTGTAACCCCAGGGTAGAGTGTTCGTGTTTGTAACCCCAGGGTAGAGTGCTCGTGTTTGTAACCCCAGGGTAGAGTGTTCGTGTTTGTAACCCCAGGGTAGAGTGTTCGTGTTTGTAACCCCAGGGTAGAGTGTTCGTGTTTGTAACCCCAGGGTAGAGTGTTCGTGTTTGTAACCCCAGGGTAGAGTGTTCGTGTTTGTAACCCCAGGGTAGAGTGTTCGTGTTTGTTACCCGTGGGTAGAGTGTTCGTGTTTGTAACCCCAGGGTAGAGTGTTCGTGTTTGTAACCCCAGGGTAGAGTGTTCGTGTTTGTAACTCCAGGGTAGAGTGTTCGTGTTTGTAACCCCAGAGTAGAGTGTTCATGTTTGTAACCCGTGGGTAGAGTATTCGTGTTTGTAACCCCAGGGTAGAGTGTTCGTGTTTGTAACCCCAGGGTAGAGTGTTTGTGTTTGTAACTCCAGGGTAGAGTGTTCGTGTTTGTAACCCCAGGGTAGAGTGTTCGTGTTTGTAACCCCAGGGTAGAGTGTTCGTGTTTGTAACCCCAGGGTAGAGTGTTCGTGTTTGTAACCCCAGGGTAGAGTGTTCGTGTTTGTAACCCGTGGGTAGAGTGTTCGTGTTTGTAACCCCAGGGTAGAGTGTTCGTGTTTGTGACCCCAGGGTAGAGTGTTCGTGTTTGTAACCCCAGGGTAGAGTGTTCGTGTTTGTAACCCCAGGGTAGAGTGTTCGTGTTTGTAACCCCAGGGTAGAGTGTTCGTGTTTGTAACCCCAGGGTAGAGTGTTCGTGTTTGTAACCCGTGGGTAGAGTGTTCGTGTTTGTGACCCCAGGGTAGAGTGTTCGTGTTTGTAACCCGTGGGTAGAGAGTTCGTGTTTGTAACCCCAGGGTAGAGTGTTCGTGTTTGTAACCCCAGGGTAGAGTGTTCGTGTTTGTAACCCCAGCGTAGTGTTCGTGTTTGTAACCCCAGGGTAGAGTGTTCGTGTTTGTAACCCCAGGGTAGAGTGTTCTTGTTTGTAACCCCAGGGTAGAGGTTTCGTGTTTGTAACCCCAGGGTAGAGGTTTCGTGTTTGTAACCCCAGGGTAGAGTGTTCGTGTTTGTAACCCCAGGGTAGAGTGTTCGTGTTTGTAACCCCAGGGTAGAGTGTTCGTGTTTGTAACTCCAGGGTAGAGTGTTCGTGTTTGTAACCCCAGAGTAGAGTGTTCGTGTTTGTAACCCCAGGGTAGAGTGTTCGTGTTTGTAACCCCAGGGTAGAGTGTTCGTGTTTGTAACCCCAGGGTAGAGTGTTCGTGTTTGTAACCCGTGGGTAGAGTGTTCGTGTTTGTAACCCGTGGGTGGAGTGTTCGTGTTTGTAACCCCAGGGTAGAGTGTTCGTGTTTGTAACCCGTGGGTAGAGTATTCGTGTTTGTAACCCCAGGGTAGAGTGTTCGTGTTTGTAACCCCAGGGTAGAGTGTTCGTGTTTGTTACCCGTGGGTAGAGTGTTCGTGTTTGTAACCCCAGGGTAGAGTGTTCGTGTTTGTAACCCCAGGGTAGAGTGTTCGTGTTTGTAACCCCGGGGTAGAGTGTTCGTGTTTGTAACCCCAGGGTAAAGTGTTCGTGTTTGTAGGCGCAGGGTAGAGTGTTCGTGTTTGTAACCCCAGGGTAGAGTGTTCGTGTGTGTAACCCCAGGGTAGAGTGTTCGTGTTTGTAACCCCAGGGTAGAGTGTTCGTGTTTGTAACCCGTGGGTAGAGTGTTCGTGTTTGTAACCCCAGGGTAGAGTGTTCGTGTTTGTAACCCCAGGGTAGAGTGTTCGTGTTTGTAACTCCAGGGTAGAGTGTTCGTGTTTGTAACCCCAGAGTAGAGTGTTCATGTTTGCAACCCCAGGGTAGAGTGTTCGTGTTTGAAACCCGTGGGTAGAGTGTTCGTGTTTTTAACCCCAGGGTAGAGTGTTCGTGTTTGTAACCCCAGGGTAGAGTGTTCGTGTGTGTAACCCCAGGGTAGAGTGTTCGTGTTTGTAACCCCAGGGTAGACTGTTCGTGTTTGTAACCCCAGGGTAGAGTGTTCGTGTGTGTAACCCCAGGGAAGAGTGTTCGTGTTTGTAACCCCAGGGTAGAGTGTTCGTGTTTGTAACCCGTGGGTAGAGTGTTCGTGTTTGTAACCCCAGGGTAGAGTGTTCGTGTTTGTAACCCGTGGGTAGAGTGTTCGTGTTTGTAACCCCAGGGTAGAGTGTTCGTGTTTGTAACCCCAGGGTAGAGTGTTCGTGTTTGTAACCCCAGGATAGAGTGTTCGTGTTTGTTACCCGTGGGTAGAGTGTTCTTGTTTGTAACCCCAGGGTAGAGGTTTCGTGTTTGTAACCCCAGGGTAGAGTGTTCGTGTTTGTAACCCCAGGGTAGAGTGTTCGTGTTTGTAACCCCAGGGTAGAGTGTTCGTGTTTGTAACCCCAGGGTAGAGTGTTCGTGTTTGTAACCCCAGGGTAGAGTGTTCGTGTTTGTAACCCCAGGGTAGAGTGTTCGTGTTTGTAACCCCAGGGTAGAGTGTTCGTGTTTGTAACCCGTGGGTAGAGTGTTCGTGTTTGTAACCCCAGGGTAGAGTGTTCGTGTTTGTAACCCCAGGGTAGAGTGTTCGTGTTTGTAACTCCAGGGTAGAGTGTTCGTGTTTGTAACCCCAGAGTAGAGTGTTCATGTTTGTAACCCGTGGGTAGAGTATTCGTGTTTGTAACCCCAGGGTAGAGTGTTCGTGTTTGTAACCCCAGGGTAGAGTGTTTGTGTTTGTAACTCCAGGGTAGAGTGTTCGTGTTTGTAACCCGAGGGTAGAGTGTTCGTGTTTGTAACCCCAGGGTAGAGTGTTCGTGTTTGTAACCCCAGGGTAGAGTGTTCGTGTTTGTAACCCCAGGGTAGAGTGTTCGTGTTTGTAACCCCAGGGTAGAGTGTTCGTGTTTGTAACCCCAGGGTAGAGTGTTCGTGTTTGTAACCCCAGGGTAGAGTGTTCGTGTTTGTAACCCCAGGGTAGAGTGTTCGTGTTTGTAACCCCAGGGTAGAGTGTTCGTGTTTGTAACCCGTGGGTAGAGTGTTCGTGTTTGTAACCCCAGGGTAGAGTGTTCGTGTTTGTAACCCCAGGGTAGAGTGTTCGTGTTTGTAACCCCAGGGTAGAGTGTTCGTGTTTGTAACCCGTGGGTAGAGTGTTCATGTTTGTAACCCCAGGGTAGAGTGTTCGTGTTTGTAACCCGAGGGTAGAGTGTTCGTGTTTGTAACTCCAGGGTAGAGTGTTCGTGTTTGTAACCCCGGGGTAGAGTGTTCGTGTTTGTAACCCGTGGGTAGAGTGTTCGTGTTTGTAACCCCAGGGTAGAGTGTTCGTGTTTGTAACCCGTGGGTAGAGTATTCGTGTTTGTAACCCCAGGGTAGAGTGTTCGTGTTTGTAACCCCAGGGTAGAGTGTTCGTGTTTGTAACCCCAGTGTAGAGTGTTCGTGTTTGTAACCCCAGGGTAGGTGTTCGTGTTTGTAACCCCAGGGTAGAGTGTTCGTGTTTGTAACCCCAGGGTAGAGTGTTCGTGTTTGTAACCCCAGGGTAGAGTGTTCGTGTTTGTAACCCGTGGGTAGAGTGTTCCTGTTTGTAACCCCAGGGTAGAGTGTTCGTGTTTGTAACCCGTGGGTAGAGTGTTCGTGTTTGTAACCCGTGGGTAGAGTGTTCGTGTTTGTAACCCGTGGGTTGAGTGTTCGTGTTTGTAACCCCAGGGTAGAGTGTTCGTGTTTGTAACCCCAGTGTAGAGTGTTCGTGTTTGTAACCCCAGGGTAGAGTGTTCGTGTTTGTAACCCCAGGGTAGAGTGTTCGTGTTTGTAACCCCAGGATAGAGTGTTCGTGTTTGTAACCCCAGGGTAGAGTGTTCGTGTTTGTAACCCCAGGGTAGAGTGTTCGTGTTTGTAACCCCAGGGTAGAGTGTTCGTGTTTGTAACCCGAGGGTAGAGTGTTCGTGTTTGTAACTCCAGGGTAGAGTGTTCGTGTTTGTAACCCCAGGGTAGAGTGTTCGTGTTTGTAACCCCAGGGTAGAGTGTTCGTGTTTGTAACCCCAGGGTAGAGTGTTCGTGTTTGTAACCCCAGGATAGAGTGTTCGTGTTTGTAACCCCAGGGTAGAGTGTTCGTGTTTGTAACCCCAGGGTAGAGTGTTCGTGTTTGTAACCCCAGGGTAGAGTGTTCGTGTTTGTAACCCGTGGGTAGAGTGTTCGTGTTTGTAACCCCAGGGTAGAGTGTTCGTGTTTGTAACCCCAGGGTAGAGTGCTCGTGTTTGTAACCCCAGGGTAGAGTGTTCGTGTTTGTAACCCCAGGGTAGAGTGCTCGTGTTTGTAACCCCAGGGTAGAGTGTTCGTGTTTGTAACCCCAGGGTAGAGTGTTCGTGTTTGTAACCCCAGGGTAGAGTGTTCGTGTTTGTAACCCCAGGGTAGAGTGTTCGTGTTTGTAACCCCAGGGTAGAGTGTTCGAGTTTGTAACCCGTGGGTAGAGTATTCGTGTTTGTAACCCCAGGGTAGAGTGTTCGTGTTTGTAACCCCAGGGTAGAGTGTTTGTGTTTGTAACTCCAGGGTAGAGTGTTCGTGTTTGTAACCCCAGGGTAGAGTGTTCGTGTTTGTAACCCCAGGGTAGAGTGTTCGTGTTTGTAACCCCAGGGTAGAGTGTTCGTGTTTGTAACCCCAGGGTAGAGTGCTCGTGTTTGTAACCCCAGGGTAGAGTGTTCGTATTTATTACCCGTGGGTAGAGTGTTCGTGTTTGTAACCCCAGGGTAGAGTGTTCGTGTTTGTAACCCCAGGGTAGAGTGTTCGTGTTTGTAACCCCAGGGTAAAATGTTCGTGTTTGTAACTCCAGGGTAGAGTGTTCGTGTTTGTAACCCATGGGTAGAGTGTTCGTGTTTGTAACCGCAGGGTAGAGTGTTCGTGTTTGTTACCCGTGGGTAGAGTGTTCGTGTTTGTAACCCCAGGGTAGAGTGTTCGTGTTTGTAACCCCAGGGTAGAGTGTTCGTGTTTGTAACTCCAGGGTAGAGTGTTCGTGTTTGTAACCCCAGGGTAGAGTGTTCGTGTTTGTAACCACAGGGTAGAGTGTTCGTGTTTGTAACCCCAGGGGAGAGTGTTCGTGTTTGTAACCCCAGGGTAGAGCGTTCGCGTTTGTAACCACAGGGTAGAGTGTTCGTGTTTGTAACCCCAGGGTAGAGTGTTCGTGTTTGTAACCCCAGGGTAGAGTGTTCGTGTTTGTAACCCCAGGGTAGAGTGTTCGTGTTTGTAACCCCAGGGTAGAGTGTTCGTGTTTGTAACCCCAGGGTAGAGTGTTCGTGTTTGTAACCCGTGGGTAGAGTGTTCGTGTTTGTAACCCCAGGGTAGAGTGTTCGTGTTTGTAACCCGTGGGTAGAGTGTTCGTGTTTGTAACCCCAGGGTAGAGTGTTCGTGTTTGTAACCCCAGGGTAGAGTGTTCGTGTTTGTAACCCCAGGGTAGAGTGTTCGTGTTTGTAACCCCAGGGTAGAGTGTTCGTGTTTGTAACCCGTGGGTAGAGTGTTCGTGTTTGTAACCCCAGGGTAGAGTGTTCGTGTTTGTAACCCCAGGGTAGAGTGTTCGTGTTTGTAACCCCAGGGTAGAGTGTTCGTGTTTGTAACCCCAGGGTAGAGTGTTCGTGTTTGTAACCCCAGGGTAGAGTGTTCGTGTTTGTAACCCCAGGGTAGAGTGTTCGTGTTTGTAACCCCAGGGTAGAGTGTTCGTGTTTGTAACCCGTGGGTAGAGTGTTCGTGTTTGTAACCCGTGGGTGGAGTGTTCGTGTTTGTAACCCCAGGGTAGAGTGTTCGTGTTTGTAACTCGTGGCAAGAGTGTTCGTGTTTGTAACCCCAGGGTAGAGTGTTCGTGTTTGTAACCCCAGGGTAGAGTGTTCGTGTTTGTAACCCCAGGGTAGAGTGTTCGTGTTTGTAACCCCAGGGTAGAGTGTTCGTGTTTGTAACCCCAGGGTAGAGTGTTCGTGTTTGTAACCCCAGGGTAGAGTGTTCGGGTTTGTAACCCCAGGGAAGAGTGTTCGTGTTTGTAACCCCAGGGTAGAGTGTTCGTGTTTGTAACCCCAGGGTAGAGTGTTCGTGTTTGTAACCCCAGGGTAGAGTGTTCATGTTTGTAACCCGTGGGTAGAGTATTCGTGTTTGTAACCCCAGGGTAGAGTGTTCGTGTTTGTAACCCCAGGGTAGAGTGTTCGTGTTTGTAACCCGTGGGTAGAGTGTTCGTGTTTGTAACCCCAGGGTAGAGTGTTCGTGTTTGTAACCCCAGGGTAGAGTGTTCGTGTTTGTAACCCCAGGGTAGAGTGTTCGTGTTTGTAACCCGTGGGTAGAGTGTTCGTGTTTGTAACCCCAGGGTAGAGTGTTTGTGTTTGTAACCCCAGTGTAGAGTGTTCGTGTTTGTAACCCCAGGGTAGGTGTTCGTGTTTGTAACCCCAGGGTAGAGTGTTCGTGTTTGTAACCCCAGGGTAGAGTGTTCGTGTTTGTAACCCCAGGGTAGAGTGTTCGTGTTTGTAACCCCAGGGTAGAGTGTTCGTGTTTGTAACCCCAGGGTAGAGTGTTCGTGTTTGTAACCCCAGGGTAGAGTGTTCGTGTTTGTAACCCCAGGGTAGAGTGTTCGTGTTTGTAACCCGTGGGTAGAGTGTTCGTGTTTGTAACCCCAGGGTAGAGTGTTCGTGTTTGTAACCCCTGGGTAGAGTGTTCGTGTTTGTAACCCAAGGGTAGAGTGTTCGTGTTTGTAACCCCAGGGTAGAGTGTTCGTGTTTGTAACCCCAGGGTAGAGTGTTCGTGTTTGTAACCCCAGGGTAGAGTGTTCGTGTTTGTAACCCCAGGGTAGAGTGTTCGTGTTTGTAACCCCAGGGTAGAGTGTTCGTTTTTGTAACCCCAGGGTAGAGTGTTCGTGTTTGTAACCCCAGGGTAGAGTGTTCGTGTTTGTAACCCCAGGGTAGAGTGTTCGTGTTTGTAACCCGTGGGTAGAGTGTTCGTGTTTGTAACCCCAGGGTAGAGTGTTCGTGTTTGTAACCCCAGGGTAGAGTGTTCGTGTTTGTAACCCCAGGGTAGAGTGTTCGTGTTTGTAACCCCAGGGTAGAGTGTTCGTGTTTGTAACCCCAGGGTAGAGTGTTCGTGTTTGTAACCCGTGGGTAGAGTGTTCGTGTTTGTAACCCCAGGGTAGAGTGTTCGTGTTTGTGACCCCAGGGTAGAGTGTTCGTGTTTGTAACCCCAGGGTAGAGTGTTCGTGTTTGTAACCCCAGGGTAGAGTGTTCGTGTTTGTAACCCCAGGGTAGAGTGTTCGTGTTTGTAACCCCAGGGTAGAGTGTTCGTGTTTGTAACCCCAGGGTAGAGTGTTCGTGTTTGTAACCCCAGGGTAGAGTGTTCGTGTTTGTAACCCGTGGGTAGAGTGTTCGTGTTTGTAACCCCAGGGTAGAGTGTTCGTGTTTGTAACCCGTGGGTAGAGTGTTCGTGTTTGTAACCCGTGGATAGAGTGTTCGTGTTTGTAACCCCAGGGTAGACTGTTCGTGTTTGTAACCCCAGGGTAGAGTGTTCGTGTGTGTAACCCCAGGGTAGAGTGTTCGTGTATGTAACCCCAGGGTAGAGTGTTCTTGTTTGTAACCCCAGGGTAGAGTGTTCGTGTTTGTAACGCCAGGGTAGAGTGTTCGTGTTTGTAACCCCAGGGTAGAGTGCTCGTGTTTGTAACCCCAGGGTAGAGTGTTCGTGTTTGTAACCCCAGGGTAGAGTGTTCGTGTTTGTAACCCCAGGGTAGAGTGTTCGTGTTTGTAACCCCAGGGTAGAGTGTTCGTGTTTGTAACCCCAGGGTAGAGTGTTCGTGTTTGTAACCCCAGGGTAGAGTGTTCGTGTTTGTAACCCGTGGGTAGAGTGTTCGTGTTTGTAACCCCAGGGTAGAGTGTTCGTGTTTGTAACCCCAGGGTAGAGTGTTCGTGTTTGTAACCCCAGGGTAGAGTGTTCGTGTTTGTAACCCCAGGGTAGAGTGTTCGTGTTTGTAACCCGTGGGTAGAGTGTTCGTGTTTGTAACCCCAGGGTAGAGTGTTCGTGTTTGTAACCCCAGGGTAGAGTGGTCGTGTTTGTAACCCCAGGGTAGAGTGTTCGTGTTTGTAACCTGTGGGGAGAGTGTTTGTGTTTGTAACCCCAGGGTAGAGTGTTGGTGTTTGTAACCCCAGGGTAGAGTGTTCGTGTTTGTAACCCCAGGGTAGAGTGTTCGTGTTTGTAACCCCAGGGTAGAGTGTTCGTGTTTGTAACCCCAGGGTAGAGTGTTCGTGTTTGTAACCCCAGGGTAGAGTGTTCGTGTTTGTAACCCCAGGGTAGAGTGTTCGTGTTTGTAACCCGTGGGTAGAGTGTTCGTGTTTGTAACCCCAGGGTAGAGTGTTTGTGTTTGTAACTCCAGGGTAGAGTGTTCGTGTTTGTAACCCCAGGGTAGAGTGTTCGTGTTTGTAACCACAGGGTAGAGTGTTCGTGTTTGTAACCCCAGGGTAGAGTGTTCGTGTTTGTAACCCCAGGGTAGAGTGTTCGTGTTTGTAACCCCAGGGTAGAGTGTTCGTGTTTGTAACCTGTGGGTAGAGTGTTCGTGTTTGTAACCCCAGGGTAGAGTGTTCGTGTTTGTGACCCCAGGGTAGAGTGTTCGTGTTTGTAACCCCAGGGTAGAGTGTTCGTGTTTGTGACCCCAGGGTAGAGTGTTCGTGTGTGTAACCCCAGGGTAGAGTGTTCGTGTTTGTAACCCCAGGGTAGAGTGTTCGTGTTTGTAACCCGTGGGTAGAGTGTTCGTGTTTGTAACCCCAGGGTAGAGTGTTCGTGTTTGTGACCCCAGGGTAGAGTGTTCGTGTTTGTAACCCCAGGGTAGAGTGTTCGTGTTTGTAACCCCAGGGTAGAGTGTTCGTGTTTGTAACCCCAGGGTAGAGTGTTCGTGTTTGTAACCCCAGGGTAGAGTGTTCGTGTTTGTAACCCCAGGGTAGAGTGTTCGTGTTTGTAACCCCAGGGTAGAGTGTTCGTGTTTGTAACCCCAGGGTAGAGTGTTCGTGTTTGTAACCCCAGGGTAGAGTGTTCGTGTTTGTAACCCCAGGGTAGAGTGTTCGTGTTTGTATCCCCAGGTTAGAGTGTTCGTGTTTATTACCCGTGGGTAGAGTGTTCGTGTTTGTGACCCCAGGGTAGAGTGTTCGTGTTTGTAACCCGTGGGTAGAGTGTTCGTGTTTGTAACCCCAGGGTAGAGTGTTCGTGTTTGTAACCCGTGGGTAGAGTGTTCGTGTTTGTAACCCCAGGGTAGACTGTTCGTGTTTGTAACCCCAGGGTAGAGTGTTCGTGTGTGTAACCCCAGGGTAGAGTGTTCGTGTATGTAACCCCAGGGTAGAGTGTTCGTGTTTGTAACCCCAGGGTAGAGTAATCGTGTTTGTAACCCCAGGGTAGAGTATTCGTGTTTGTAACCCCAGGGTAGAGTGTTCGTGTTTGTAACCCCAGGGTAGAGTGTTCGTGTTTGTTACCCGTGGGTAGAGTGTTCGTGTTTGTAACCCCAGGGTAGAGTGTTCGTGTTTGTAACCCCAGGGTAGAGTGTTCGTGTTTGTAACCCCAGGGTAGAGTGTTCGTGTTTGTAACCCCAGGGTAGAGTGTTCGTGTTTGTAACTCCAGGGTAGAGTGTTCGTGTTTGTAACCCCAGAGTAGAGTGTTCATGTTTGCAACCCCAGGGTAGAGTGTTCGTGTTTGAAACCCGTGGGTAGAGTGTTCGTGTTTTTAACCCCAGGGTAGACTGTTCGTGTTTGTAACCCCAGGGTAGAGTGTTCGTGTTTGTAACCCCAGGGTAGAGTGTTCGTGTTTGTAACCCCAGGGTAGAGTGTTCGTGTTTGTAACCCCAGTGTAGAGTGTTCGTGTTTGTAACCCCAGGGTAGAGTGTTCGTGTTTGTAACCCCAGGGTAGTGTGTTCGTGTTTGTAACCCCAGGATAGAGTGTTCGTGTTTGTAACCCCAGGGTAGAGTGTTCGTGTTTGTAACCCCAGGGCAGAGTGTTCGTGTTTGTAACCCCAGGATAGAGTGTTCGTGTTTGTTACCCGTGGGTAGAGTGTTCTTGTTTGTAACCCCAGGGTAGAGGTTTCGTGTTTGTAACCCCAGGGTAGAGTGTTCGTGTTTGTAACCCCAGGGTAGAGGTTTCGTGTTTGTAACCCCAGGGTAGAGTGTTCGTGTTTGTAACCCCAGGGTAGAGTGTTCGTGTTTGTAACCCCAGGGTAGAGTGTTCGTGTTTGTAACTCCAGGGTAGAGTGTTCGTGTTTGTAACCCCAGAGTAGAGTGTTCATGTTTGTAACCCCAGGGTAGAGTGTTCGTGTTTGTAACCACAGGGTAGAGTGTTCGTGTTTGTAACCGCAGGGTAGAGTGTTCGTGTTTGTAACTCCAGGGTAGAGTGTTCGTGTTTGTAACTCCAGGGTAGAGTATTCGTGTTTGTAACCCCAGGGTAGAGTGTTCGTGTTTGTAACCCCAGGGTAGAGTGTTTGTGTTTGTAACTCCAGGGTAGAGTGTTCGTATTTGTAACCCCAGGGTAGAGTGTTCGTGTTTGTAACCACAGGGTAGAGTGTTCGTGTTTGTAACCCCAGGGTAGTGTTCGTGTTTGTAACCCCAGGGTAGAGTGTTCGTGTTTGTAACCCCAGGGTAGAGTGTTCGTGTTTGTAACCCCAGGGTAGAGTGTTCGTGTTTGTAACCCCAGGGTAGAGTGTTCGTGTTTGTAACCCCAGGATAGAGTGTTCGTGTTTGTAACCCCAGGGTAGAGTGTTCGTGTTTGTAACCCCAGGGTAGAGTGTTCGTGTTTGTAACCCGTGGGTAGAGTGTTCCTGTTTGTAACCCCAGGGTAGAGTGTTCGTGTTTGTAACCCGTGGGTAGAGTGTTCGTGTTTGTAACCCGTGGGTAGAGTGTTCGTGTTTGTAACCCATGGGTAGAGTGTTCGTGTTTGTAACCCCAGGGTAGAGTGTTCGTGTTTGTAACCCCAGTGTAGAGTGTTCGTGTTTGTAACCCCAGGGTAGAGTGTTCGTGTTTGTAACCCCAGGGTAGAGTGTTCGTGTTTGTAACCCCAGGGTAGAGTGTTCGTGTGTGTAACCCCAGGGTAGAGTGTTCGTGTTTGTAACCCCAGGGTAGAGTGTTCGTGTTTGTAACCCGTGGGTAGAGTGTTCGTGTTTGTAACCCCAGGGTAGAGTGTTCGTGTTTGTAACCCGTGGGTAGAGTGTTCGTGTTTGTAACCCGTGGGTAGAGTGTTCGTGTTTGTAACCCCAGGGTAGAGTGTTCGTGTTTGTAACCCCAGTGTAGAGTGTTCGTGTTTGTAACCCCAGGGTAGAGTGTTCGTGTTTGTAACCCCAGGGTAGAGTGTTCGTGTTTGTAACCCCAGGGTAGAGTGTTCGTGTTTGTAACCCCAGGGTAGAGTGTTCGTGTTTGTAACCCCAGGGTAGAGTGTTCGTGTTTGTAACCCCAGGGTAGAGTGTTCGTGTTTGTAACCCCAGGGTAGAGTGTTCGTGTTTGTAACCCCAGGGTAGAGTGTTCGTGTTTGTAACCCCAGGGTAGAGTGTTCGTGTTTGTAACCCCAGGGTAGAGTGTTCGTGTTTGTAACCCGTGGGTAGAGTGTTCGTGTTTGTAACCCGTGGGTGGAGTGTTCGTGTTTGTAACCCCAGGGCAGAGTGTTCGTGTTTGTAACCCCAGGGTAGAGTGTTCGTGTTTGTAACTCGTGGGAAGAGTGTTCGTGTTTGTAACCCCAGGGTAGAGTGTTCGTGTTTGTAACCCCAGGGTAGTGTTCGTGTTTGTAACCCCAGGGTAGAGTGTTCGTGTTTGTAAGCCCAGGGTAGAGTGTTCGTGTTTGTAACCCCAGGGTAGAGTGTTCGTGTTTGTAACCCCAGGGTAGAGTGTTCGTGTTTGTAACCCCAGGGTAGAGTGTTCGTGTTTGTAACCCCAGGGTAGAGTGTTCGTGTTTGTAACCCCAGGGTAGAGTGTTCGTGTTTGTAACCCCAGGGTAGAGTGTTCGTGTTTGTAACCCGTGGGTAGAGTGTTCGTGTTTGTAACCCCAGGGTAGAGTGTTCGTGTTTGTAACCCGTGGGTAGAGTGTTCGTGTTTGTAACCCCAGGGTAGAGTGTTCTTGTTTGTAACCCCAGGGTAGAGTGTTCTTGTTTGTAACCCCAGGGTAGAGGTTTCGTGTTTGTAACCCCAGGGTAGAGTGTTCGTGTTTGTAACCCCAGGGTAGAGTGTTCGTGTTTGTAACCCCAGGGTAGAGTGTTCGTGTTTGTAACTCCAGGGTAGAGTGTTCGTGTTTGTAACCCCAGAGTAGAGTGTTCGTGTTTGTAACCCCAGGGTAGAGTGTTCGTGTTTGTAACCCCAGGGTAGAGTGTTCGTGTTTGTAACCCCAGGGTAGAGTGTTCGTGTTTGTAACCCCAGGGTAGAGTGTTCGTGTTTGTTACCCGTGGGTAGAGTGTTCGTGTTTGTAACCCCAGGGTAGAGTGTTCGTGTTTGTAACCCCAGGGTAGAGTGTTCGTGTTTGTAACTCCAGGGTAGAGTGTTCGTGTTTGTAACCCCAGAGTAGAGTGTTCATGTTTGTAACCCGTGGGTAGAGTATTCGTGTTTGTAACCCCAGGGTAGAGTGTTCGTGTTTGTAACCCCAGGGTAGAGTGTTTGTGTTTGTAACTCCAGGGTAGAGTGTTCGTGTTTGAAACCCGTGGGTAGAGTGTTCGTGTTTGTAACCACAGGGTAGAGTGTTCGTGTTTGTAACCCCAGGGTAGAGTGTTCGTGTTTGTAACCCCAGGGTAGAGTGTTCGTGTTTGTAACCCCAGGGTAGAGTGTTCGTGTTTGTAACCCGTGGGTAGAGTGTTCGTGTTTGTAACCCCAGGGTAGAGTGTTCGTGTTTGTAACCCGTGGGTAGAGTGTTCGTGTTTGTAACCCCAGGGTAGAGTGTTCGTGTTTGTAACCCCAGGGTAGAGTGTTCGTGTTTGTAACCCCAGGGTAGAGTGTTCGTGTTTGAAACCCGTGGGTAGAGTGTTCGTGTTTGTAACCCCAGGGTAGAGTGTTCGTGTTTGTAACCCCAGGGTAGAGTGTTCGTGTTTGTAACCCGTGGGTAGAGTGTTCGTGTTTGTAACCCGTGGGTAGAGTTTTCGTGTTTGTGACCCCACGGTAGAGTGTTCGTGTTTGTAACCCCAGGGTAGAGTGTTCCTGTTTGTGACCCCAGGGTAGAGTGTTCGTGTTTGTAACCGCAGGGTAGAGTGTTCGTGTTTGTTACCCGTGGGTAGAGTGTTCGTGTTTGTAACCCCAGGGTAGAGTGTTCGTGTTTGTAACCCCAGGGTAGAGTGTTCGTGTTTGTAACTCCAGGGTAGAGTGTTCGTGTTTGTAACCCCAGGGTAGAGTGTTTGTGTTTGTAACCACAGGGTAGAGTGTTCGTGTTTGTAACCCCAGGGTAGAGTGTTCGTGTTTGTAACCCCAGGGTAGAGTGTTCGTGTTTGTAACCGCAGGGTAGAGTGTTCGTGTTTGTAACTCCAGGGTAGAGTATTCGTGTTTGTAACCCCAGGGTAGAGTGTTCGTGTATGTAACCCCAGGGTAGAGTGTTCGTGTTTGTAACCCGTGGGTAGAGTGTTCGTGTTTGTAACCCCAGGGTAGAGTGTTCGTGTTTGTAACCCGTGGGTAGAGTGTTCGTGTTTGTAACCCCAGGGTAGGTGTTCGTGTTTGTAACCCCAGGGTAGAGTGTTCGTGTTTGAAACCCGTGGGTAGGGTGTTCGTGTTTGTAACCCCAGGGTAGACTGTTCGTGTTTGTAACCCCAGGGTAGAGTGTTCGTGTGTGTAACCCCAGGGTAGAGTGTTCGTGTTTGTAACCCCAGGGTAGAGTGTTCGTGTTTGTAACCCCAGGGTAGAGTGTTCGTGTTTGTAACCCCACGGTAGTGTTCGTGTTTGTAACCCCAGGGTAGAGTGTTCGGGTTTGTAACCCCAGGGTAGAGTGTTCGTGGTTGTAACCCCAGGGTACAGTGTTCTTGTTTGTAACCCGTGGGTAGAGTATTCGTGTTTGTAACCCCAGGGTAGAGTGTTCGTGTTTGTAACCCCAGGGTAGAGTGTTCGTGTTTGTAACCCGTGGGTAGAGTGTTCGTGTTTGTAACCCCAGGGTAGAGTGTTCGTGTTTGTAACCCCAGGGTAGAGTGTTCGTGTTTGTAACCCGTGGGTAGAGTGTTCGTGTTTGTAACCCCAGGGTAGAGTGTTCGTGTTTGTGACCCCAGGGTAGAGTGTTCGTGTTTGTAACCCCAGGGTAGAGTGTTCGTGTTTGTAACCCTAGGGTAGAGTGTTCGTGTTTGTAACCCCAGGGTAGAGTGTTCGTGTTTGTAACCCCAGGGTAGAGTGTTCGTGTTTGTAACCCCAGGGTAGAGTGTTCGTGTTTGTAACCCCAGGGTAGAGTGTTCGTGTGTGTAACCCCAGGGTAGAGTGTTCGTGTATGTAACCCCAGGGTAGAGTGTTCGTGTTTGTAACCCGTGGGTAGAGTGTTCGTGTTTGTAACCCGTGGGTTGAGTGTTCGTGTTTGTAACCCCAGGGCAGAGTGTTCGTGTTTGTAACCCCAGGGTAGTGTGTTCGTGTTTGTAACCCCAGGATAGAGTGTTCGTTTTTGTAACCCCAGGGTAGAGTGTTCGTGTTTGTAATTGCAGGGTAGAGTGTTCGTGTTTGTGACCCCAGGGTAGAGGTTTCGTGTTTGTAACCCCAGGGTAGAGTGTTCGTGTTTGTAACCCCAGGGTAGAGTGTTCGTGTTTGTAACCCCAGGGTAGAGTGTTCGTGTTTGTAACTCCAGGGTAGAGTGTTCGTGTTTGTAACCCCAGGGTCGAGTGTTCGTGTTTGTAACCCCAGGGTCGAGTGTTCGTGTTTGTTACCCGTGGGTAGAGTGTTCGTGTTTGTGACCCCAGGGTAGAGTGTTCGTGTTTGTAACCCGTGGGTAGAGAGTTCGTGTTTGTAACCCCAGGGTAGAGTGTTCGTGTTTGTAACCCCAGGGTAGAGTGTTCGTGTTTGTAACCCCAGCGTAGTGTTCGTGTTTGTAACCCCAGGGTAGAGTGTTCGTGTTTGTAACCCCAGTGTAGAGTGTTCGTGTTTGTAACCCCAGGGTAGAGTGTTCGTGTTTGTAACCCCAGGGTAGAGTGTTCGTGTTTGTAACCCCAGGGTAGAGTGTTCGTGTGTGTAACCCCAGGGTAGAGTGTTCGTGTTTGTAACCCCAGGGTAGAGTGTTCGTGTTTGTAACCCCAGGGTAGAGTGTTCGTGTTTGTAACCCGTGGGTAGAGTGTTCGTGTTTGTAACCCCAGGGTAGAGTGTTCGTGTTTGTAACCCGTGGGTAGAGTGTTCGTGTTTGTAACCCGTGGATAGAGTGTTCGTGTTTGTAACCCCAGGGTAGAGTGTTCGTGTTTGTGACCCCAGTGTAGAGTGTTCGTGTTTGTAACCCGTGGGTAGAGTGTTCGTGTTTGTAACCCCAGGGTAGAGTGTTCGTGTTTGTGACCCCAGGGTAGAGTGTTCGTGTTTGTAACCCCAGGGTAGAGTGTTCGTGTTTGTAACCCCAGGGTAGAGTGTTCGTGTTTGTAACCCCAGGGTAGAGTGTTCGTGTTTGTAACCCCAGGGTAGAGTGTTCGTGTGTGTAACCCCAGGGTAGAGTGTTCGTGTTTGTAACCCCAGGGTAGAGTGTTCGTGTTTGTAACCCCAGGGTAGAGTGTTCGTGTTTGTAACCCCAGGGTAGAGTGTTCGTGTTTGTAACCCGTGGGTAGAGTGTTCGTGTTTGTAACCCGTGGGTTGAGTGTTCGTGTTTGTAACCCCAGGGTAGAGTGTTCGTGTTTGTAACCCCAGTGTAGAGTGTTCGTGTTTGTAACCCCAGGGTAGAGTGGTTGTGTTTGAAACCCGTGGGTAGAGTGTTCGTGTTTGTAACCCCAGGGTAGAGTGTTCGTGTTTGTAACCCCAGGGTAGAGTGTTCGTGTTTGTAACCCCAGGGTAGAGTGTTTGTGTTTGTAACCCCAGGGTAGAGTGTTCGTGTTTGTAACCCCAGGGTAGAGTGTTCGTGTTTGTAACCCCAGGGTAGAGTGTTCGTGTTTGCAACCCCAGGGTAGAGTGTTCGTGTTTGTAACCCCAGGGTAGAGTGTTCGTGTTTGTAACCCGTGGGTAGAGTGTTCCTGTTTGTAACCCCAGGGTAGAGTGTTCGTGTTTGTAACCCGTGGGTAGAGTGTTCGTGTTTGTAACCCCAGGGTAGAGTGTTCGTGTTTGTAACCCGTGGGTAGAGTGTTCGTGTTTGTAACCCCAGGGTAGAGTGTTCGTGTTTGTGACCCCAGGGTAGAGTGTTCGTGTTTGTAACCCCAGGGTAGAGTGTTCGTGTTTGTAACCCCAGGGTAGAGTGTTCGTGTTTGTAACCCCAGGGTAGAGTGTTCGTGTTTGTAACCCCAGTGTAGAGTGTTCGTGTTTGTAACCCCAGGGTAGAGTGTTCGTGTTTGTAACCCCAGGGTAGAGTGTTCGTGTTTGTAACCCCAGGGTAGAGTGTTCGTGTGTGTAACCCCAGGGTAGAGTGTTCGTGTTTGTAACCCCAGGGTAGAGTGTTCGTGTTTGTAACCCGTGGGTAGAGTGTTCGTGTTTGTAACCCCAGGGTAGAGTGTTCGTGTTTGTTACCCGTGGGTAGAGTGTTCGTGTTTGTAACCCCAGGGTAGAGTGTTCGTGTTTGTAACCCCAGGGTAGAGTGTTCGTGTTTGTAACTCCAGGGTAGAGTGTTCGTGTTTGTAACCCCAGAGTAGAGTGTTCGTGTTTGTAACCCGAGGGTAGAGTGTTCGTGTTTGTAACTCCAGGGTAGAGTGTTCGTGTTTGTAACCCCGGGGTAGAGTGTTCGTGTTTGTAACCCCAGGGTAAAGTGTTCGTGTTTGTAACCCGTGGGTAGAGTGTTCGTGTGTGTAACCCCAGGGTAGAGTGTTCGTGTTTGTCACCTGTGGGTAGAGTGTTCGTGTTTGTAACCCGAGGGTAGAGTGTTCGTGCTTGTAACCCCAGGGTAGAGTGTTCGTGTTTGTAACCCCAGGGTCGAGTGTTCGTGTTTGTAACCCCAGGGTCGAGTGTTCGTGTTTGTAACCCCAGGGTAGAGTGTTCGTGTTTGTAACCCCAGGGTAGAGTGTTCGTGTTTGTAACCCCAGGGTAGAGTGTTCGTGTTTGTAACCCCAGGATAGAGTGTTCGTGTTTGTAACCCCAGGGTAGAGTGTTCGTGTTTGTAACCCCAGGGTAGAGTGTTCGTGTTTGTAACCCCAGGGTAGAGTGTTCGTGTTTGTAACCCGTGGGTAGAGTATTCGTGTTTGTAACCCCAGGGTAGAGTGTTCGTGTTTGTAACCCCAGGGTAGAGTGTTCGTGTTTGTTACCCGTGGGTAGAGTGTTCGTGTTTGTAACCCCAGGGTAGAGTGTTCGTGTTTGTAACTCCAGGGTAGAGTGTTCGTGTTTGTAACCCCGGGGTAGAGTGTTCGTGTTTGTAACCCCAGGGTAGAGTGTTCGTGTTTGTAACCCGTGGGTAGAGTGTTCGTGTTTGTAACCCCAGGGTAGAGTGTTCGTGCTTGTAACTCCAGGGTACAGTGTTCGGGTTTGTAACCCCAGCGTAGTGTTCGTGTTTGTAACCCCAGGGTAGAGTGTTCGTGTTTGTAACCCCAGCGTAGAGTGTTCGTGTTTGTAACCCCAGGGTAGAGTGTTCGTGTTTGTAACCCGTGGGTAGAGTGTTCGTGTTTGTAACCCCAGGGTAGAGTGTTCGTGTTTGTGACCCCAGGGTAGAGTGTTCGTGTTTGTAACCCGTGGGTAGAGTGTTCGTGTTTGTAACCCCAGGGTAGTGTGTTTGTGTTTGTAACCCCAGTGTAGAGTGTTCGTGTTTGTAACCCCAGGGTAGAGTGTTCGTGTTTGTAACCCCAGGGTAGAGTGTTCGTGTTTGTAACCCGAGGGTAGAGTGTTCGTGTTTGTAACTCCAGGGTAGAGTGTTCGTGTTTGTAACCCCGGGGTAGAGTGTTCGTGTTTGTAACCCCAGGGTAGAGTGTTCGTGTTTGTAACCCCAGGGTAGAGTGTTCGTGTTTGTAACCCCAGGGTAGAGTGTTCGTGTTTGTAACCCCAGGGTAGAGTGTTCGTGTTTGTAACCCCAGGGTAGAGTGTTCGTGTTTGTAACCCGTGGGTAGAGTGTTCGTGTTTGTAACCCCAGGGTAGAGTGTTTGCATTTATAACCCCAGTGTAGAGTGTTCGTGTTTGTAACCCCAGGGTAGAGTGTTCGTGTTTGTAACCCCAGAGTAGAGTGTTCATGTTTGTAACCCGTGGGTAGAGTATTCGTGTTTGTAACCCCAGGGTAGAGTGTTCGTGTTTGTAACCCCAGGGTAGAGTGTTTGTGTTTGTAACTCCAGGGTAGAGTGTTCGTGTTTGTAACCCCAGGGTAGAGTGTTCGTGTTTGTAACCACAGGGTAGAGTGTTCGTGTTTGTAACCCCAGGGTAGAGTGTTCGTGTTTGTAACCCCAGGGTAGAGTGTTCGTGTTTGTAACCCCAGGGTAGAGTGTTCGTGTTTGTAACCCCAGGGTAGAGTGTTCGTGTGTTTAACCCCAGGGTAGAGTGTTCATGTTTGTAACCCCAGGGTAGAGTGTTCGTGTTTGTAACCCGTGGGTGGAGTGTTCGTGTTTGTAACCCCAGGGTAGAGTGTTCGTGTTTGTAACCCGTGGGTAGAGTGTTCGTGTTTGTAACCCGTGGGTAGAGTGTTCGTGTTTGTAACCCCAGGGTAGAGTGTTCGTGTTTGTGACCCCAGGGTAGAGTGTTCGTGTTTGTAACCCGTGGGTAGAGTGTTCGTGTTTGTAACCCCAGGGTAGAGTGTTTGTGTTTGTAACCCCAGTGTAGAGTGTTCGTGTTTGTAACCCCAGGGTAGAGTGTTCGTGTTTGTAACCCCAGGGTAGAGTGTTCGTGTTTGAAACCCGTGGGTAGAGTGTTCGTGTTTGTAACCCCAGGGTAGACTGTTCGTGTTTGTAACCCCAGGGTAGAGTGTTCGTGTGTGTAACCCCAGGGTAGAGTGTTCGTGTTTGTAACCCCAGGGTAGAGTGTTCGTGTTTGTAACCCGTGGGTAGAGTGTTCGTGTTTGTAACCCCAGGGTAGAGTGTTCGTGTTTGTAACCCGTGGGTAGAGTGTTCGTGTTTGTAACCCGTGGATAGAGTGTTCGTGTTTGTAACCCCAGGGTAGAGTGTTCGTGTTTGTGACCCCAGTGTAGAGTGTTCGTGTTTGTAACCCGTGGGTAGAGTGTTCGTGTTTGTAACGCCAGGGTAGAGTGTTCGTGTTTGTAACCCCAGTGTAGAGTGTTCGTGTTTGTAACCCCAGGGTAGGTGTTCGTGTTTGTAACCCCAGGGTAGAGTGTTCGTGTTTGTAACCCCAGGATAGAGTGTTCGTGTTTGTAACCCCAGGGTAGAGTGTTCGTGTTTGCAACCCCAGGGTAGAGTGTTCGTGTTTGTAACCCCAGGGTAGAGTGTTCGTGTTTGTAACCCGTGGGTAGAGTGTTCCTGTTTGTAACCCCAGGGTAGAGTGTTCGTGTTTGTAACCCGTGGGTAGAGTGTTCGTGTTTGTAACCCGTGGGTAGAGTGTTCGTGTTTGTAACCCGTGGGTAGAGTGTTCGTGTTTGTAACCCCAGGGTAGAGTGTTCGTGTTTGTAACCCCAGTGTAGAGTGTTCGTGTTTGTAACCCCAGGGTAGAGTGTTCGTGTTTGTAACCCCAGGGTAGAGTGTTCGTGTTTGTAACCCCAGGATAGAGTGTTCGTGTTTGTAACCCCAGGGTAGAGTGTTCGTGTTTGTAACCCCAGGGTAGAGTGTTCGTGTTTGTAACCCCAGGATAGAGTGTTCGTGTTTGTTACCCGTGGGTAGAGTGTTCATGTTTGTAACCCCAGGGTAGAGGTTTCGTGTTTGTAACCCCAGGGTAGAGTGTTCGTGTTTGTTACCCGTGGGTAGAGTGTTCGTGTTTGTAACCCCAGGGTAGAGTGTTCGTGTTTGTAACCCCAGGGTAGAGTGTTCGTGTTTGTAACTCCAGGGTAGAGTGTTCGTGTTTGTAACCCCAGAGTAGAGTGTTCATGTTTGTAACCCGTGGGTAGAGTATTCGTGTTTGTAACCCCAGGGTAGAGTGTTCGTGTTTGTAACCCCAGGGTAGAGTGTTCGTGTTTGTTACCCGTGGGTAGAGTGTTCGTGTTTGTAACCCCAGGGTAGAGTGTTCGTGTTTGTAACCCCAGGGTAGAGTGTTTGTGTTTGTAACTCCAGGGTAGAGTGTTCGTGTTTGTAACCCCAGGGTAGAGTGTTCGTGTTTGTAACCACAGGGTAGAGTGTTCGTGTTTGTAACCCCAGGGTAGAGTGTTCGTGTTTGTAACCCCAGGGTAGAGTGTTCGTGTTTGTAACCCCAGGGTAGAGTGTTCGTGTTTGTAACCCGTGGGTAGAGTGTTCGTGTTTGTAACCCCAGGGTAGAGTGTTCGTGTTTGTGACCCCAGGGTAGAGTGTTCGTGTTTGTAACCCCAGGGTAGAGTGTTCGTGTTTGTGACCCCAGGGTAGAGTGTTCGTGTTTGTAACCCCAGGGTAGAGTGTTCGTGTTTATTACCCGTGGGTAGAGTGTTCGTGTTTGTGACCCCAGGGTAGAGTGTTCGTGTTTGTAACCCCAGGGTAAAATGTTCATGTTTGTAACTCCAGGGTAGAGTGTTCGTGTTTGTAACCCATGGGTAGAGTGTTCGTGTTTGTAACCGCAGGGTAGAGTGTTCGTGTTTGTAACCGCAGGGTAGAGTGTTCGTGTTTGTAACTCCAGGGTAGAGTGTTCGTGTTTGTAACCCCAGAGTAGAGTGTTCGTGTTTGTAACCCCAGGGTAGAGTGTTCGTGTTTGTAACCACAGGGTAGAGTGTTCGTGTTTGTAACCGCAGGGTAGAGTATTCGTGTTTGTAACCCCAGGGTAGAGTGTTCGTGTTTGTAACCCCAGGGTAGAGTGTTTGTGTTTGTAACTCCAGGGTGGAGTGTTCGTGTTTGTAACCCCAGGGTAGAGTGTTCGTGTTTGTAACCACAGGGTAGACTGTTCGTGTTTGTAACCCCAGGGTAGTGTTCGTGTTTGTAACCCCAGGGTAGAGTGTTCGTGTTTGTAACCCCAGGGTAGAGTGTTCGTGTTTGTAACCCCAGGGTAGAGTGTTCGTGTTTGTAACCCCAGGGTAGAGTGTTCGTGTTTGTAACCCGTGGGTAGAGTGTTCGTGTTTGTAACCCCAGGGTAGAGTGTTCGTGTTTGTGACCCCAGGGTAGAGTGTTCGTGTTTGTAACCCCAGGGTAGAGTGTTCGTGTTTGTGACCCCAGGGTAGAGTGTTCGTGTTTGTAACTCGTGGGAAGAGTGTTCGTGTTTGTAACCCCAGGGTAGAGTGTTCGTGTTTGTAACCCCAGGGTAGTGTTCGTGTTTGTAACCCCAGGGTAGAGTGTTCGTGTTTGTAACCCCAGGGTAGAGTGTTTGTGTTTGTAACCCCAGGGTAGAGTGTTCGTGTTTGTAACCCCAGGGTAGAGTGTTCATGTTTGTAACCCCAGGGTAGAGTGTTCGTGTTTGTAACCCGTGGGTAGAGTGTTCGTGTTTGTAACCCCAGGGTAGAGTGTTCGTGTTTGTGACCCCAGGGTAGAGTGTTCGTGTTTGTAACCCCAGGGTAGAGTGTTCGTGTTTGTGACCCCAGGGTAGAGTGTTCGTGTTTGTAACTCGTGGGTAGAGTGTTCGTGTTTGTAACCCCAGGGTAGAGTGTTCGTGTTTGTAACCCCAGGGTAGAGTGTTCGTGTTTGTAACCCCAGGGTAGAGTGTTCGTGTTTGTGACCCCAGGGTAGAGTGCTCGTGTTTGTCACCCCAGGGTAGAGTGTTCGTGTTTATTACCCGTGGGTAGAGTGTTCGTGTTTGTGACCCCAGGGTAGAGTGTTCGTGTTTGTAACCCCAGGGTAAAATGTTCATGTTTGTAACTCCAGGGTAGAGTGTTCGTGTTTGTAACCCATGGGTAGAGTGTTCGTGTTTGTAACCGCAGGGTAGAGTGTTCGTGTTTGTAACCGCAGGGTAGAGTGTTCGTGTTTGTAACTCCAGGGTAGAGTGTTCGTGTTTGTAACCCCAGAGTAGAGTGTTCATGTTTGTAACCCGTGGGTAGAGTATTCGTGTTTGTAACCCCAGGGTAGAGTGTTCGTGTTTGTAACCCCAGGGTAGAGTGTTTGTGTTTGTAACTCCAGGGTGGAGTGTTCGTGTTTGTAACCCCAGGGTAGAGTGTTCGTGTTTGTAACCACAGGGTAGACTGTTCGTGTTTGTAACCCCAGGGTAGTGTTCGTGTTTGTAACCCCAGGGTAGAGTGTTCGTGTTTGTAACCCCAGGGTAGAGTGTTCGTGTTTGTAACCCCAGGGTAGAGTGTTCGTGTTTGTAACCCCAGGGTAGAGTGTTCGTGTTTGTAACCCGTGGGTAGAGTGTTCGTGTTTGTAACCCCAGGGTAGAGTGTTCGTGTTTTAACCCCAGGGTAGAGTGTTCGTGTTTGTAACCCCAGGGTAGAGTGTTCGTGTTTGTGACCCCAGGGTAGAGTGTTCGTGTTTGTAACTCGTGGGTAGAGTGTTCGTGTTTGTAACCCCAGGGTAGAGTGTTCGTGTTTGTAACCCCAGGGTAGAGTGTTCGTGTTTGTAACCCCAGGGTAGAGTGTTCGTGTTTGTGACCCCAGGGTAGAGTGCTCGTGTTTGTAACCCCAGGGTAGAGTGTTCGTATTTATTACCCGTGGGTAGAGTGTTCGTGTTTGTGACCCCAGGGTAGAGTGTTCGTGTTTGTAACCCCAGGGTAAAATGTTCGTGTTTGTAACTCCAGGGTAGAGTGTTCGTGTTTGTAACCCATGGGTAGAGTGTTCGTGTTTGTAACCGCAGGGTAGAATGTTCGTGTTTGTAACCGCAGGGTAGAGTGTTCGTGTTTGTAACCCCAGGGTAGAGTGTTCGTGTTTGTTGAATGTTTACATCTTGTTTCTTGATTAATTGCCTGGAATACGGCTCGTCTTACATCAACCATTGCAGCAAAAAAACAGGTTGGGTTCGAACAAGAGGACTTCGCTCAATCTCTTTGTTTTCCGCATTGTTTAAGTGTGAAGACCATTCGTTATGTTGGAAAAGAAAAATAAACTTCGAAGTGTCGAAAGCTGCAGGTAAGAAGGAAAAGGTTTGGAGTTCAGCATTGATCATCCACCTAACAAACGTCATACAGATACACAAAGTTTACACAGGTGTTCGTCGTTGATTGGTATTAACCTGGGCGAGTCTGCAGGTGTCTCAATATGAGAACCTGTGAGTGATGAGGATTACGAGATGTTGGGAAATGGGAGGAGGGAGTTTATGGCAGGGGATGTAGCGAGGACCCTTCCCTCTGATTGTTTCCATCGCTCGAGGATGCTGCAGTGCCGGTGCGGACAAAGTCTTAGACTCGGAGGGGAGTAACACCCGGGACATGCTGACTCGGCTCGTGAAAAATGCCTCGGAAGGAGGAGGAGGAGGAGACGACGACGATGACGACGACGACGACGACGACGACGACGACGACGACGACGACGAAAGAAGAAGAGGAAGAAGCTGAAAATGATGGGGAAGGGAGGGGATATAAGTACACAAGTGGGCAGAGTCAGAGTCAGAGTCATAGTCAGACAGCAACATTTAAAGGGTCATTTCGACCCTGGCTCTGTTCACTGCATGAGGACCGAGAACCATGAGTGGCCGCTCCAAACGCCGCTGCTCCCACCTGGTACGGAGTCTACTGCGAACATTCCTGGACGTTATCTCTGGCAGGATCACGCAAGGTCAGCACTCCGACCACCACTCCATGCGGCACTCACTAACCTCGGTGCATGTTTATTAAATTCACTGGACTCTCACTAACCTTGCTACACGTTCATTACATGCTTACTGACCTCTCCCCACACACTCACTGACCTCTCCCCACACACTCACTGACCTCTCCCCACACACTCACTGACCTCTCCCCACACACTCACTGACCTCTCCCCACACACTCACTGACCTCTCCCCACACACTCACTGAGCTCTCCCCACACACTCTCTGACCTCTGCCCACACACTCACTGACCTCTCCCCACACACTCACTGACCTCTCCCCACACACTCACTGACCTCTCCCCACACACTCACTGACCTCTCCCCACACACTCACTGACCTCTCCCCACACACTCACTGACCTCTCCCCACACACTCACTGACCTCTCCCCACACACTCACTGACCTCTCCCCACACACTCGCTGACCTCTCCCCACACACTCGCTGACCTCTCCCCACACACTCGCTGACCTCTCCCCACACACTCGCTGACCTCTCCCCACACACTCACTGACCTCTCCCCACACACTCACTGACCTCTCCCCACACACTCACTGACCTCTCCCCACACACTCACTGACCTCTCCCCACACACTCACTGACCTCTCCCCGCAGACTCGCTAACCTCGGTGAATGTTTATTAAATTAATTGGACTCTCACTAACCTTGCTACATGTTCATGAACCTCATTACATGCCCACTGACCTCTCTCCGCACGCCCACTGACCTCTCTCCGCACGCCCACTGACATCTCTCCGCACGCCCACTGACCTCTCTCCGCACGACCACTGACCTCTCCCCGCATGCCCACTGACATCTCTTCGCACGCCCATTGACCTCTCTCCGCACGCCCATTGACCTCTCCCCACACACTCACTGACCTCTCTCCGCACGCCCACTGACATCTCCCCGCACGGCAACCGACCTCTCTCCACACGCCCACCGACCTCTCTCTCCTCATGCTCACTTACCTCGGTGCATGTTGAATAAACTTGTTACATGCTCATTAACCTTGTTACACTCTCATTAACCTCGTCATCGAGCCACACCCTCATTTCCCTCGATACATGCTCATTGACCTCATTACACGCTCATCAGACCTCTTCACCCCCCTCCGAGCATGCTCACTAACCTCGTTATATGCTCAGCCTCGTTACATGCTCTTTATCCTCATTACACGCTCTTCATCTTCGTTACATGCTTATTATCCACGTAACAGACTCATTGACCTCATAACACGCTCATTAACCTCGTTACACACTTTTTCCTTGTTACATGCTATTTATCCTCGTTATCTGCTCTTTATGCTTCTTACATGCTCCTTATTCAAGTTACACGCTCTTTATCCTCGATGCACGATCTTTATCCTCGTTGCACGATCTTTATCCTCGTTGCACGATCTTTATCCTCGTTACACGCTCTTTATCCTCGTTACACGCTCTTTATCCTCGATGCACGCTCTTTATCCTCGATGCACGCTCTTTATCCTCGTTACACGCTCTTTATCCTCGATGCACGCTCTTTATCCTCGATGCACGCTCTTTATCCTCGATGCACGCTCTTTATCCTCGTTACACGCTCTTTATCCTCGTTGCACGCTCTTTATCCTCGATGCACGCTCTCTATCCTCGTTACACGCTCTTTATCCTCGTTGCACGCTCTTTATCCTCGATACACGCTCTTTATCCTCGATGCACGCTCTTTATCCTCGTTACACGCTCTTTATCCTCGTTGCACGCTCTTTATCCTCGATGCACGCTCTCTATCCTCGTTACACGCTCTTTATCCTCGTTGCACGCTCTTTATCCTCGTTGCACGCTCTTTATCCTCGTTGCACGCTCTCTATCCTCGATACACGCTCTTTATCCTCGTTGCACGCTCTTTATCCTCGATGCACGCTCTTTATCCTCGATGCACGCTCTTTATCCTCGTTGCACGCTCTTTGTCCTCGTTGCACGCTCTTTGTCCTCGATGCACGCTCTTTATCCTCGATACACGCTCTTTGTCCTCGTTGCACGCTCTTTATCCTCGATGCACGCTCTTTATCCTCGTTGCACGCTCTTTGTCCTCGTTGCACGCTCTTTGTCCTCGATGCACGCTCTTTATCCTCGATGCACGCTCTTTATCCTCGATGCACGCTCTTTATCCTCGATGCACGCTCTTTGTCCTCGATGCACGCTCTTTATCCTCGTTGCACGCTCTTTATCCTCGATGCACGCTCTTTATCCTCGATGCACGCTCTTTATCCTCGATGCACGCTCTTTATCCTCGATGCACGCTCTTTATCCTCGATGCACGCTCTTTATCCTCGATGCACGCTCTTTATCCTCGATGCACGCTCTTTATCCTCGATGCACGCTCTTTATCCTCGATGCACGCTCTTTATCCTCGATGCACGCTCTTTATCCTCGATACACGCTGTTAATCCTCGTTACATGCTCATTGACCCCGGTACACGCTCACTAACCTTGTTACACGCTCTTTATCCTCGATACACGCTCTTTATCCTCGTCGCATGCTCTTTATCCTCGATACACGCTGTTAATCCTCGTTACATGCTCATTGACCCCGGTACACGCTCACTAACCTTGTTACACGCTCTTTATCCTCGATACACGCTGTTAATCCTCGTTACATGCTCATTGACCCCGGTACACGCTCACTAACCTTGTTACACGCTCACGAAAATTGTTGCCGACTAACCTCATTTCATGTTCATTAACCTCGCTACATGTTGGCTACCACTACGACTGCTATTACCACACACTCTCATTAAATCCACTGCCCTTTGCACTCTGCTCCTTACCCTTGCTGATGCTTCTTCAGGTCAATAATCCAACACCCGATACGGAGATTGAAATTGGTAATCGGGATGAGAATTGTGTTTTTTTGTTTGTTTGTAGTCGGGTAAGAGCTGAAGGTGTTACCTCCGTATCATGGGTTACCTCCACACGAGCTGAAGGTGTTACCTCCGTATCATGGGTTACCTCCACACGAGCTGAAGGTGTTACCTCCGTATCATGGGTTACCTCCACGCGAGCTGAAGGTGTTACCTCCATAACGTGTTATCTCCATGTGTTATTTCAACACGAGCTGAAGGTGTTAACTCCATAACATGTGTAATCTCTGCATGCATTGAAGGTGTTCTCTAAAACATGTTCCCTCGACATGAGCTGAAGGTGTTAGCTCCATAACATGTTACCTCTACAGCTGAAGGTGTTACCTCCATAACATGTGTTACCTCCATAATGTGTTGCCTCTGCACGAGCTGAAGGTGTTACCTCCATAACATATGTTACCTCTACATGCATTGAAGGTGTTATCTCTAAAACATGTTACCTCTCCATGAGCTGAAGGTGTTACCTCTATAACATTTTACCTGCACAACAAAAATAATTGAATGATATGTGCATGTATTGTATGTGATTTACCTGCGTGTCTCGTGAGGTCCACCCCTCGATTCACCTTACTCCTCCTCCGTGCATTCCTTGGTCTCGGACCCACCCCTCACCTTTTACTACTCTGGAGTTGGACACCCTATAAAATTAAACAAGCCACATCTGATGATTGGAGCCGTTTGCAAACAACTTTTATCAAGGTGTGTAAAAAATATAGCTTATTTGGTCCATCATGTACAAGTCGCAGGTGGAGCATATTATTACACCCCAGTATTGGACAGCTCATCACAGGGGTGTTCCCCCAGAGTACCGGTTACATGCACTTTTCAAAAGGTACCGAGGTATGTCGATCAACAAAATGAACCGGTAAGTTCCTTGAACTCATTGTTTATACCACCTGGAGTGTTCACCTGGAGGGTACTATTTTAATGTCGCACTCATGGTCTACCAGGCCATCCGTAAGACGCCATTTCATAGGATCTCCGCGCGATCTCCTGGGTTCGTAAATGACCTTAAACCTAGGCTAAATGACCATTCCTTATCGTCATGTTAAAAACTTCAACCACTGAATTATTATTTGTTGTAAGAGGACCATGATGATGGAAAGATGACCTCTCAGCATTCTGACTCTAAGGGATTCAAGGACAGACTGAGACCTTTCTTTTCTTTCTCTAATTAAGGTGGTGGAACCGCTTTTCATAGTGGTTCTGGGATTGAATGGTCGAAACTTTTCTTTCCACCAATTCATGCTTTTCAACTTTGTCATCTCCGTTTTGGCTCTTAACCGAGTCCCTGACTGTTCATAATGGTACGTTAACCAGTTAATCAGACACTGTGACTCAAACTAGTTGCTAAAAGTAGATAAAAAGATAACCCATCATTCTGTCGTTGTTTTGTCTGCACTTTCATAATTGCTGTTTTTAACCCCTCTTTGACTTGTGATTTAGTGTGTCGGTGTCGTTCGTAGCAGTAATATTTGGATTTATTTGAACTCTGCTCGACGATACAAGGAAGTTTAAGGTAGGAGAAGGGCACCATATTCATCATTACCATCCATTTCAACTAATATACAGAGACATGACAGAGGTAAATGGACACCATGATTTTAAAAGAATTTATTTGTTGAACATTTGAAGAACATTTGATCCATTTTAATACATAAACTCGTATTTTGTAGACTTGCCATTTGCAGATTTCAACGCTTTTACTCTTTCAGACATAGAACTAACGAGATCTGAAATTTTCTCTTGTGGGATTTCTTCCCAGGTTTCCCGCAAACGGGTTAGCAATTCTGCCCATGATGTTGGTTTCCTGGACTTTTTCCACACAGCTCGATCCAATATGGTCCAGAGGTGTTCAATGGGATTCATGTCAGGAGACTGACTTGGCCATGGAAGTCGCTTGATCCCATTTCTGTCCTGCCATTATTTGGTCTTTTTTTGCAGTGTGGCATGGAGCTCCATCTTCCATGAACAGTGTTCTTTTTGACCATCTGAACAGTGGAGAAGATGGGGAGAAGTCCATCCTCAAGGATAGAAATGTATATCGTAGAGTTGATGTTGCCAACACGCTCCACAAGCTCCTAAGGACCAGTGCTCTAGATTGCTCCCCACACCATCACTGAAAAACCACCGTGTTTGACAGTTAGTTACAATCGGTTCAAAGAACTCTTGACTGGGAAGTCTCCAGACCCATATTTGTCCACTTTCAGAAAATTGAGTAAATTGGGACTCATCTGAAGAAATGACAGTTTGTCAAAACTCCAACGGTCTGGTGCCCATCTCATCAGCCCACTTCTTTCTCCTTTGAATGTTTGCTGGTGTAAGAAGAGGTTTTCTCCGAGCTGCTCTCCCACAGCATCCCAGTTGATGAAGGTACCGCATGGTAGTGCTTGAGCTAACTTGGACTTCCTCTGCAACAGGGAGCTTTCTGAATGGACCGCTTGACAGCTCGAAGACACCTTTCTGAGAGCCCAGGTCGACCAGAATGGGAATCTGTGGATTCCTTGCCTTCGCTGGTGAATTGCACAATCACCTGATTCACCATATAAAGTGGAATGCCAAGGTTCTGAGTTATCTGGCACTGGTTGACTTCACCTTCTGATTTGCCAACAATATGTCCTCTTTGAAAATCGCAAAGGTCGTGTGGCTCCCTGGATTCGAGAAATAGTTAATTTAATACTAGACCCAGTAACTCGTTTCTGCAAATAAATAGTTGAATATTCGTGCAAATCACCGAGTAAAACTTGCTTTATACAGATGAAATGAATTATTTTAAGGTGTCTCTTTACTTCTGCCATGTCTCTGTGATGTCCATGTACCCCTCTATCCCCAATGCTTCTGCAGGTGCCCATCTAACTCGACTTTAAGCCTCTGTGCTATTTCTGCTGCCACGACCCTTCGAAGGAGACCAATGGACCGTTCCATGTATTAACTGCACCCTCATTGAAAGACTCTTGACTACTCCTCACCCTTTTCATCACTTTTCTCTTCATCGGTGTTTGTGGAAGGTATACTCGTTATGGGTTTTTTTATTTTTATTTTTATTTTTTTTTTGTATACCTTGGTCGAGGCTCGTATGAGCCTTATGTTTTGTTGCTCGTCTCGTATGTTTTCCACAACACAATGAATTTAGACACAGGAGGAGGCCATTCGACCCATCGTGTCTGTGCCACATCAACACCAGACCAGTTATACAGGATGTCCCAAAAGTCACCTAGGGATTTATAAATTAAATAACATTTCTGTTTTTTTTATTTTAAATAATTTGTTTTTTTTTCGTTTCAGAATTTCGATTTAATATTTGGAAATTACCCGTGGAAAAATTCACACCTGAACAAAGAACCAAAATCGTGGAATTTAATTTTAAATTTCATCGATCAATGATTCTCACCCAAAGAGCAAACTGCCGACACTTCAATGCCAGAAAACCGCTTTCAGATTTCATGATTCGTCGGTCGGTTCAACGTTTTCAGCAATATGGGTCAGTAAGTAACTTGCTACGATCTGGACGACCACATTCAGTCCGTTCGCAGATTAATCGAACCAGGAACATCGATCCACAGACGTTCTGACCAGTGTGGGATGTCTCGGATGTCACTGTATCGCATACTAAGAAATGATTTGCACCTGTACCCACACAAAGTGCAATTGGTGCAAAAGTTGAAACCGACTGATCATCGACAACGCTTAAATTACTCAGTCCAAATTCAGAGCTTGGTCAATGAAGAAAACGAATTTGTTCATAAACTGATTATGAGCAATGAAGCGCATTTCCATTTGAAGGGTTTTGTGAATAAACAGAACTGGAGGTTCTGGGGATTAGAGAATCCTAGGGCTATTCATCAACGTGAGTTACATCCTCTCAAATGCACTGTCTGGTGTGGTGTAATGTCAGAAAGGATTATCGGCCCTTATTTTTTTTTTAAATGAGGATGGCAGTGCAACCATGGTCACTAGTGAGCGGTATTGAGCCATGCTCGAGAATTTTGTGCATCCTGCAGTGAAGGATAAACCTGAGATGTGGTTTCAACAAGATGGAGCCACTGCCCACACGGTACGAGCCACGGTGGAACTTCTAAGGCAAATTTTTGAACACCGAATAATTTCACGAAATTCAGAAATTTCTTGGCCATCACGTTCCCCTGATTTGACGCCTCCCGATTATTTTCTTTGGGGTTACCTAAAGGAGCGTGTATACATCAATAAGCCCCATACAATTCAGCAACTCAAGGACAACATCTGTGCAGATATTCGAGGGCTGCAGCCAAAGTTATTGTCCGCTGTGCTGGAAAATGCTGTCGAAAGAGCCCGTGTCTGCGAAGCTGCATCATTTTTCATAAATAAAGCAAATTTATCTCCATTTTGTAAATTTTCTTTTGGTATAAAAATAATCAGAAATTATTTTTTAAAAAACAAATGTTATTTAATTTCTTAATCCCTAGGTGACTTTTGGGGCAATATACCTGGGCGCTCATCTGGTAGCGGAAAAACGAGGTAGCGGAATATCCAGAAAATGAGGGAACCACTGGTCGGCATGGATGACCCACAAAATATGTAACGAAGAAGAAAGTAAATACCTGTGGATTTGTTTTTAATGCCATGAAAAATCTTTGGTACATTACGGGTGATAAAGGTTGCGGTCAAGTATCATCATTTTGCGTGTCAAGTTTCTGAAAAGAAAGCAAATACATATTTTGGGGGGGGCAACCCCCCTGTGGAATAGCTTAGACCCCACTTTATCTAATTCCTTGAACAAACTTTGGTACATCATGGGTGATGAAGGTTGTGGTCAAGTTTCATCCGAATTGCGTGTGTGCTTTCGGAGAAGTTGCATGTGCTTGGATGGATGGACTGACGGACTGACGATGCACCATCCCATAAGCTCCCCGGAAATTCGTTCCAGGTTTGTTCCAGAAATGATTAAGCCAGTTTTCAATCCAATTGGCAACCTGACCAGCCATTCCACAATTCCTCACGTTGGCTAACAACCTCTGATGTGGTACCTTATCAAATGCCTTCTTAAAGTCTCGATATACTATGTCCACTGCCTTTCCCTCATATACCCAATCGGACACTGCTCCATAGAACTCCAAAAGATTTGTTTTACAGGAACTGCCTTTGGTAAACCCATGCTGACTACCTTTAATTAGTTTTTATTTATTTAGATGGTTCCTCATCTGATCCCGAATTGTCTCCAACACCTTCCCCACAACTGAAGTCAAACTAACAGATCTATAGTTTCCCAAGTCTTTTATGGATACTTTCTTAAATAGTGGTGTTACATTTGCTACTCTCCAATCCTCCGGTACCTGTCCTGACTCCAGGGAGCTCTTGAAAATATCCGTTAACATCTCGTTTACCTGCTCAGCCACTTCCCTCATTTCTCTCGGATACATATGATCTGGTTCCAGAGCCTTATCTACTCTTAGATTACCGAGCTGTTCCTTTACTTCCTCCACTCCAACCTCGATCTTCCATAAAAGCCCTTCCTCACCTCCATGATAGATACTCTCAGCTATTGGTAATTCTCCTGACTGTTCTTGTGTAAAAGTTGAAGCAAAATACCTGTTTAATAAGCCTGCCATCTCACTTTCATCACTGACCACTCTCCCGGTGCTATTCCTCAATGGGCCCACACTGGTCCAGCCCACACTTTGAAAGAAAATTCCAGCAGGAGCTATTTGTTCAAACACTAATTGGCTCATCAACAACAAACCTGATTCCACACAATGAACTTTATCACCTGGAGAAGCTAAAGGTTGTTAAGGAAGTTGAATCGATTTCCCGTCTTTATGGATGACGAACACCGCCTTTTATAGCGAACACCTTGCATCTTGAAACTATGAGTTGCCATGTGCGGAGAGACTGATGGTGGTTTGTGCTTCGAAAGGTGCAGCCGGTGATGTGACCCAGGTAGCATAACCTGCGCACTTGGTTCGAGACAGGTAAGCTGTGTGCACACGGTTAGACACTACGAGGCCAATATAAACACACGCACACGCACACACGCACACACGCACACACGCATACACATACACATACACATACACACACACACACACACACACACACACACACACACACACACACACACACACACACACACACACACACACACACACACACACACACACACACACACACACACACACACACACACACACACAATGTTCTGTTGTGCTTAGTAATTATTGTGCGACACACGTGTGTGTGTGTGTACATCACCCAAAGAGATGTTTGTCTGTAGACTGTGTTTTGAGACCGTTGGATGATGACATAAAAGGTGGTGTATTACACCCATCGGATTGCATATGAAATGCCCTTGATCCATCTTCGGTGTGTCTTGGTGAGAAACCGAGTTGGGATCCTCATCGGTCCCAAGCGATGCGAATGGCTTGGTTTCTGGATGATGATGATGATGATGATGATGATGAGCAGGAATGTAATCCCATGGGTTTCATCTGAAGACTCAATCGGTCGAGTTTACTGGCGAGTAGATGGAGGACAAACCTCGTTAGGAGTAACGATGATGACATGAGCGCGTTTCGTGGTCTATTCTGCTTCCTTTCTTTGCTGCTCAAAGGCCCAATGGATTGTTCTCAAGATATCAATGCGGGACTCGTCGACCATGATGGACGACCATTGTTTGTGATGCTCGCCTGCAGATGTTGTCTCGGGTCACGGTCCCCTCGTCCCGTGTTCGGTCAACATGGTATCCAAACATTTATGTCAACGATTTTGATTTGTAAATGGATTCCTCACTGGCTCATCTTGCCTGCCATTGCCATCTCGCACGATGTTTTTTTATGATCTACAATGTCCTCATCATGCTCCTTACCAGCACCATTAATGTTTCTAAACACGAGATCACTTTAAACAAGACCCGGGACCACACATCGTCAAATGCACAATGACAACTTTGTTGATTGATCAACAGAACGTTCATCCAGGTACGGTAACGGCTGTGGTGTGGAAGACGCTGATGTTTCAGGTGGTATCCCTTCGTCGGTGCAAAACGCAAGATGAAGGACTCCAATGTGCGGTTCACTGCCGAAAAGTCAGATTCTCCTTTCTTCTCACGGCGGTTGGCATACCTCGATCAACATCCTGGTAATTTCATCCATTGTTCTACCTATCTGTCGACGCAGGTTGGATTTCCGTGGAAGATTACCTTGACGATGAGAGGACGCACCGTGAGCAATCAAATGTCTGTGATGTTAATGTTCTCATTGGAGATTCCTCGCATGGAGTATAAAGCTCGAAGAGGTTTTGTATTTTCATTTTGGTCGTTTAGATGGGGTAGTGGTTGGTCTTCATTCATTCCTGCATTCATCTCTCTCCCCTCCTCCCCTCCTCCCCTCCTCATATATCTAGTAGCATCTACTTTCAATAACAGCTCTTATTGTTTGTCCTACACACAGGACTGCTCCACTTACTTGACCATCTCCCTCTGGAACATTCGTGGTCTTTACTAAAATCTTAATTCGGCCTTCGATCATCTAAACACCATCCTCACTCTCATTATTACAGAAACTCAGAGAGCTGACCCTCTACTCATTCCTTGTTCCACTCGCTGCACTCAAGACTTCAGGTAGTCATCCTCACTGAGAACCTTTCAGATATGTACTACCAACTTCCATGTTTTCTCTTTCCGAGAACCGCTACGATCTGGAACTTGCTGCTTCTTCCTGCTTTCTGCACCATCTCTAATCCTCAGGAGTTCACCTTCCTACCTCCTATTGCCCTCTTCTCTTCTGTCGTCATCCATTTCCTTGTTTCAAGAAGAACATTATAGAACACAGTTCGGAACACGAACCTGCAGTTTTCCTGTACTTTGGCTCTGAATCTGGCAAATTGTGTGGAATCTGGTCCCGATCGAACACGTGCACAGAGGTGTAAGGTAATTGTTTGTCTGTCTGCCGATCTGGCAGTCAAGCAAATTTGACATTCATTCCATTCAGGAAACTTCGTGTTTTTAGGGACGTCCTAAAGGACACAAACAACATGCACGGAGAACAAATGAAACGTGTTAGATTGGGTGGTGCGAGAGAAAGTGCAGCAACGGCAGTAAACTTCCGAAAAAGTTTATATTTTTCTACAACCTTTGAAATCTTTGTTTTATTTCGATTTAGTTATATACTTGAACACTGAAAAACACAAATTGCCTTTTTGGCACTTCTAAAACCCTCCAGTTTGGGAATATCAGGATTCAGACAAATCATGGGGCTCTAAAAATACAGATCGTGCTCGGAAACACAAAGGAAGAGTTGAAAAGACCCTCCCCATGTCCTTTTTTTTTTTTTTTCAACACTTTGGAGTAATGTGTTCTGTGAACTCTCGAGTTACCTCCACCACCAAAGGTTGATGGAGGTTATGTTTTCACCCCTGTTTGTTACTTGGCAAAGACATTATTTTTTTTTGTTGATCGTCTCCGTTTGTTTGTCTGTCCGCACACTTTTAATCGCCTCAAGGTCGCACCAATCTTCACGAAACTTCACCAAATAGTGGAGTTGGTGGTCTGACGGAATCCTATTTATTTTTGAGGTCAAAAGGTCATCATAGGCCAAAGGTCAACAACTTTTTCAAATTTCTAAAATCCTCAATTTTGATCCAATTGACTTGAGATTTGAACAGGATTTTTCTTATCTCAGGTCAATTAATTCCATCACCTATTATTATTTTAAGGTCAACATAGGCATAATTCCTAAAATTGAGAGATCGGGCCAAAAACTATATATATATATATATATATATATATATATATATATATATATATATATATATATATATATATATATATATATATATATATATATATATATATATATATATATATATATATATATGATCATGATATCTCAAAAAGTTGTGGAGTTATGACAAAACGAAGAGGATTTGAGTTGGTTTGGTGATGAGAACAAGTGGATGAGATTTTTGTTCAGACCCAGCACATCAGTGGAATAGAAAACGTGAACTGTTCAGCCTGGCGGAGGTGTGCGCTCTACCGAGTGCCATTCTACTTTGCACTGTTTTGCCGAGTGTCACTCTATGAGTGATTTTTTTTAATTTGTTTTTTTTGTTTTTCTTTCTGGCTGTGAGCAGGATATCTCAAGGTTGTGAACGGATTTAAACAAAACTTGGTGGATAGGTTAGGTGTGTGACAAGGTCAAATTCTTCTGATTTTGGTGAAGATGTGAATCCAGATACGAGAAGTTTTTAAGTGATTCCTCACCATTGAGTGAATAATGTATCTAAAAACGATATATGACAGGATATCTCAAAAAGTTGTGGATGGATTCGGCCAAAATTTGGAAGAGAGTTTGGGTGTGTGACAAGGACGAATTCGTTTGATTTTGGTGAAGATTCGAAGTTGGATCCGATTAAAAAAAAGTTTGTATTTAACAAGTGATTCTTCACCATTGATAGATAGGTCTAAAACGATATATATTATGATATCTCAAAAAGTTGTGGAGGAGTTATGGCAAATCTTGGTTGATGACTTGGGTCGGTGACAAGAACAAGCTGATTCGATTTTGGTTCAGGCTGCGATCCATATCCAGCCTGTCGGTGGGATTCAAAACGTAAACTGTTTAGCCTGGTGGAGGTGTGTGCTGGACCGAGTTCCGTTCTGTGTGGGCCAGTACACACCCCTGACAAACTCCAGTAACAAATGGAAATAAGTCAGAGATGGTACCACCACATCTCATTGCAAGAGTAGAGTTCAGACATCAGATCGATCAGTTTTGGTGGCACCCCACGAAGACCAAGAATCCTCCAGAGGGCATCCCGATTCACTGAATCGAACACTTTACAGAGATCAACATAGGATGCAAGCAGCCCCTGCCGAAACTCTCATCTGCGTTCGGTGAGGACAGGAAGAGCAAGGACACTGTCAATCGTTGACCTCTTTGGTGTAAAGCCTGACTGCTCTGGGTGCTGGTGCTGAAGCAGATGGTGGTGAACCAGATCAAGAATTATCCGAGCAAAGACCTTACCCGCCACTGAGAGCAGCATCACCCCTCGGTAGTCGTTTCAGTCTTGGCGATCACCATTCCCTTTTGAGAGAGGGACAACAAGGCCCCTCTTCCAGTCAGTTGGGATGATGCCTGTGTTCCAGGCAGATCACAGATTAGCATGCAACGACATGAGTACAGCATTTCCACCAGCCTTGAGAAGTTCAGCATGGATGCCACAGATCCCTGGAGCTTTACCCCCATTTCATCTGGTTCACTGCAGCCTGTGTTTCCACAAACTAAGGTGGACCACAGTTGGGTGGAGGGTCAGCAATAGGGACAGTAACACCCCTCACATCAAACATGACAATTGGTGGATCGGCCTGGTACAACCACTTAAAGTAACCGGCCCAGCGGGCCTTCACTTTGGACTCCTCCGCCAAGAGCCCATCACGCTCTGCTCTAACTGCAGTACACCGAGGGATGGGCTTGGAGGAACGCAATGCGTGAATTCTGCTGAAAGCAGGACGAGAGTCACATGACCACAGGTGATGCTCTTCTCCCTCACAGATTCCTCGCACATAGGCCTCCTTGTCCACCCTCAGTGCACGTACAGTTTTACACCTCAGCTCCCTGAACAGCTCGGCTCTGCCATTCAGCCTGACCCTGCGACTCTGGTCAATGGTATCCAATGTCCCTTGAGAGATAAAATTCTTCTTCGCCCGACGTTGAGTTTCAAGACATGTACTTGCAACGTCAAGGACAGCGGTATTGAGGGCACTCCACAACTCTTCAGGATCCCCCAAATCACCCAGACCCCCAAATCTCCACTCAGCTGGTTCGCAAACTCCTCAGCTACCCACTCATCCTTGAGTTTGTCAACATCCAGGGATGGTACCATTTTCCTGGATTTAAGCTGCAACTTCAGAGTTGCTACAACAAACCGGTCATCAGTATTGAGGAACTGAGCACTCCGGTAGACCCTGCAGTTCTGGATCATCCCCCAGTGACCATCAACGAGCATGTGGTCAATCTCCTTTGCCACACCACCAGCGTTGGAATACCAAGTCCGGCCACCCTAAGTCCATGACTTTCTTGCAAAGTCAAGGATCTTGGTGCTCTTCTGGTTCACAGTTCCAGACCCATGAGGACCAACACACGTCTCATAACCATCCCTATCAGTTCCATTCGATGCATTGAAATCCCCAAATATGAGAAGATTATCTTGCAGGGGCACTGATCAACCACAGACTCGAGCATGGCATGGAATGCATCCTTCACGGTGAGATCACTCGCCTCAGTCGGAGCATTTCGAGAGACCAGGGAAATGACACCCAAGGAGTGACAAATCCTTACCCTCATAATGCGCTCGTTGACCGATGTTACCTCAATTATCATTGGAGTCAGCTTATTGGATACAGCTGCAGCAACTCCTTGGGCATGGTAACCGTCAGAGCGACCAGACCAATAGTCGGTTTAACCACCCGCCATGATCTCGCCACAATCCGGTCTACGAACCTCAGAGAGAGCTGCAATACCGATGTCCAAATGCTTGAGCTCAGATGAAACAGAGACAGGTGATCATCCTCTCTTAGGGATAGGACATTCTGGGCACCCACCCGAAGGGACCACCTCAGGTTAAACCAAGGAGACCCACCGTCTGGTGGATGACACCTCTGCAGCACCCCGACACACACTACTACAATCTGACCCAGGAGTGTTACCCCATGGTTTCCCTCCTATCATCAAAGATTGGGAGTCCCAAAGGCTTTGCCCCAATCCCGTCATCCGGTGAGCTGCCCTGCGAAGGGAATGCACAGGAGGTACTCTCACGGAGTGGGTTTTCAGAATTTTTTTTTAATGCTTTCAGAATTTTTGGTGGATTGAAGGGTTTCACGGTGGCCGGAGTGCAAATCCTGCCACCAACCTCCTCATAAGAAGTAACCCAACTGCAGGAGGACGTCCGCTGACACAGTCAAGCACCACATATGGATGACCGTTGGCTCACAAGGAGCTCCTCCACCCTTTGACAGGTTTTGTTTTTAATCCTGCTGGGTGTCCACATCCAAACACCCTCCTCACCAGAAAACCTGGTAGGGGGAGACGGTTTAGTCGCCGACAACCCGACCATGGAACAGGTTAGTACAGGTTTACATGGTACATGTAGTAAGTCACAGATGTAGTCTGACCTGACACACATAAAGTGCAGTGTCTTAATCACACACATTCCTCACCTCTCACAGCAGTGATTACAATATGATTGAATGCAGTTCGGCATCTTTATCACTCGCTTTCCTCACTTCGTGTTTCCTCACCTCGTGTTTCATCCTGGTGATTACTATATTGATCGCAGTGCTATCCTTGCCAATTTACGTTTCTTGAACTCCCAGATTCTAATCAGCCATACACGTTCAGTGGGTACTCTTACCCGCAGGGCACGGTGGTGTCTGCAAGAACTGCTAAAAGATGTTCTACCATGAGTCATGGCTTTGGGTTCATCTCGTTCATGGGAATCTGTTCACATGAGTCGTGGATGAATTGTAGTTTATTCGATGTCGGGCAGAGGGCAGTGCTTCACCACCTTGTGTTTTCATGGACTAAGCAAAAATCTATAACTCATACGCATATTTCAGAAATGTGCGATTATCATCTATGAGATGAGATAGGTAAACGGAGGTCATTTCCACTTTAGTACAAAAAGATAGAAACACCAATGTAAAGTCACCTAGTTGTCTGTTGGACCACCATGTGCACCTTGTCCGACCTGTGTGTGCCGTGGCATGGAGTCCACCAGCGTCTGTAATTCTGCAGGAGGGATGCGGCGCCATCGTTCCATGAGAAAGTCAATCAACTCACACCTGTTTGATGCAGGTGGCAAACGTTGTCTCTGGTGTCATTCCAGAATATCCCATAATTGCTTGATTGGGTTCAGATCTGGTGATTGGGAATGCCTTGACACATGGATAACATCAGCGTCATGTTCATCAAACCATTGGGCCGCTGAGATCCCCTGACTTGTCACCGCTGGATTACTTTTTTTATGGAGACGAGTCAAACTGAGAGTTTCAGTTGAAAGCAACCACGATTGTTGAATTGAAAGATGCGCTTATTCATATTGTCTTGGGAGTCACTCAAGACACCCTTCAGAAAGTCATGTCACCTGTTGCTGTGAATAAGCTAATGTATGGAATGGAGGAGACCTCACGTTGAGAACTCGGTTTAAATATTGAAACTTGAGGATTGTAAAAATATTTCGCATCTGTCATTGATGTCGAGTTACAATTTCTACTTTTACTTACCTTTGAGCTCACCTGGACTTTCGTCCGGTGAGCTTATGCGATCGAGCAGCGTCCGGAGGTGAGTGAGTCAATTAGTCAGTCAGTCAGTCCATAAACCATTCAGTCATTATCGCTTGAGCCCAACCCACGATTTTGATTAAACTTGGCCACAAGCTTCATATCTGATGACTAACGAAGGTTTATTAACCGCATCAAAATCTGCGCTCATTAAGGGGGTCTACGGGGTGAGGTTTGACCCCCCCCAAAATAGGTATTTGCTCTCTTCTCAGAAACTACACACAAAATTTTGATGAAACTTGACCACAATCTTCATCACCCATGATGTACCAAAGTGCATCGACGGCATCAAAATCTGCGCTCAATTAGGGCGTCTACCTCTACACTCGTGATGCACCTAAATTTGTTCACGGCATCAAAAAACTCAGGGTCTAAGGAGGTCTGTGGGTGGTTTGAGTGACTGTAGCTTCAGGACAGGTGGTCCTAGTTTTTTTTATTTCCCATCCTGGATATCCTTGCACATCTCTGTTTCTGTGACTCTGGCTCTCTCTCTCTATGTCTGTCTGAAGGTAGATCTCTCTTTGTTGCCGAACCAGTTTATTGGCAAGGATTACACTGTGTTGGTTGCCTTTGCCTTCCCATTGATGCAGTTAGGAGAGCGTTTTCCACTCTGTCCAATGCACCACTCTACTTTTGTGCGGTGGATTTGTGTATTTGTCGAGTAATGTTTGAAAAGGCTGCTCCGGCATTGTACCGTGCCAGGTAGTCACTGCTCAGCAGGTAGTCGAACACATCATGTGAGTGTTTAGGACATGTTTTAAGATTGTGCAATCCTTGCTGACATGCTGTTGATGTGCTGTTTGGTTCTTATCACAACAGAGCACATCTGTACAACATCTCTAATTATGAGGTTACGATGATGATGATGATGATGAAGATGGTGATTAGGTACCAAGCCTTGTTCTTGTACATTATGTCTCGTTTATAAAGATTTCAATGTAAGAACGACCATTCCCCAGATTCGAGAAAACTTCCTTTGTGAGAAGTGAATGGTTCTCATTTCCTCCAGCACCGAAGTTAGACAGAGGTTATGTTTTCACGTCTGTCTGTCTGTGAGCAGGATATCTCAAAAAGTTGTGGACATATTTGGACAAAACGTGGTGGACGAGTTGTGCATGTGACGAGAACAAGCCGATTCGAGTTTGGTTCAGGTCCAGATTCATATCCGACTCTGTCTGCTCTTGCTTCGAAAAGGGATGGAGTCTAATGTTCTTATGATGTGAAGTGCAGAGACCAAGTATTGAAGAGGTGTGCGTGCGTGCGTGCGTACGTGTGTGCGTACGTGCGTACGCACTTGTGTTCTTTCTTTTTCTTTACTGTTGGTTTGCTGATATTTTCTAACCATCTTTTTAAGATCTAAACTTTTGTGTAAAAAGGCCAGGCAGCCCGAAACGTTTACACGGACGATGCGTCCCCTGGGAAAGCTGACCCCTAACATCGAGGACATGCTACTCCTTGCACATGTGAAACTTCAGATCACCCCAAAGGGAGAGGTAGCGAGCAGTATCTGCCGTGTCAGCGTGATGCAAACCAAAGGACGTCTGGTGTTTTAATGTTTAGTTGTCCCAGCTGCCTTCCGAAACGGATTGCGTGGTCCACGGACACGATGATGGCCGGGATGTCAGGCAGCACCAGTTGGTCGTAATACAGGCACAAATGGCCAGGGAGGCACTTGGGTTCCTGTGTAAAAGTTCAAAATAAACAATTCCACTTGGGTGAGAAAATTCATTCACATGTAAACCTCACAAACACCAGATCAGTAAAATTGCTGATGATAAACACACTGATGTGTGCCCCGTGTAACCTTGTGTCTCCATCCCTCGGTGAGGTCATCTTGCTCCACATTTGTACAGTGATTTGAACAGATCTTTGCACCTTAACCATGGATCTGAGAAGCTGATGTTATTGTATTTTTCTACTTTAACATCAGACCAATAATTTTTCACACCGTCCTCTCATTAAGCATGAAACAGACTATTTGATGAAACCAGGTAAGAGCAGCAACATAAAGTTACTTTACAATCGGAAGTGTTTTTATGTGAAAATGTAAAACAAAACATTTGTTTTCATCATATTTTGGGTTAGCCAGCTCTAACGCTATCGGTGCCGGGTCAAGCCCAGGATGCCTTTTTTGCTTCGACAAAGGATAAGGCCTACTACATCGGCGCTTTGTGATCTCTTACAGCTGATGACTTGGACCGTTTTACCTCCGCCACCGTAGATGGATGCACGTTATGTTTTCACCCCTGTTTGTCTGTCTGTCTGTCTGTCTTTTTCTGTCTGTGAGCAGGATATCTAAAAAAATGTTATTGACGGATTCAGACGAAACTTGGTGGACATGTTGGACGTGTGACAAGGATGAATCTATTAGATTTTGGTGAAGATCCGGATCTGGATGCAAGAATTTTTTGAGTGACTTCACCATTGAGAGATGGGGCCAAAAAATATATATATATATATATATATATATATATATATATATATATATATATATATATATATATATATATATATATAAAAAACACGATATCTCAAAAAGTTATGGACGACTTATGACAAGGCGGATGAGTGAGTTTGGTGACAAGAACAACCTAATTGAGTGTCCTGCGTCGGAGTGGTGACCTCTCCAGGATTGTACCCAGTATCCCAGGAGACTGCTTAGGCAGCACCAACACACTCCACAGAGTATGGTCCCAATGGATTGAATTGGAGTGGAACAACCCAATTAGATTTTGGTTCAGGTCCTGCAAGCCTGTCAGTGGGATACAAAATGTAAACCGTTCAGCTTTATGAAGGTATGCGCTCTACAGAGTGCCGCTCAAGTATTCTCATGTTTTTATTTTATACCTCCGACGGTCTTTCTTGTTTACTCATTTCAGGTATCCCACCGGATGCAGGTCTGTTCAGATCTTGGTGGAGATCTTGGTTCAGATCTTGTCCTCTATGTTCAGATCTTGGTGGAGATCTTGTCCTCTATGTCCTTGGTGGAGATCTTGATTCAGATCTTGTCCTCTATGTCCATATCTTGGTTCAGATCTTGTCCAGATCTTGGTCCAGATCTTGGTGGAGATCTTGTCCTCAATGTCCTTGGTGGAGATCTTGGTTCAGATCTTGTCCAGATATTGGTGGAGATCTTGCCCTCTATGTCCTTGGTGGAGATCTTAGTTCAGATCTTGTCCTCTATGTCCAGATCTTGGTGGAGTGATACATTTCTGAAACGCATATCCAGTCCATTTTGAGTTAAATCACAATGCTCGAAGTGATACACGGACGTTTTTGAAATCATCTTTTACTCTGTGGTTTGGAGACATTCCAAAATTTCAAAATAATAATAGGACCGTGCGTCCTGAAGCTCACCTGGATCAGGTGCAACAGTCACTCAAACCCCCCCCCCCCACAGATCCCCAAAGACTGTGATGTTTTTTTATGCCATCTACAAACTTTGGCACATCATGAGTGATGAAGGTTGTGGTCAGTTTTCATCGAAATCGTGTGCGTTGTTTCGGAGAAGAGAACAAATACCTATTTTGTGAGTTCAACCCCTCCCCCCCCATACCGTAGACCCCATTAATGAATGCAGATGTTGATGTGGTCAATATACCTTCGTTAGGCATCAGATATGAAGCTTGTGGCCAAGTTTCATCAAAATAGTGTTTGGTTCAAGCGATAATGATTGAAGTGTTTACGGACTCACTCACTCACTCACCGACACTCACTCACTCACCTGCAGGCACTGCTCGATCGCATCAGCTCACCAAACTCAACTCCAGGTGCGCTAAAAATTACAAGTTTCCAACAGTTTGAGAATCTTGTCCTATGAGTTATCAGTTCCCAATAACTTTTGTTGTTAGGTTCTCTTCCCCCAACCCCACCGCCCAACGCCCCCATCATCTCCAGGAGCACATGCACCAGCTATTTGAAGTTAATGATGATTTCTTATTGCTGCACAGAGCGAAACCCTCCTTCGTCCCCTTCCCATCCTGCTAATTTTCACTCCTTTTCCCATTGAATCTTCAGTCACGGATGGAAAATAATTGATGTCATTGATTCGAAGGTAAGAAGAGGATAACCTTTTCCTTTGTCTAATCTGCAGGGTGTTTCAAAAGAAACAGTGCAGTAGAAACATAACGCATGTTGTGAAAAATGGAGTCTTGCAAAGGAAACTATATTTATTCTCAAAGACAACAAAGACATGTCAGAGGGAACGGAAGATTTGATTTAGAAATTTCTTGAACAGTTAGAGAAAATTTAAAGCAATTGCTGCAAGTGAGACCAATTCATTTGTAGGCAAAGTTGGACACGTCTTCACATGTTGTGACACGCTTGCTGCAACTCTTCATCCTGGATGCCATGGATAGACTCTGAAATGTTCGCCTTCAGCTCTTCCATCACACGGGAGATTGTTTGAATAGATGGTGTTTCCAGCTTACCCCACAGATAAAAGTCAAGAGGGGTTAAGTTGTGAAAACAAGGTGAAGATAACATTTTGAGGAAAAAAAAAAACAAGTAACATTTTGATTACAACTCAAATGAGGTAATGCATGTTTTGTCCGCACCGATCGTGGCAGTTGTCCACCGTACATCGCCCAATGAAGGGATGTTCAGATGTTGATGCGTGATGTATACATATATATCCAGGGAAGAGGCACTGACACACACACATATATATATATATATATATATATATATATATATATATATATATATATATATATATATATATATATATATATATATATATATATATATATATATATATATATCTCCATACATACTGGCAGGGTACCCGTATAAGACTGGTAATGTCATTGAAATGGAAGCATGTGTTTGATGTGGGATACTCACAGATTCAGTGGAGTCAATTTCGTTATGAGAGGGTGTCTTCAGTCGTCTACTGGAGCACATTTAAAAAAAAAAAACAACATTCCTCGTTTTGTTGTCTGGAGCATGGACATGCGGTCTGCATCTTGATCCAACTCTTGATGCCGCAACCGTAGAACATCCCGTTGGAGAAAACAGATGTACGTCGATCTCGTCCGATGATTTTGAACGACTGTCCTTGTGCTTTGTTTATTGTCATGGTAAAGCAAGATCGTATGGGAAATTTTAGTCGGCAGAACTGGAACGGCAGGTCACTGTCTGATGGTATATGCGGTATCCTTGGAATTAACTCATGTTTTCCTGCCTCCGGTCCATTAATGAGGACTACCTCAATCACATTTGGGCTCATTTGGTGGACTGTGCAGCGGGTGCCATTTGTAATATTGGGTGCGTCCAATGAACGTAGAACCATAGCTGGGCATCCCACTTTCAGCTTCAGTTTGTGTGGCGGTATCCCTGATATTTCGATGGAATTTAGGAATTCCGATGGGAAGTGCACGGCCTCCTCAGGAGTGGTTGTACTATTGATGGAATTGTAGATCTTCACTTCTCCTGGAAAGTTGTCAATGACGGAAGAGTTCCCAGCGTCCACCGTTTCATTTTGAGGTGCCAGTATCGCTCGTTCTAACAACCAATTGTTGTCGTTGGCAGCACATTCTGTTCGACCTCCAGAGATTGCTTCGACTAATTTGGATGGAGTCTGGTGCTGATGGATTCCTTCTGGCAAAGCGATTGTATCGGGTTTATCTTCAGTAGGGTAATCACTGTCACCAATGTTCATGAGGAGTTTGGCATATTCACCAGCTCCTGGGTCATTTGTTTGTTGAGCGTGCATGTTCCTGCATAGCCGATATGTTGTGATGTGGTGCCACGACGACGATGGCTTCAACGTCGCATCAACGATGTCAGCACGTGTTTCTTGTTTCAGCACGGGTAGTATTTAGCGAAAGTCTCCACGGAACATTACCAGGATCCCACCGAATGGATTTTAATTTCCACGAATATCTTGTAGGGTCCTATCTGGCTTCATACACGGCCCTGTATGCCAGTGGAGCCTCGTCCACGATAACTGCTCTGGATTCGTTCATCACTCTGGCAATTGCTGTACCTTTTTCATAGAGCACGTGGGTGTATCTTGTTTGTGAACATTTAAGGGTTACTTTGAAGGCGGAATGTAAAGTGCGCCCCCCTGCTAGTAAGGTTGTGGCGAAATCACTGTATGAATATATATATATATATATATTGTTGCGGTTGAGGAAATTCGCAAACCACCATTCAGGTCCCGTATGTGAGATATCTCTGTAAGTCCATGTGTAGTTAGCCCCAAACCCGTTGTTTGGAGGGAATAAATGTGATTCATTCGGGTTGCGACCCTTTGAGATAGCCGTTTTTCTGTTCTATCTTTATTTTGAACCAACCACGTCTCAACCGCCATCACACAACAACCACCAACCGCAACGCCGCTTCACAACAACAACAACGCCAACAGCCACGACCTTTACCTTCACAACTCGCTCCCGCAAACATCGCATCACCGCCATTCCAAACGTCGCCATGGCCATAAACCACCACAATAAACCCTCCACCACCTTCACCTCTCCTCCTTCTGCGGCCATTCCCGCACCGCTTGTGGGCACCGAGCGTCTGGCTGTCCTGGCCTCGTGCGGGACGTGCGCCGAGCCGCGGGTGCAATCGCGGCCTTTCCGAGGAGAATTCGGATCAGGAATGATACACGCCCACTTCTGATCCGTCCAATCAGCAAGCGTGGGGCGGTTTGGCCCCGCCTCCAGGCGCGTCGGAGTAGAATCGATATATGCAAATTCGAGGATCGGGGGAGACTCACGCCCCTTTTTCTCCGTCCAATGGGCGAGCGTGGCTCCATCCCCGAGCTCGTTCTGATCCAGAAATTTGCATATGGGTTCTCCTGCTGGACTATAAAGCGCCGAGCGCAGGGCGAATTTGGTGAGTTTGAGGCAGAGAGTTGGAGAAGAGTCAAGGCGAGTTGGAGGCAGTCGGAGTTGGAGAGTGAGTTTCGATCGAGGGAGTTGGAGAAAAGGTAGAGGCAGTCAAGTCGGGTCTGGAGGAGAGTCAGTCTGTCGGGGTTCGGAGTCTGTCGGGGAGCTGCAGAGAGAGGAAGCCTGGAGCCTGGAGCACGGTCGAGGTGATTTGCTGCAGTCGGCTGAGGAGAATTGCGGAGGGGACCGGATACCTCGGGTCCGAGGCAAGGAAGACGGCGGTCGGCGACGAGGTCGCAGTGGAGTCGCTCGTCGCGGGACCCAAGCAAGCCAGCTATCCTCTTTCCCCAGAGCATCAACAATTCCCCCCTTTCCCCCCCCCCACGCTGAGATAGTGTGAAAAGGGGGCCCCGTTCCCACCCCACTCCAAGCAGTGCCAACGAAACCCGCGAAGGAGCGCGGAGTCGGGGCACCGCCGCCACATTTGCGGCTCATCACAAGACACGGGTAGGATCCACCCGGTCTCGCGGCCCACAGGCCCCGTCTGCCCCCTTGTCTTTGAGGGTGGCCCTTTTCTTTTGCTTTTGAGTAAATGTGTTGTCGGCGCCGTCTGTAAAGTAAAACTGTGTAAGTGTTGCCGTGTGCACGCTTAGTCGGTAGTAGATCTGCATTGTTGTGTTTCTTTTGTTGTTCGGTAATTTGATGTTACATGTGTGTCGGGAGGCGTCAAAGGCTGTTATTTGTTTGTGCAGTGGTGGTGTGCCGAGGGCTTCTTCTTCTTCCTTCCCCTCTCCGGACGAGGCCCTGCCCAGTCGGCTGAGATGGAGTGGCCTGAAGAAGGAAGTGAAACTAAGGGGAGAAGTTTGTCGGCTTCGTAAAGGGGCGCACCCCGAAAAAGAAAAGGTGAGAGGACGGAGTTCAGCAGTCGGGCTTCGAGGCGAGCGTGCACCGGGAAGGCAAGAGAGAAACGATCATAGTCGAAGCGCGATGTGCTGGTTGAGCAGTCGGGCTTCGAGGCGAGCGTGCGCCGGGCAGGCAAGAGAGAAATGACGGAGCCTCTGACTGTCCCTACTCACCTCACGGCTCGACGACGTCTTGGAATCCCATGGACCCAGCCTGCTGGAGCCCGGCACCTCAATTTGGCCTTGTCTGGTGAACAGGCCTGGACTTGTATGCTGGACCTTGTGAGAAACCAGCTGAAACCCATCGTCGACCTTACGCGGGTATAGAGCACGCGGAGGCCGCGTGCGGTGCGACAAAGGAATACGAGCGCCATTTTGCCACGCGGCGTGCTCGAGCTTGGGGCGCGAATCCGAGGACATCCACTTGTTACGAGCGACATTCGTGCTTTTGATACTTTCCTCTCGTCCATGAAACATCACCAAGTACTCTGCCTTGTCTGAATGCTGTCTATGTCTTGTCTGCATGTCATTTAAGGCTTATCTCGGGAGGGACCCCGTCAAAACACGTAATCCGTATCTCCCTCGTTAAGAATTGGTTATAGATGAATTAAAATATTGTCATGAATATTTTGCTTGTGTTGTGTTCTCTGTTGTTCCCCAATAAATCTGGCTGATCCGTATGAAGTTGCCGCTATGTATTAATTTGTGTCCCGTCGAGGAACGATCCGTTCGATTGGTATATAAAACCAAAATGGTTACAGACTGGCAGAAAACGCTCGGCATCTGACAAAACCAGTCTGTAACCAGGGTCTATTTCCCCAACTGGTAAGGTCCAGGGGTACGTTGGTATCGCGATTGAAGACGCGTGACCCGAGGCCTGTGCTGAGCCAGCCGGCGTTATCACCTCGGAGATGGCGGTGGTGAGGGTGGGACCGAATCTAACGTTTGGCTCACCAGACTCGTCTGAGAACCCTCCACCTTGGATCCGCAACAATATATATATATATATATATATATATATATATATATATATATATATATATATATTGAGGAGCCTGGTGTTGGCGCAGTGATTAGGGCAGCGGCTTGGGATCCAAAAGGTCCCGAGTTCAAGCCCCGTTGGGCCACCAAATTAATACACCAGGGGGTTGACTCAGCCTGTCATCCTTCCGAGGTCGGCGAAATGAGTACCAGTGTACTGGGCCGGTGTATACCCCGGTTAAAATAGGTGTACCATATCCCTGTGTCGTAAGAGGCGACCAGGGTTGCGTCAGGAAGGGCATCCGGCGTAAAACATGTGCCAAATCACGATGCGGATCATACGGATGATCCGCTGTGGCGACCCCGAACGGGAGCAGCCGAAATAAGAAGATATATATATATATATATATATATATATATATATATATATATATATATATATATATATATATATATATATATATATATATATATATATATATATATATATATATATATATATATATATATATATATATATATAATACACACACATACATTTCCTGGTGTTTGCGAAGTGGTGAGGGTGGTGACTTTGCATACTCGGGGTCCTGAGTTCGAGTCCTGCTGGCCACTGAATTAACATCGGGGGGAGGGGGGGGTTGACTCAGCCTGGCATCCTTCCGAAGGTTGGCGAAATGAGCACCAGTGTACTGCTAATTATTCCTGAGTGTCGAAAGTGACTTAAGGGTTGGCGTCAAGGAGAGCATCCGGCCTAAAAACATTTCCACAAGAAAGGGTACCATGAATGGAGCCCGCAAAAAGGCTGACCCCTGCTCAGGGAAAAAGGCTTAAAAATGGTGTGATGATGATATATTCGTATATGTATGTATATGTATGTATATGTATGTATGTATATGTATGTATATGTATGTATGTATATGTATGTATATGTATGTATATGTATGTATATGTATATATATATATATATATATATATATATATATATATATATATATATATATATATATATATATATATATATGTATATATATATATATATATATATATATATATGGACTGTCTGGAAAACTCTCCCACATACTTATTAATTATGAAATTCTTAACCTCATCACAAAGCAATATTTTAATTCCAAACCTCATAACTAACCAATACTTTAATTATGAACATCATTACACACCAATATTTTAATTCTTAACCTCGTCACTCACAAATACGTTAATTCTTAACCTCATCACACACCAATATTTTAATTCTTCACCTCAATCACTTACCAATATTTTAATTGTTGACCTCATCCATTCTTACATCCATTGGGACCATACTCTGTGCAGTGTTGGTGCTGCCCAAGCAGTCTCCTTGGCTATTGGACACAATCCTGGATGGGTCACCACTCCGACACAGGATTCCTTCAAGCTGGACTCATTTTGCCAACCTCGAAAGGATGATGGGCAGAGTCAACCCCACCTGATATTAATTCAACAGCCGAGTGGGATTTTAACTCAGGATCCAAGGATCCCAAGCCCACCATCCTAACCATTAAGCCAACACCAGGCATCTCGGCGTCATCACAAACCAATATTTTAAATCTTAACCTCATCACAAACCAATACTTTATTAACCTCATCATTAATTTTGGTTATATGCTGCTAAGCACTGGGTTTCAATATATTCTGACGGACGTCGCTTCTGAATAACTCCGAGAGAACGGCGTGTCTTAGAGACCACAATCGCCAGTCACCCCAGAACTTCCTGCAGGATGCCATGCCCAGAGTCCTGTTACTATAACCAAAAACCCAATTGCGAGCAGGTATCGTGCCGCTGGATGCTGGTTACGTAACAGACCTTAGTGAGTTGGCCGAGCAGAACAAACGTTGCATAATTGTGTCTGAGATCTAACTTGGATAATAAATTAACGCTGGCCAAACACCTCCGCAGTCTTATGCCACCATCAGAACAGACAGAATAAGTCAGGAAACCATGTCTTGAGGAAGTTGCTTTCAGTGACAGTAATCAAAGTGCAAGTACAATTTACAAGGAGAGAAAACAATCAAGTGACATATATGTACAACAATTAATCACAGCACGTATACTTTCCCAAATTATCCCCTTTGCCTTCAGAATCTTAACAGTGACTTAGCACTCACTCTACAGTATACCGGCATCATGCATCTGATGTGGAAGGGAGAGGATTAGTGATTGGCAATTCCAATAAGATCAGTGATTGGCAAGTAAGATGAGACGAGGACAGAAGGAGATGAATTGGCTCAGGACGGACACCTGCACGTCTCGCTTGTCGATCCTGGCTCCCACGTCCTGACTGAATCCGGAACCCTCGTTGCTTCTCTCCCGTTTCTCAGACAGCCGCAGCTCTGGCGTTTCCCAGCATTTCCCCACGGGACAGTGACATCACTCGTGGCTGTCTCTTGGCTGGAAGTTTTTAAGGTGTCTCTTGGCGGGATGCCTGGGTAAGGTAGATGAGGCGGAGGGTCCAGTTATTTTGCTAGTGAACATGGACGCATGAAGGCGAAGGTGCACAAGGGAAGAAGACGAAGAGACAAAGAAAATAGCAAACTTACAGAAACTGAAGATGCAGAAAAAAACAAATAACAAAGAACAAAGTATGAAGCAAAGAAAGCGAGTGGCAAGAAATGAAAAGATAAAGCACGAAGGAGAGTGACAAAAATAAACTCGTCGGGTCATATTTGTGCCGCTAGTCGCTCCAAAGTTAATAACGAAAAGCACGCCAAAGCCTGAAAGAAAGAAACAAGAATGAGCGAACAAAGCAAAAGGAAGGAGAGGATGCAAAGGATCCTCATGGGCTTGCAAAGAAGAAGTGAGTCACCCAACAGAGTCTGGAAACCTTCCCAAGCTCCTAATTTACGAGTCTCAGTCTTTCTCCCACTTTCCCATTGAGTCTCTGGATCTCCGCATTTTATAGAGCCTTACCCCCCCCTCCCCAACCCAGCCTCCTTTGCTCAAGCCTCACCCCTCTCTCCCCTTCTCCATGGAGGAGCTGCCTCGGGTTTGGGTTTTCATGTGATATATTGTATTATACGTTCATGAAACCTGTTTGAAGCGGTTTTGGAGGTTTGTGTGTGTGAGGAAAATGTGACTGTGCAAGTATGAGATGCATTAAATGGCTTGTGGAAAAGAATATAGACAAGCCGGAAGGTGACGATGGTTCGTGGGCATTGTTGAACAATGCCACAATAAGTACAATTGCGTTGCCATTGGTTGCACGTGTTTCTGGATCGACGCAATTTCTACCGCAGTGGAAGTAGAATGGAAAGTTAGATCCAGCTTGTGGAAGTTAGTTAAACATCTAAACGCTGAATTTGATTCCAGTGTTGATGCCTGAAATCAGAACAAAAATTAGGAATTTCCAGCGAAGTGGAAGTAGCATGGAAAGTTGGATCCATCTTGTGGAAGCCACAAAGGTGGAAGTTCGTTGAACATCTAAACGCTGAGGTTGATTCCAGTGTTGGTGCCTGAAATCAGAACAAAAATTAGGATTTTCTACCGCAGTGGAAGTAGAATGGAAAGTTAGATCCAGCTTGTGGAAGTTAGTTAAACATCTAAACGCTGAATTTGATTCCAGTGTTGATGCCTGAAATCAGAACAAAAATTAGGAATTTCCAGCGAAGTGGAAGTAGCATGGAAAGTTGGATCCATCTTGTGGAAGCCACAAAGGTGGAAGTTCGTTGAACATCTAAATGCTGAGGTTGATTCCAGTGTTGGTGCCTGAAATCAGAACAAAAATTAGGAATTTCCAGCGAAGTGGAAGTAGAATGGAAAGTTAGATCCAGCTTGTGGAAGCTTAAATTGCCACAAAATTGGTAGTTGAAGAAACACCTAAACGCTCAAGTTGGATTCCAGTCTTGAATAAAAAATTGAAATTTCCATCAAAGTGGAAGCTTTTGAGGAAGCCCTACCATAAAAACCTATCTCTTCCATCAAAATTGACCAAATCAAATCTGATTTTTTTTATATGTTGTACTTATGGACATTACGCACAGCTTCCAGGAAATGAAATTGCGAGAAAAAAAATAAAAATAAAAAGTTCAAGTGGGCGTGGCTCCACTCACAAGGGGTGTGGGACGCCCCTCATACAAAAAGATACCAGACCATGATATCGAGCTTGTGTCCAAGTTTCATCAAGATCGCGTCAAACGTCACGGAGCTATGCTCTGGAGAGAGTCACAAACAGACAAGCTGGTAGGCGACATGGGTGGTCGCGACATAATTGCATACTAGTCATACAGTTTTTGAAGGATCGGGCTGAAATTTTTGGACAAAGAGGTTGATTATAGTGCGCATAAAATAATGGAAGCCGATTTTTGATTTTCGAAAAAAATAATTTTTTTATGATTTTTCAAATATTTCAAAGTCCCGTTGCTCGGCAACCGTGGTGTCCATAGTAACCGTGCTCAAAAGTATAGAACTAGATCCTGGTATGAACCTACCTGCCAAGTTTCATCAAAATCGGTTGATTTCTCTGGCCTCCAGAGCTGTCCATTATATACAAACAAACATACAAGCCGGTAGGCGACATGGGTGGTCGCTACATAATTGCCTACTAGTCATACAGTTTTTGACGGATCGGGCTGAAAATTTTTGACAAAGAGGTTGATTATAGTGCGCATAAAAGCCTGGAAGTCGATTTTTGATTTTCGGATTTTTTTCAAAAATTTCAAAGTCCCGTTGCTAGGCAACGGTGGTGTCCATAGCAACGGTGCTCAAAAGCATAGAACTAGATCGAGGTATGAACCTACCTGTCAAGTTTCATCAAAATCAGTTGACTCCTCTGGCCTCCAGAGCTGTCCATTACATACAGACATACAGACAAGCCAGTAGGCGACATGGGTGGTCGCTACATAATTGCACACTAGTCATACAGTTTTTGACGGATCGGGCTGAACATTTTTGACAGAGGTTGATTATAGTGCGCATAAAAGCCTGGAAGCCGATTTTTGATTTTCGTAAAAAATAATTTTTTATACTTTTTCAAAGTCCCGTTGCTCGGCAACGTTGGTGTCCATAGCAACGGTGCTCAAAAGCATACAACGAGATCCTGATATGAACCCATCAGTCAAATTTCATCAAAATTGGTTGACTCCTCTGGCCTCCAGAGCTGTCCATTACATACAGACCTACAAACACACAGACAGACGGAAAAAGTGAAAATAAGGGTACTCCAGCAACCACCCAATATACAAACAAACATACAGACAGATGGAAAAAGTGAAAATAAGGGTACTCTAGCGACCACCCAACAGACATACAGACAGATGGAAAACCTGAGAAAAACGATAGTCTAGTGACCACCCAATAGTCTAGCGACCACCCAACAGACAGACACACAGACACAACGAAAATAGTGGTCACTGCTGGCACCTGCGAACCAAAAAAGAAAAATTACATATGGGATTTATACTTCACAATCGCAATGCAGATCTCCCAACATAGACTTTGTACGTTTAAACTAAACAGTATCTATGAAATAACTGGTTTTAACGATGTGAGGATCTCTTTGGGACCCCTCAAAACGTAGCTTTTGTCCGTAGCCTGATGGAGTACTGCTCTCCCCTCTGGGCTGGTGCTCCTGCCTCCCACCTTTCTCGGCTTCATGCTGTAGAAACCAAGGCATTTCGGATCATTGGCATCTCCCGCAATGAAGCTGAGTCTTTGGGCCTCTCACTCTCTCACCGCAGGCTGGTCAGTGGTCTTTCTGTCTTCTACCGTCTCCTCTCCAGCCTCGCCCCCCTGCTCTCTCTGCGATTTGTCCCCACCACATTTCCTCAGGGTGCTCAATGTCCGCCAACAATGCCCTTCTGGTAAAACTACCAAAATCACGAATCGCTGCTCACCTTCCCTCTTTCATTCCTCTTTTTTTCCTGCCTTTGGAATAAACTCCCTCACTCTATTCTTTCCCATTCTTCCCTCCAGGCTTTCAAAACAGCTGTTCACCACCACCTCTTATCACCCCCCATCCAAATCCTCGATCTTTTCTACCCCCGATAATCCACCCAACCCCACCTCCTTCAAATTCCCTGCTTTCCTTCCTGAAAGTCCCTGTAATGTCCATCTTCTATTCCCCATGTTCCCCGTCCCATCCCTCTCCCTTCCACAGATCTAATGTGTCTGTTCCCCACTGTTTTGTCCCTCCCACTCCCGCCCCTCTTGTCTCATGCCCCCCTTGATGTGTGTTGTGTGTTAGTTCTCACACGAGCCTCGACAAGGTTTACAAAAAAAAAGAAGAAAAACTAACAGTATATTTACTTCTCTTACCTATGTGCACCTTGAACTCTTCAAATTTTGTTTTCATAAAACACCAGCTCTAATCTTTGTGTTTGAGAGGGGGAAGCCACATGACCAAATCTTGGCAATAAAATTAGCTACTCATTCTGGTTGGAGTGTCCTTTGGATGAGCTGAGTACATCGCAACAATGGCCATTGTGTAGGAAAGGTTCAGAGATCAATCGATAGCTCCTCAGATACCTGATGTTGGTGACATGTTGTCAGTCATCCCATTGGGGGAGGTCTTACCAATTACCAAATGGATGAAACTGCCAATTGCATGTGGAATGAGCCCCAAAGGCTGGATTATTAAAAGGTGACATCATAATGAGTATATTTACATTTTGCCCAAACCATACAAAAACGCGGCTTCATAATCCTATTATTAACCTTTGTCAGGGATCTCATTTGCATATATATTGTACTTGTGTAATTACGCACTCTTCCTCGGCGAAATGAGCTGGTGTGTAAACATTAATGGAATCTAAGTATCATTATTGAGTGTTTAACTGGATTGCACGATTGTATCAGTGAGGAGTTTCCAAGGGAAATGATTTTCTGATTCAACTTTCTAACAGTTGCACGTGAACACAGAGGTTCTCTGCAGTGGTTTGCGACAGAGTAATTCAGGACTTTAAGTTTGGTGGTGGCTTAATGGTTAAGGTGGTTGGTTTAGAATGTTAAGGTCTGGAGTTCAAGCCCCAGTCATGCCAAAATAACACCAGGCTGCTCTGGTTTACTCAACCTATCATCCTTCTGTCGTTGGCAAAATGAATAACAGCTTGGTGGGAAATGAGCCAAACAGAAGCTGGTTTGATGAGGGACAGGTTATACTGTCATAGGAAACGGGCAGACATAGAAAATGTGAGTGAGGGAATGAAAGACAACAACTAGCAATGGGAGAACGCATGAAATGGAGGTGAGCAGACATTTTGGTGAACTTCAAGGAAGCTGGAATTAAGAGACACAGGGGAATGGCTCCAGAGGTGAGAGAAAGGGGAGGGAGTGTGGGCACAAGGCCTAAGCAGATAGTTTTGAAGATTAACAAAAAGGAGGTTTCTCGTTGAATGAGAGTGTCGGTCTTGTTTGAGCAGCGGAGGAACAGATGAGCAAACCAGGGCTTTAGTCTCCGTTGCTTCGAGCAGTACAAAACGGGTGATGCAGGAGCCCCAGCCCTCAAATATGAGCCGAGCTATCATGTGGGAATAATTTTTTTCTCGCTTCCATCATTATATTTTCTCTAATTTTGTTGCATATTGAATGCAACTCAGAAAGTACCCGCCTTGGCTTTGGGAGTGGCGATGTTGTTCCAAGCATGCAACATGTTCTTCTGACACGAGCCTTTATTTTGGTACTGTAATGCTCACAGTTATAAGTGGCAGTTATTGGGATCGACCAGCTGTGCAAAGTATAGTGGGATAAAATGACGTCATTGGATGGCATTGTCACTTGAACGGATGTCATGGAATGGCATTGTCATTGGAATGGCCAGCATGCTCGCCAGTATTACTGCAAAGTTGTTGGTGGCAGTTGTTGGGTTACGAGCCATGAAAAATATAGTTTTATATAAATGAAGTCATGGCATCGGCAATGGAATTAGTCGCATGGGATGGTATCATTATGGGATGGCATTGCCATTTGAATGGGCGTGGTAGAATGGCATTGTCATTGGAATGGCCGGCACGCTCACTGGCATTACTGCTCAGTTATCGGTGGCAGTTGTTGGGATCGACTAACCATGCAAAATATCGTTTGATAAAAATTACGTCATGGCATCGGCAATGGAAGGGGTGGTATGGGATGGCATCGTCATAGGATGACATCGTCATTGGAACAGGTGGCACAGGATGGCATTGTTATTGGAATGGGTGATGTGGAATGGCATTGTCGTATGATTGCATCACCATTGGAATGAGCTGGCATCATCATAGGGTGGTTATCGTCATTGGGATGGGTGGTGTAGGATGGCAACGTCATTGGAACTGGTGGCATGGAAAGGCATCGTCATTGGATGGCATTGTCATTGGAATGGGCATCGTTCGGTACCCGGCATAACTGCTGGCAGTTATAAGCGGCAGTTTTACAGGGTGAGTCAAGTCCCAGGACACGGTTTAAGCTGGTTCTTGAAGATTTGTTTCTACCATGTATTTGCACTGTTTTCTTTTTCTCAGATAATACAAATAATACATTAAGACCAAGATGGCAGATACCAATCCATTTATAGTGGAAGAGATGCTGGTATCGGTGGTGTTGCACCACGAGAGGAGAAACACAAACAAGACGATAAAACAGGTACAATAAAACTTTGAGGAGCGTTTTGGAAAGCCAGCATTGTCAAAATCAAATATTCACCTTTGGGGGGGGAAATTGGATTTCAGACTGGAAGTCTACCCGACAGCAAGCGCTGTGAGCAGATGACCAAACATTCGTTATTATAATATTGTAGGCAGCTAAAACCGTGTCCTGGGACCAATGGCTCACCCTGTAGTACGTTTCAAAATTTAATTACAATTTCTACAACAAGATACAACGCTTTCTTCAGTGGTAGATTTATGTTGAATAATTTTGTTCACATGGATTGTGACATTTCACAAGGGATCCTAAAGTTAAACTTGCATTCTCTTGAGGAATTGATGAAGTGTAGTCGAAGTGCAAGAGGAATCCCATGATCGGTACCTAAAAAAAAAAAAAGCACTTGCTTGCTGCGAGGAAGCGGATGCTGTCATGGGGACAGTACGGGCCACTGTGTTGATGATCTAATGAATTCCAATTTCTCTTATTTCTTTACCATAAGGCATCAAGGTAACTTTGGATCCCACTCTGCAATCATCTTGGGCACATTTTGAAAGAAGAAGCAACAATCTGCTCCAAGGGCATGATTCGTTTTTGATTTTAATCTCTTCCCAAGTGGAATTACCCTTGGAGCAAAGGTGTTCCATTGCTTAATAATGGAACCATAAGCGCAGTTATTTATGACCCTGCACCGACGTAAGTGCACCTATTAATGGTGTCAGTGAAGGTGACGAAAGAGCTTCCTTGTGCAATGTGTTCGATGTTTGCTTGAGGAAATTAATATTTAATGTATAGAAACTATTGTGGGGGAGGTGACATGAGGTAGTAGATGGTGGTTCCACATTTGGGAGAAAAGAGTAAAAATAGAGTTGAGGTGCAGTCAGCCTGGATTTTGGGGAGTTTAATCAGGAGGGGGTGACCGGAACAACAGTGTACATGCTGGAAGGGCTGGGGAGTGTGAGTGTGTGTGTGTGTGTGTGTGTGAGAGAGAGAGAGAAAGAGAGAGAGAGAGAGAGAGAGAACGAGAGAGAGAGAACGAGAGAGAGAGAACGAGAGAGAGAGAACGAGAGAGAGAGAACGAGAGAGAGAGAACGAGAGAGAGAGAACGAGAGAGAGAGAACGAGAGAGAGAGAACGAGAGAGAGAGAACGAGAGAGAGAGAACGAGAGAGAGAGAACGAGAGAGAGAGAAAGAGAGAGAGAGAGAACGAGAGAGAACGAGAGAGAGAGAGAACGAGAGAGAGAGAGAACGAGAGAGAGAGAGAACGAGAGAGAGAGAGAACGAGAGAGAGAGAGAACGAGAGAGAGAGAGAACGAGAGAGAGAGAGAACGAGAGAGAGAGAGAGAACGAGAGAGAACGAGAGAACGAGAGAGAGAGAACGAGAGAGAACGAGAGAGAGAGAGAGAGAGAGAACGAGAGAGAACGAGAGAGAGAGAGAGAGAGAGAACGAGAGAGAACGAGAACGAGAGAGAGAGAGAGAGAGAGAACGAGAGAGAGAGAACGAGAGAGAGAGAGAACGAGAGAGAACGAGAGAGAGAGAGAGAACGAGAGAGAGAGAGAACGAGAGAGAGAGAGAGAGAACGAAAGATAGAGAGAGAACGAGAGAGAGAGAGAGAACGAAAGATAGAGAGAGAGAGAGAGAGAGAGAGAGAGAACGAAAGATAGAGAGAGAGAGAGAGAGAGAGAACGAGAGAGAGAACGAGAGAGAGAGAGAGAGAACGAGAGAGAACGAGAGAGAGAGAGAGAGAGAGAACAAGAGAGAGAGAGAACGAGAGAGAGAGAACGAGAGAGAGAAAGAGAGAGAGAGAGAACGAGAGAGAGAAAGAGAGAGAGAGAGAAAGAGAGAGAGAGAAAGAGAGAGAGAAAGAGAGAGAACGAGAGAGAGAGAACGAGAGAACGAGAGAGAGAGAACGAGAGAGAGAGAGAGAGAGAGAACGAGAGAGAGAGAAAGAGAGAGAACGAGAGAGAGAGAAAGAGAGAGAACGAGAGAGAGAGAGAGAGAGAGAGAGAGAGAGAGAGAACGAGAGAGAGAGAGAGAGAACGAGAGAGAGAGAGAGAGAGAGAACGAGAGAGAGAGAGAACGAGAGAGAGAGAGAGAGAACGAGAGAGAGAGAACGAGAGAGAGAGAGAGAGAGAGAACGAGAGAGAGAGAGAGAGAGAGAACGAGAGAGAGAGAGAGAGAACGAGACAGAGAGAGAGAGAATGAGAGAGAGAGAGAGAGAGAGAAAGAGAGAGAGAGAGAAAGAGAGAGAGAGAGAGAGAGAGAAAGAGAGAGAGAGAGAACGAGAGAGAGAGAGAGAGAACGAGAGAGCGAGAGCGAACACACCACACACACACAGAAGGATCTGGACCGAAGGAGAACAGTGTGCATATTGGAGGAGCTGGGTGGAGTCAGAGAGCAGAGGGATCTAGACCAGAAGGAGAGGCAGTAAAGTACAGTTGATGGGAGCGGCTTGATGGAAAGGGTAAAAGTTTAATTGATCTCACTTGAGAAGTTCGATTCCCACGTCTTCCCTGCGATGGAGTGCCGATCTATCCAAGATTAATTCTCACCTTTCAAAACGTTGATGACTTGCTCTGTCTCTGGACTTGTGCCATCTGTCCGGCACCACCATCGAGTGTTCAAGGAGTTAAACCCGTCAATTGATGTAACTGCGGGTGTAAAGACCACCCTCCCTTCCCCACACTCCCCTTTCCCGATATAAACTGCATTGTTACATCAACATTTTGAAGCTTCTGTTTGCTCGCCTTGCATTTGTAGTAGAATGTGCAATGGACCTGGAATCAGTTATGTGAGGTGGTACTTGTACCTTGTCTCCACTACATCTTGTTCCGTTACAAATGGCCAGGTATTATAGCATCGTTATGCTTGTCAAGTTGTGAAACACATTCCATCGAAATAGCATGTTTTGAAGCAAATTGCTAAGTTAATGCGGTATGTTGATCGTGTACTCTGTTTATCCTGTTGTAAATCTCGATGAATTGCAGCGACAAACGTGGGTTATTATAATGTACACATTGATGTTTCATGTTATTGTTGGATGAAAGGAAAACGTCTCATTTTCAGTGATTGCTTTTGGTTCATGGTTCCATGCGTTTTCTGTAACTGGGATATTTAAATTTCTACAGATGTGCCGCTGGATTAATCTACATACTGAACCTTATTGTGCCTCTGTGTGTACAATGGTTCTGACATGAGTGTTTTTTTTTTTACATCCCGATAGGAGGTGACTCGTACTTTGTGGTTCAACCTTGCAGAACCTACACTTGTCCGATTAACTCAATCCTGCCATCTCTTCTTTAAAGCCATTCATGTAGTGTCCTTGGTCTTGGGCATTAATATAATGAATCGTTCTCCGTCCCAGTTGAGCTGACCTCTTCTTCGCCATTCCAAAGAGCCTTCTTTGTCGATCCCCAATCTGTCCAACTATATATATATATATATATATATATATATATATATATATATATATATATATATATATATATATATATATATATATATATATATATATATATATATATATATATATATATATATATACCTCGTTCCTCTTTTATCGTTTATCGTTTTCTAAGTTGTCGGTGTATATCTGTTGATCTTTTTCGCTTTCAGTTTTTTTTTTTTTTGGGCTTTTTTTCTTTCCTTCAGTGTGGCTGTATCCATTGTTGTTTCAGTTTCATGTGTGACATCTTCCATTCGCACCTGTCTTTGGAAAGTTTTTGCGAGGTGAGTTAGGGATACCTTCCCTGGTTTGCTGTCTTCATGTTTGCATACAAATTGGATTATGTCGTCTGTTGAATTGCTCACATATTCAGCCGATCCGACAGATGTCACTCTGTGCACTTGGTTGAGCTCCATCAGGACGCTATGTCATTCTCGTCTCAGCAGGTACATTCTCGGGATGCACTGATTTTTGTAGAACATTTTGTGGATGGTGAAGGGTTTCCTTGTTCTGACATCGAGGATGTTGATTTCTGTTTGTGGCCGGTTTATTATTTTGCAGCTGTACTTCAACACTGGTATTGTGAGTTGGTTTGTGGATTTGATTTGTTTCTTGGGGTGAGGTCTGTTTTCAGGATCAGCCTCGTTCTACACAAGTATTCTTTGGTAATTGTTTTGCGCATTTATTTGTGACATTTTGGTGGCCCTCTTCGACTCCAAGCTATTTGTAAGATACTTCGTTGGATAGCTCCTGTATTGTTGTATGTATCTATGTCCATTTTTGTGTTGTCCGTTTTGTAGGTCTACCTTGCACAAATGTACATTTGGCACACTTATCGAGAACAAATTCCATTTGAATGTCGTCGGAGTATGGTTTCACTCATTATCTCCACCACCGAAGGTGAAGGAGGTTATGTTTTCACCCCTCTGTCTGTTTGTATGTTTGTGTGCAGGATATCTCAAAAAGTTGTGGACGGATTTGAATGACATTTTGTGGACAGGTTGGGTGTGCAGCAAGGACGAATTCATTAGATTTTGGTGAAGATGCAAATCCGGATATGGATACGATAATTATTTAATTTTTAAACTGATTCTTCACCATTGAGAGATAGGGCAAAAAACGATATAGTTCTGTGTGGCATGATATTTCAAAAATGTATTGGGCCTGATATGTTCTCATGGATCAGGCATCACGTGGCGGAGGTTTGCGCACTACCGAGTGCCCTTCCAGTTTCCTCCACCACCGAAGGTGAAGGAGGTCATGCTTCCACCCCTTTCTGTTTGCAAAATCGAAGATTTTTCAAGTATATTGGTTGGTCGATTTTGTTATCTGTCCGTTTGTTGGATTCGCTATATATGAGATATCCCTCATTGTCGGGTTTTCCGGCTGTCTGTCTGTGTGTGTGTGTGTGTGTATGTGTGTCTGCAACGCGAGGCTCCACAGCACGAACCAGCAAACCGATTTCGATGAAACTTTGCCAAAAGGTGGAATATATATACTGGGAATGTGCGCGTTTGAATTTCGTTGCCAAGCAACCACCCGTTGCTGTGCAGCGGCCGAAAAACCGCGTCCAGTATTTTCAATACTTGTCCTTCAGTTTTGAATGTGGAGCAACGAGACTTCGGAATTAAACACTTCGAGATATTTAGAAAATTTTACTCGAGCCGATTTTTGATTGAGGTTTTATTTTTCAAATGGTAGTCCTTCAAAAATCGGGTGTCTATTTGCCATCATTTAAGGTGTGTATACAGTGCTAAGGAACTACACCGTCGTTCCACCTTCGATCTCTCGTCGATCCAAACGTTATTGACCAAAGTGAAAAGGATCCAAAATAAATGGAATCACCGGCATTTCTGTCTTTGTGGATTTCTAATAATATATGTTTATTTACCGAAAACTATTTCACGACCCACACACCACTTCCAATTATTTATTTATTTACCAAAAACGATTCCACGATCCACACACTGTGGTGTCCGGAGGGCAGTGAGACACGAAGAGACGTGAGGGTTGCCGTAACTCTGTTTATTGCGTGTCTGGATGTACACCACTGTAGACTACCACACGCCTCTAGCGGTGCGAACAACTATATGCATTGCGGACACGTGACTACCAACACCACTCCACGCCCCCACAACGCTCTCCGCATTGCGCCCTGCACGCGTATACCAATATGCCACATTCCTCCCTCCTAAAAGCATGATTATAAAATGACAATTATAATGATAAGCATAATAGGCAAAGCATACTACGACATAAAAAAATAAAGAGGAACAAAATGACAACCACGTAAAATCCTCTAAGTACCACGTCGCTCAATCCAACCCTGGGGTGATGGTCGGGCTGTGAATCACCCAGACGAGACGGCACAAAAGAAAACGTGCTGCATCTGCACAACCCGTCACAATAATGCCGTCGTTATAATCTGGCCCACAATTCAGCCTTCTATCCCCATCACAACATATTTCGTGTTGGTGCGAGTGAGTTGAATCCCAAATGCAGTGGACTGGTGCTCGAGTACTGAGTTGCACGACGAAGCCAATGATGTCTGCAGACCACAATAACCATGGCCGCGTTAAAGATATAAAGAGGAAAGTTTGGGAGCACAGTATCACTATGCAGCAGAAGCGCCCCCAGGCGGCCTATGCTTACACGCCTTCCGGCGAGGTCGAGGTGACATGATTGGACGAACCTCCCGCGCCCCCGGCCGACAAGCTTGCTCATCCCCCACGGACAGAAACAGGTAAACACGCTGAGTCCGCCAGACATGAGGGCGCCGTCGCTGGCGGGAGCAGCGGGTGGGGCGGCCTTGGGAAGATAACGGCCCGGCCCCCGTGAGAGTAACGGGAGGGGTGACGCTGAACAGCGAACCTGCCTCGGCTCCCCACTATCGACTCGAACCAGGCAATTAGCCGGCTGCAGTACCAGCAATCCCATGCAAAACCACGCATCAAATCCAGTCGAGATCTCCATGCACGTCCACACGGACGATCAGCGTACACTGCATGCACAGCCACATCATAAAGCAGCAAAACATCGTCTGTGCAGATGCAAACTTCCCTTCACGTACAGCGCATTCCCACAGTATAACGTTAACACATGAGGCTGCAGCGAACTGCGGACTGTCATCGAAGATCGAGATCTGAAAGACCTCTTTATTCGCAATGATCGTCCGTGAGTTCTTCACATCACAGAAAGCATTGATCCCAATCAAACACATCTTGCTCACACGCGGACTGTCGGCATTTGCTTTAACAATGCCATGCTGAATCACTCGTGCTGCGAGAATCAAACGCACAACAATTAACAATTTATGAACCACGCTGCGTGCACGCCTCTTGGTTGCCACGACGTTGAGGGGACTTGCGTGCCGGTCCCCATCTGAACGTCGCAGAGGACACGTCGATGTTTGCGTTCCACGAACTTCTTGAATGCGACCGGCTCGCTCCAATCCCCCGCTGAAATCGCCTGAACAACATGGGTGTGCACTGTATCATGAGCGCAGCGGAAGCGTGAGAGTCCGTCGCATCTGGCATGGCCGCCGTTGCTCCAGAACATCATATCGTAGCTGCAGGAAGCAATGAACGGAAACCCATGTTGCATCGTCGCGGCTCCTGCCGCCAGGACCTCGCCCTCGGGTCTCGAGGGAGGCCTGGGCCCAAACGGAGGTACGGGCCCCGAAGGAGACACAGGTGCACCTGGAGGTACGCACTCCAAAACAGGAACCTCCTCCCACCGAAACTCTAACCGGCCCCGCATGGGATGTCCAAGGCCACTGGCTGGTGCCAACCAGTCTAGCCTGAGGCTAGCCAGCCAGTCTCGGCCCAAAAGGGCGGGTCCCTCCCCTCGTATCACAAACAATGAGAGTAGGGCGCTTTGACCTTGGTAGACCACGGAGACATCTGTCACAGAAAACGGTGCAATCGCTTCGCCAGTGTACATGTACAGCAAAAAGGTCGTCTTGACTAGGTGAATACCGCGGAGGTCATGAGCGGTCCGTTCGCCCATGACCGACACCGCGGCCCCGGTATAAACTTGAAACACGATCGGTGCCCCGTTCACCTCGACCTCCACTGTCATTGGTCTTGTTACCTCCGGACCAATTGAAAACAGGCTCAACATCTGCTGCATTTCCTGCTCCGGGCCACCGGGATCGCTATGCCCAGGCTGCAGGCCACGCTCCAGGTCGCTGGGGTCATCCGCACCTCGCCATCCAAGACCTTAACGGCGGCCCCCGCCATTTGACACACACGCTTCAGATGTCCCACCATGTGACAATGCAAACACACGGTGTTTTTATACGGGCACACCCGCCGCAGGTGCTGTTCTCCACACCCCCAGCACCCCTGTGTGTTCACCTCGCTGCCCGCGCGGCCGCGCTGCGGCATGCGGCCCCGACCTGCACCGAAAGTCGTGCGCGTGGCCTGGGGCACCTGGGTCATTGCGTGGACCCCGGGGTCACAAGACATGCCCCAGCTGGAATCACCAGTCACACCCTGGCCGGCGATGGCGCGGACATCTGTGAGTGTCTGCTCGACAGCTGAAGCAGTCTCGACCGCCGAGTGGAATGTAACGTCGACACCTCGCATTTGCAGAATCGCTGACACCATCTTCGCATCTTGCAACCCAGAAGCGGCGTCGGCCGTCGCACAAACTCTGAGAGATGTCTGGAGCCTCGATGTCCGGAGCGCAACAGGTGATCCGGAGGTCCGCGCGGTGTACCAAGCGCCCACGGCCGCACGCACAGTCTTCGGTGCGGGTCGTGCTGTCATTAGCAGTGTCCTGTAGGTCGTGTGTCTGTAGAGTGCATTGAGTACATAATAAAGCGGGAGTTACGGGCCTCGTACGTCCACCCTCTCGCTCGAGGAAATAAAGCGGAGTTGTGCTATCCTCCGGCTCGTGTCTGCCTGCCCTCACCTCTGCCACGACATTACACTTGGTGACGAGGATGGGATTCGAACCCACGCGTGCAAAGTATGCAAAGCAAAGCACACTCCAAAGACACACGACCGACAGGACATTGCTAATGACAGCACGACCCGCACCGAAGACTGTGCGTGCAGCCGTGGACGCTTGGTACACTGCGTGGACCTCTGGATCACCTGTCACGCTCCGGACATCTCTTAGAGTCTGCGACAGCCGACGCCGCTTCTGAGTTGCATGTAATGTCCTCGTCCTTTAGCTGTGGCATTGCAGAAACCATTCCCGAGGCTTGCAAATCAGAAATAAAACCATCTCCGAGCCCGGCAGCCATTCACTCGACGTGAATTTGCAGGCGCCGGCGAGATGCCTCACCCGTGCGGCGAAACTCACGATGTTCTTCCCTGGGCTCCTCGTCAGGTGATCGAACTCGCGCCGCGCGAACTGCGCTGATTTTTCCCGGCGCTTCGTGCGCCCTACAATCCAATTGCTCTGGCCAAAGACTCAAAGTCAACACCGAGGAAAACCAGGCACTCTGCACGCGTCGATCCTAAACAGACTCGTTGCCAAGTGTGGCATCCGGAGGGCAGTGAGACACGTAGAGACGTGAGGGTTGCCGTAACTCTGTTTATTGCGTGTCCGGATGTACACCACTGTAGACTACCACACGCCTCTAGCGGTGCGAACAACTATATGCATTGTGGACACGTGACTACCAACAGCACTCCTCCACGCCCCCACAACGCTCTCCGCATTGCGACCTGCACGTGTATGCCAATACGCCACACACACCACCTTAAATTATTTATTTATTTATTTACCGAAAATGATTCCAGGACCCACACACCACCTTATTTATTTATTTATTTATTTATTTATTTATTTACCGAAAACGATTCCACGACCCACACACCACCTCCAATTATTTATTCTTTAAAGTGGGAGTGGCGTAGGAAAGTGGGCGTGGCTTATTAAAAATATTGTGTGGCTCAGGAGGTGTGGTCAAACAAGAGCATTGAGAGAAGTTTATCGAGTTTTCCGTGTGTGTGTGTGTGTGTGTGTGTGTGTGTGTGTGTGTGTGTGTGTGTGTGTGTGTGTGTGTGTGTGTGCAACGCGAGGCTCCACAGCACAAACCAGCAAACCGATTATTTTTCAAATGGTAGTCCTTCAAAAATAGGGTGTCTATTTACCGTCATTTTTTATGAGTGCCAGTTGGCAAAATACGCAATCGGAAAAATCTTGCCAGGCAAAGGAACAATTGTATGTGAACCGATACGTCTTGGCAATGAATCTTCATGGTGGATCGGTCAGAATGAAAAGCATCGTATCCAGCGATTCGATCCTAGCGAATCCCTTGTCGCCAACCGGCTTGTTTGTTATCTTACCAAAACGAAGTTTTTGCAAGATATGTTAGTCAGCTTGTATGTTTTTTTATTTTTTATTTTTTTTATTTTTTTTGTTTGTTTGTCTGTAATCACGTATAAACAATTCTGCAGAGCACAGTTATCATTGGAAATTTTTGTAACTTCGCATATCAGAGGCCTATGGAGGTCCCTTTCAGCGCATAAAATTTTGAAGGTCAAGGTCACTTTGTCGCAAATCAGGGGAGTCGACGAAACCCTTATTTTTTGAGTAATTTTGATCGGATCGTCTTCAAACTTAATGGGAGTATAGTTCATGGTCTGGCGCTCAGCTGATTAATTTTTGGTGGCGATTGGCTTTGACCTTCATGGTTAGCGCCTCAGGTCAAACATATTTGACCCCAAGGTCAAATTTTCAAGTTTTAGGAACCATATCGTGTCGTACCTCTGGCGTTGGTAACAGTTTGACCCCACACATGGCCTCCTTGGTAGGTCGCCCTCTTCACATGCTCCTCCAGAGCTGCCTTGCTTGGCGGAATCAGCTGCACATTGTTCTTCTTCGCAAAGAGTTTCTTCCAGGTCTTGTCAATGTCGTTGCACGTGCTGGTTCTGTCATAGAGCAATATGACAAACCTCTCGATGGTGTGCATGATATCTTCTGGTATGCCACTTGGTGCAGAGGATAGCTTCAGCAGTGCGTCTGCAAGTTCTGGCAGAACGGTCCAGATTGTCCAAGCAGTCTTCTTACCATGTCCAGCAAAGCTAGCTACAGTGTCACACCCAGTCAGAGCATGAAACATTGGGAGTGCCTGTGCCTTCTCTGGTCCTAGGTAAGCTGCTATTTCGTGGGCTGCCAGATACCGAAAACTCTTCCTAGTGCCAAATGCTCGCCACAGTTCATCTTCTGGTTGCAGTCCCTGGGCCACTGACACAGCCAACACCACAACATCAGTGTCAACTGTCTTGATCAGAATCTTGTGGTGACCATGGTTGGCTACATGGGATGCATGCAACAACATTCGACTGTCAGCTTCTTTGTGGATGCATGGGACGTGCAAGGCCAGGTATAGCAGCGGTGGCTTGCTCAGGACTGTCTCTCCATCAGTGATAACCAGCTGCTTGTCATCCTGGTCAAACCACCTGAAGATAGCTTCTGATAGGAACTTGAACAGCTCGGTCTTGTTGGTGTCCACTCGGAGGAAGTTCTGCCAGTTTCCAGGTATAACTGCAGCTCCGACCACGCGTCTACGCACTCCTTTTCCACGTTTTGATCTCGCACTGACTTTCAGTGAATCAGCAACGTAGCAGTCCCAGACCAGGTCCAGGTGTGACAGTCTGAAGCGTTGTTGACAGGCACGGTATGAAGACATCCAGGGCATAGTCATCAAAGTTCTTGGCTACTGCAGGCTTCAGCATCTGGACAATGACTGCTCCATCAAGAACTAGGCTGGTGGTAGCAGGAGCCTCTGATTGGGCATTGGAGAACTCTTCAAAGCAAAGAACTCTTCAAAACTCAGTAGCAAACTGGAACTGGCACCGTGAAGGCAGAACGGAAATACATGTGGAACCTCATAACCCGATAATCCGTGACTGAGATAATCCTATGACCAAACTGCACCCCGCAAACCAAACTCAACTTGATGAACTACGGTTAACAATGGGATAGCATAGAGAACTCTATGGGCACAGAACAAATTAACAATGAATCGAGTCAACAAGTGTAAGCTGGCAACTCGACCGTGCACGATTCCGGGGTCAATATGCACGCACACCACTTCTACAACCATGTGCCAAGCCAATAGTGCTATGAATGTTTATCATTGGTTTTCATTCAGAATCTGTGTCTTAATAAGACTAATTAGTCCACTTTAACTTTTTTCCCCAACTCAAACAAATTGTTACTTTCTTTGACCATTATTGGAACTTTATTAGTAAATAAACTTTCACTATCAACCTGCATTCCTCTCCAGTAAAGCGGATATGTGTCATAACAGTAACAACTGGCGGCCATTTTGAAAAATGGCTGCCACAGCCATCAGCGGCTGAATTTGAGATGGCTCATTATCCAAATCTGTTCATAATATGATACGCTACTAGTGTGCCAAATTTGATGCTTTCCTCACAAAATGCACAATTGTTATTCTATATTTAGCTAAGTTGCCCCACTATATGATATTTCAAAAATGTGTTGGGCCAGATATATGTTCTCGTGGATCAGGCATTACATCGCGGAGGTATGCGCTCTACCGAGGGCCCTTCAAGTTTCAGTTGTTTGACCAATTTTTCATCGTGTGTGTGTGTGTGTGTCATTGGTTGTTATCTCCATTTGTGGGTTTAAGGAGATGGAACAAAGTCCAATCAGGACTTAAAATATCCACCTTTGCTTTGGGAAGGGATCACAATTCATGGACCAAGCTGTTCAACTTTGTTGTTCTCAGTTTTCTTCCAAGGGCTCTTCTCAGGATCATCACCGGACCCGAGACTGCCTCCAATTGTAGTTTGTTTGTGGTAATATTGCCAGGTTTGGTTTTAAAAATCTCATTCAGGTTCTTATTTATTTTTCCTGTAGCTCCAATTATCACTGGTGGTGCTATTTCGACACTCTGCAGCTTCCAAAATCTCTTGAACTCATTTTTGACGTCCTGGTATTTGTCCATTTTCTTGAATGCTGCATTATTTAAGACAAAATCACTGGGCACTGATATCTCAATCAGCAATGATGTCTTTTTTCTTTTTGTTCCTGAGAACGATGTCTGGTCGCAAGGCTTTGTTTTCTTTGAGCATGTGTCCACACAAATATATTTTCATCACTTAATTTTGTTTTTCCTCTGCAACCACTTATCCGATTAATGCAAAACTTTAAACATAGGAGGGATTCACCATGGAGAATATTTTATTGATAACTCTGACATCATAGATCACACGGTATGGCAGCCATATTGGATTAAAGGGAAAAAATTGAAAATCTTCTTCAAAACGGCTCAACGAAAAATTTTTAAACTTGGTATATTTCATCATCTGCCCATGAGGTATGTAGTGATAATGATGACATCATCAGAGAAGTGGTATTCCAGCCATTAATTTGAGGTCACATTTGTTTTATGGATTTGAAATGTTGAATCAAAATCCTCATACAAAAAAATCTGAAACTTCATACATCTGATGTACGACCCGATGTGAATGAATAACTAAAGTGATGATGTCATCGTTCACGTGACCAGGTAGCCATATTGGATGGAAAATAAAAACGTAAAGAATATTTTCTTTACGAAACTGCTTAACAGATTGATGCAAAACTTCATGCATATGATCAACTCGCAATGGGGAATATCGTTTAAAATTTTTTTCATATTGAACTTCATTGTCGCAATTTAGCCTTAATGTGCACAAAATGGTTGTTAAATATCCTAATCAGGTCAGATATAGAAGCATGCCTCAGAGCAGCACATCACTGCGTACATTTTCCACTGGTACTCCATGGGCCTCCATCTGGCCATCCACCAGGCAGATGCCTGGCCCATCCCCATCTCCTTGAGATGCTGATCAACCTGCTGCAACCACGAGGCATGAGGTCGACCTGTTGGCCTCCTCCACTCACCAGGTTCCTTTGCTGAGAGAATCTGGTGAGCAGGATCAGCGTCCGAAAATCGAGCCACATGTCCATACAGCCGCAACTGATGCTGATGGACTATCCGTGTAGCAAATCTTATCTAAGTCTCTCTCAGCAACCATTCATTGGACACAAAGTCTGACCAGCGATAGCCAAGGATTCTCCAAAGAGACCTGGTACTGAAGGAGTTAAGTCTCCATCTCAGATCCTTGGTCAGTGTCGAAGTCTCAGATCCGGAGAGCAATAGTGGAAGCACTGCAGGAGGATGTCCGCAGATGCAGTTTGGCACCACATATGGATGGCTGTTGGCTCATAACGAGATTCTCTGCCCTTTGACATGTTTTGTTTTTAGTCCTGCTGGGTGTCTATATCCATACACCCTCCTCGGCAGGAAACGTGGTAGGTGAGATGGTTTATTCGCCGACAACCCAACTACGAAACAGGTAAGTACAGGTTTACATCACACCTGTAGCAGGTCACAGATCTGATTTGGCCTGGCCTGACCTGACAAAAAATCTCGTTGATTTATTCAGCCATCGAGCCGAAATATCTTAAAAATCAATCGATCAATAAAGTTATGGATAATGGATAATGGAGTGCATGAATGATAGCAGTGGCCCATGATAGTAGCATGTTCAGTTAACGATGGTATTTTTGTGTTGAATGAGCACACGAGGCAAGACTATGTGCTCTACCAAGTGCCGTTCTCGTTAGAATTAGAAATCACACCCTCTGTACTAGCGTCGTGCTCTTTGCTTTTGATTCGGACCCCACCTCCTCTAAACGAAATCTTGAGATCTTATTTTTACCCTTTTATTCTTATTTTTTATCATGATTATTATTTAATCATCTTTGCAATACAGTATGGTTTTTGCTCTGTCCAAATCACAATTTCTGACTTGCAACACCCAATACTCATTTCGTCGTGGCTCACTCATAAGAGGTTCGATCCTTTATGTTCGTCTGAAACTTCCTCGATTTTGATTTGTGTCAACTATTCTAAATGCTTATCTCACACACTCGTGGTTGTGACACGTCCTGCTTACACAAATGCCTGCACACAGCATCCACCAACCCTGCTTACACAAATGGAACACTTGCTATTTTGCACTGTTCTGTCTTTTACTATTTCGACGATATCCATCTCTTCAACACATGAGCCTGTACTCACTTGCATAAACCCTTATAGGTTAACTCTACACACTTTAGGAAGCTAAATCCTCAATGTTTTCTAGAACAGCTCGGGATAATTATCATGCAATCCCTGACTGATAACGGACAAAGAAGCACGAGGTTCAAGGGTTAGCCAACACACATTTGATGTCACTTCACCTTATAAAAGGCCTGAGCTCTTGCTTATTCATCCAATACCAATGTACCCCAAACCTATCTTTCCCACCTGAGTCGGAATGATTAACAGATAGAAAACGTGCGAGAAAAGAGATGAGCACCTATTTGGCCCGAAAAGCACAGGAGATGGAATCCATTGCTTGCACGAAGATGACCGTAAACATGGTTTATTCCCAGGGTGTGCATCTCTTGTTGGCATCTTTTATTGTCTCTCCATCCAGCCAAACCGTCGTGAACGTGCAGATGGTTCAGGTGAAGCCAAAAACGAGCTTCGAGTTGACGGGTGATGTTTCGAGTGCACGGTCAAACTAAACGGGTGATGGAGTTTACCTTCAAACATGATCGTGCTTTCTGTCCTTAGGTGTGTGTGTGTGTGTGTGTGTGTGTGTGTGTGTGTGTGTGTGTGTGTGTGTGTGTGTGTGTGTGTGTGTGTGTGTGTGTGTGTGTGTGTGTGTGTGTGTGTGTGTGTGTATATAGAAAATGGGAAACATTATGGGTTGTTTTATTCCGATTTTGGAGAAGGACACCCCCATTGAATCTGTTTTGTAGCCACTTCATTCTGATTTTTCTCTCAATATTGGAATTGCCTTGGGGGTAATCACACTGCTTGTGTTGTAACTTGGGAACAGAGGCAGCCTTGTTTAATCCGTCATGAACATATTGTCTTCGCTAAAGTTGATTTGAATGGTGTTCATGCGACATGCTCTCAAGACTGGAAAATTAACTTCTGCTCTTCATGTCGAAATGCCATTACTGTATTGGCAAAGACCGGCCATGGAGGGCCTTCTCTGGGCAATTGGAATTGACATTAAATGGCTTCAAATGATGTATTCCCTGGCGAAACAGCCTAAATCGAGTTGCGAAGATGGGGATCTGGATGGCCTCCTTTCATGAGACAAGGGGCAGGCTTTGAAATGGGAAGTTTGTGCTGCTGAAAAAAGAAATCTGATATTGTATTAAAGTGAGGATTTAATACAATTAATATGGCACTATCATGCATGATTGTGTTACAAAATATGGCTTACACAAATCAAGGTAGTGCTTCGACACAACTCTGCTGAACCTGCACTATACTGCGACGACACGGACAGATGTGGTACGGTACAGCTTCCAGGACAGGCTCACACATCAAGGCCACATTCCTTGCACAATAAGGTGTTTTATACATTCAAGATCTTGGCTTATGGAGGAGAGGTGACAAACGAAAATGAACAGGAAAAGAGGGGAGTAAACATGGTAACCTGCAAGTAAGAGTGTTGCTTTGGGTAAATGTGGGTACAAAAGACTGGGGGGATTGGAAAGGGCATGATGTGAGATGGTGGTGCACCACCTGATGAATCCCTGCAGTGAAGAGTGAGATTCAATTGTCTCTGGAAGGCAATTCCCCAAAACGGGACAAAATATTATCAAAGGGACAAAATGGTGTGACCCTATAGATCTCTCTGCAGAGCTGGATAAAATCACAAGCTGGTCCAACACGTGGAGCATGTCTTTCAAACCTGACAAATCTCACAATCTCACTGTGTCTCTGAAATGACCATCTGGAAACCACCCCCCCCCCTCATCTTCTTTCTCAACAATTCTCTTGAAGGAGTCCTTTCATTCAAGTTTCCGGGTCTCACTATCTGACATGATCTTTCCTGGGAAAGCCACATCTCCAAGCTGACCTCCAAAGCTAAGCACCGACTGTGCATCCTCCGTCGTGCAAAGTCCTTCCTTGGCACACTCGAGCTCGTGACCACGAACAAAACTTTCGCCCGCAGCCTGATGGAGTACTGCTCTCCCCTCTGGGCTGGTGCTCCTTCCTTTCACCTTTCTCGGCTTCACGCTGTGGAAACCAAGGCATTTAGGATCATTGGCATCTCGTGCAATGAGGCTGAGTCTCTGGGTCTCTCACTGTCTCACCGCAGGCAGGTTGGTGGTTTTTCTGTCTTCTCCCATCTCCTCTCCGGTCTTGCCCCCCCTTCCCGCTCTCTCTCTGCTATCTCACTGCTCAAGGTCCGCCAGCAATCCCTTTCTGGTAAAACTACCAAAATCAAGAATTATTGCTCACCTTCACTCTTTCATTCCTCTTTTTTTTTTTTTTTTTTCCTCGCCTTTGGGACAAACTCCCACACACTCTTCAATCCCACTCTTCCCTCCAGGTCTTCAAAACAGCTGTTCACCACCATCTCTCGTCTTCCCCCATCCAAAACCATGATCTTTTCTACCCCCGTTAATCCACCCCAAACCCACCTCCTTAAAATTCCCTGCTTTCCTTCCAGAAAGTCCCTGTAATGTCCATCTTGTTTACCCCGTGCACCCCACCCCATCCCTCTCCCTTCCACAGATCTCCTAATGTTTCTGTTCCCCACTGTTTTGTGCTTTCTTCTCCCATCCCTCTTGTCTCCTGCTCTCCTTGTTATATGATGTGTGTTGGCTCTTGTACGAGCCTTAACATTGTATATAAAAAAAAATAAAGGAGTGGAGGTTTGCAGTCAGCCTCAACTCAGTCAGGAGGAGATCACTTGAATTGGGGAGGGTTCAGTGTTGAAAGAGAGAGATAGATATAGAGATGTAAGAGATATAGTGTAAGGAGAAAGAAGGAAGAAGTAGCAGTAAAAACAAAATATGACAGAGGGCATTGACCTGACTGCAATGTGAGAGCAACAAGCCTCGTCCTCGGAGATGTTAATAATGTTGAGAGTTTTAGATGCCATAGAATCCAGGAGAGATGGATGTGATGCTGGATTGACATTCACAGGGGAGAGCAGTCCTCCATCAAGGTGTGGACAAAGGCTTTATCGGCTGCGAGTAGTTCTAATTTTTTGACGAATGGCTTTAATGACTTTGAATGACCAAGAATGCCTAATCTGTGGCTGAATTTGGAGGTCAGTGTTGCTATATATGGTTAGTCCAGGATAGGTCATGGTTGCGAGTGAACCTCTTGCAGTCACTGACTATGGAAATTGAGGGGTGAGTTCCTTTGTTGATCCTTGCAGACTGTGACATGGTGAGACGGTGAGATTTTCCAGGATTAAAGGAGGTGTTCCATTTGTCAGTTCAGCATCTAAACTATTCTAGATCAGCAGAGAGTGATTCAACTCCAATCTGCCTGTCACAGGGATGGGGTACTGTACAACACAATGTGAAGTTTGCAAAAAGGAAGAGAGGTTTTTTTTTTTCCAGACCATTAGATACTGTTGGTCATTAATCATATGAGAAGCAAGACCGGACCCAAAATGCTGCTTTGAGGAACTCCAGCCTCCATTGAGAGACGATAGGAGAGGGTTTTATTGATAGTAACATGCTGACTGTGTGAGTGGAGCAAATTGGAAATCTAGGAAAGAAGGCAATCTTCAATGCCACGTGCAGAGAGCTGGGCAAGCAAAGCAAAATATCAGACTGTTGTATGCCCGAGATATGCCCAGGAAGACGGTCCTATCCTCTGTTTTTATATTGAGGGCCTCCAACCATTGCTGATATATTATAGGGCATAACCAGAAGGATGGCCACAGTTTAATGATTGGGATCGAATCCAAATTGATTGGCAGAGATCAAGTTGTTTGAAAACAGGAAAGATGACATAATTAGCAATGAGAACAACGCTCGATTGAGCACATAACTCCGCCAGGCCGAACGGTTTACGTTTTGTACCTCACTGTTCGGCCAGATCTGAATGTGCACCTTGACACAAATCTAATCAGAATGTTATTGTGACCACTACCCAACTCGTCCACCAAATTTCGTCCAAATCTGTCCACAACTTTTTGAGATACCATATCACATGTCGGTTTTGGCCCTATCAATGGTGAAGAATCAGTTTTAAAAATTCTTGGGTCCAGGTCTGGATCCGGATCTTCACCAAATTCGAATCAAGTCGTCCTTGTCACACTCAACTTGTCCACCAAATTTTGTCCAAATCCGTCAATAACTTTTTTGATATCCTGCTCACAGCCAGACAGACAGACCTGGGTTTAAACATAAACTCCGTCCACCTTCGGTGGTGAAGGTAGTGATGGATTCCATGACTGTTTCTCATTGGAAGGAAATTTACTGGTCTTGCATCTTCTTGTTTGTGAAAATAATGTTTGATAAATTACAGACAGCTATGGGGCAGCCAAACGAGATGGCTCCTGGACACAGAACAGGTGAAACAAGAATAACAGAGCAAGATTTGAGATACATGGGCACTGATGCCATCTGGTCCTATTGCCCATGGAGGGTCTAGGCCGGACAGAACTTTCTCCACCACCTTCATCTGTGACAAAGTGAAATTGAGTCAAGTAGGCAGTGGCTGGAAAAGGGGGTATTGTAGAAACAGACTGAGATGGGATTTATTGGTAACTACCAAATTGAGACATTGTAGCTCGTCTCAAGGAGAGTCTGTGGTGATACCATTCGAGGTGAGGGAGGGGGGATAGAGTGGGAGTTCACACAAGAGTCGGACTTGATGAGGGACCATCATGTGTTTGAGGAAGGAGACTTGACAAGTTCAGCAAGAAAAGATTGCTTTTCCTCGTGGTGGACACACTGGTTTTTTTTTCGAGCCACATCGAGTAACGGAGTTACGCTCAGTCAGGTTAGCTTTCCATGTTGAGAAAGCAATCTGCTTTGCTGCAACTGCCTGACCACAGGATTCAGTGTATTAAGGCCTAAAGGATGGATAGTAAAAAGTCTGAAACGTGATGGCATAAACCGGTGCACGCATGAGTGGGAATTGGAATCCGTGGAAGTGTTCCCAGACGTAATCAATATCCAAAGCTGTGTTTTTTTTTATCCAGGAATGGTTTGAACATCAAAGTACTGTCGGGCCTATTATATCCATCCCCCTGGGCCTGATGCATCGAATTCTGTGGTGTAACCCTGTAGATCTGACTTACACGTTAAGGTTCTGTCAGGCAAATCTGCCTCGCACAACTCGTATCAGTGCACCCCTATAGGAGTTGTCTTTGAGGCTTTTCTGTTCAGATCAAAATATCAAAATTCAGGCAAGGATGTCTTAATACATTTGGATGTGAACGGGAATTTACTAATTAACCTCCATAAGAAATCTCGTTTTGTCAGTTACCCTCGGGATTGCCACCACGGCAAATAGAATGAGGTGTCACAGTTAATGCAAAGTCCCAGAAGTGAGGCAAACTTCAAGGGACATTCATCAAGGCGATGTGTCCCTGACCGTGTGAAAGTAACGGCATGCTGGAACACTTCCATGTGGTACATCACATCTGGTGTTTTGATGTTCGGACCAGTGTTTCACACATTTGTCTTGTTGTGCCCTCATCTCACTCATTTACTTCCTCACCCAATTGGAAATGTCATCCAGATGGGATTGAACACGCATCATGAGCATAAATCGGTTGTTTTTGCACCGCAGTATTCCATAATATAGCATAGTCCATTTTATGTAGTTCGAGTGTGATGAGGCTGTGTCTGTGAAAACACTTATCAGTCCTTTTAATATCTTTTCCTCATGATTAGTTTAGTTTAGTTTGTGTAATTCCTTTTCTCCAACATGATGGTTTGTTCCCTGCTGGAGAAGATTTAGCCATTCTGAATTGGATGGTAATCTTTCTGAGAATTAAAAAAAAAATTGTGTGTGACTTGGTGAAGCATGAGCCATTACACAGAGTACTAAATGTTATCTGACTCCATGAGGCCGAGAGAGGGATCCTATTCTAAATGTTATCTGACTCCATGAGGCTGAGAGAGGGATCCTATTCTAAATTTTATCTGACTCCATGTGGCTTGGAGAGGGATCCTATTCTAAATGTTATCTGACTCCATGTGGCTTGGAGAGGGATCCTATTCTAAATGTTATCTGACTCCATGTGGTCTGGAGAGGGATCCTATTCTAAATGTTATCTGACTCCATGTGGTCTGGAGAGGGATCCTATTCTAAATGTTATCTGACTCCATGTGGTCTGGAGAGGGATCCTCTTCGAAAAGTTATCTGACTCCATGTGGTCTGGAGAGGGATCCTATTCTAAATGTTATCTGACTCCATGTGGTCTGGAGAGGGATCCTATTCTAAATGTTATCTGACTCCATGAGGTCTGCAGAAGGATCCTATTCCAAATGTTATCTGACTCCATGAGGTCTGGAGAGGGATCCTCTTCTAAATGTTATCTGACTCCATGAAGCCTGGAGAGGGATCCTATTCTGAATGTTATCTGACTCCATGAGGCCTGGAGAGGGATCCTATTCTAAATGTTATCTGACTCCATGAGGTCTGCAGAAGGATCCTATTCCAAATGTTATCTGACTCCATGAGGCCTGGAGAGGGATCCTATTCTAATGTTATCTGACTCCATGAGGCCTGGAGAAGGATTCTATTCTAAATGTTATCTGACTCCATGAGGCCTGGAGAGGGATCCTATTCTAAATGTTATCTGACTCCATGAGGCCGAGAGTGGGATCCTATTCTAAATGTTTTCTGACTCCATGAGGCCGAGAGTGGGATCCTATTCTAAATGTTTTCTGACTCTATGAAGTCTGGAGAGGGATCCTATTCTAAATGTTATCTGACTCCATGAGGCCGAGAGTGGGATCTCATTCAAGTGAGCACTTTGTGGTGCAGAGTTTACATTGCTTGTAATTACGTGCAGGTGGAAGCTTGAAACCCTGTATTTACAGATGCCTGAGAAAAACGAGTTCTTGCACGAGGCGTTCTTGTGCTGCTGCAAGCACTTATCTTAATCATGTGACCATGACAGTGTTTATCTTAAAGTCCAGTGTGTACAGAATAGTCATCATTATGAAATGACCTTTAATTGCACGACGGAGAATATGAATTGTTTGTTGAAGATTATGTTTTGCTCGATGAGATGCATGTCTTTCTTGTTTGCCAAAGGACACCATGAGACCTGAAAGCAGAAAATATTTTTGTTCTTGTCTTGAGGATGCCATGAGAACAAGGAGTGGAAAATGATCTTGAACTTTCACCTCATGGCATAAGCTTATGAATACAACCTGCAGATCTTGAGCATATGTCAATGTGTAAACTTTTTTCCGTTGCGCGTCAGTGGACTGTCAAATTATATAAACCTCCAGTTGAGAATCTGTCTGCAAGGTTTCATCTTGTGACATCTGAAAATCTGTTTGGGAGCGAGACAAGAAATGTCAAACATTCGAACTGGCATGGCTTTGGGAAATTGTTAGCCATTGATCTTTAATGTGGTTGAAGGTAGAAGCGAATTCCTATTCAATGGCTTGCTGTTTGAGGCTTTCGACCTTCACGCAAAGTCCTTTATGAAAAGCCTATAATTTACAAAAATATTTGTATTCATATTTAGAATAATCACCGAAATGTTTGACCGATTCGCTTTGTGTTTGTGAACACATGCGGCAGTGTTTGTATTCCTCCAATGAAAGCATCATTCTGGGCAAGCCCGTGCTCACACCCAGTCACCCTTTGACTGTGCCCAAAGCGATGAAATGCTTCAATCAGGAACTCAATTTGAATTTGATTTTCTTTCACTTGTGACTCGTTTTTTCTTTTACAAAATCTAGGCTTGTGGAAGAGTAACGGAATGGAGGACAAAAGGGCAACTTGATGAAATTTTTTTTTGGATACTCTTGGAAATGGGGAAAGTAAATAAAGAAATAAATAGCAAACAAAATCTGGAAATACAACAAATGGCTAAATCTGAGACTTGAGTTTTATAAACTTTTGAAAATTAGCATTTTATTAGGAACAGATTTGATCAACCTGCTGTGGTTTTTAAGATCTCAGGAAAGACTAATATAATGTAAAGGATTTTCAAATAGTAGATGTAGTGTTTAACATGTATGTTCTGTGGTGATGTAATTCAACAAATACAACAAACAGATCTTGTTGGTGTGATGTATTGCACTCTTGTAACCAATCACTGTGTCTTTGGCAAAATTTGGAATAATTGAAAAAACTGTGTGTGTGTGTGTGTGTGTGTGTGTGTGTGTGTGTGTGTGTGTGTGTGTGTGTGTGTGTGTGTGTGTGTGTCAGACAGAGCCTCTGTGTGGCACTCAGGACTTGAAGTCTCACACTACATTATGTTGAATTTCCATGGGACCCTGCCATTGCGCAATCAAAGGACATTCCTTACAGACTCTGTCACTCTCTTGCAACAGCCCGGTGAAACCAGTTTACCTCCGAGCATGTACAGGGTGTTTTAAAAAGAGTGATGCAACTTTAACTGTTTCTTCACAAAGAAACAAAAGCCTCAGGAACATGAATCAAACATTTCTTGAAAGCTGATGACATGGTATTTTACGTCACTGATTGCTATTGCAGTTAGTCATTGTTAGAGTTGGTGATGCTCGAGTTATTGAGAGCCCAAGGACTGAAATTGGCATTTATGTAAAATCCTTGTCATTGACGAACTTGATGTGTGCCCCTCCGTGGTTCAGATAGGCATTGATCCTGAATCCAAATTTCTGTCCAACTTTCCTGTTGGTCTCATGTGGCACTGCCTGGAGGTAGTCTGATAGCTTCTGCTTCAGATCATCCAGCGTGGCAGGGTGGTTGGTGTCCATCCTGTCACTGAGTCAATTGCTCATATCAAGTCTCCTTCTCATGTCATCTTGACTCAGTTTATGCCTAGTTTAGATGATGTATGGGAAAACTTCAGTTCCTTAGTGAGGATACGCCAGACTGATGTTGGTTTGATGCCCAGGTCCTGGGAGCGCTGGTTATATGACTTATTGGGACTGTCCACTGCAGAATCCTGCACGGCATCGATGTTGGCTTGGCTCCTGATGCTGGCCTGCCACTGTTGCCCTTGCTCTGATTGTGCACTGTACCCCTGTGCCCAAAATGTTTCACAATATGTTGAATGGCACAATTTGTGGGTCCATCACGAGTTCTGAGGTCGTATTCCCGGCAGAACTTCCAGCGGGTGTCTACATCTGATTTAGTCTCACACCACAGAGCCACCACTTTTGTCTTCTACTTCACTGTCAATGGCATAGTTGAACTCTGGAGCTCGAAATCCCAGGGCACAAATATTACGACAACACCACCAAACCCTAAAAAGGAACACGGCAGAGATCAAAAAACAAAGAAATGGCAGGAAGTCAAATACATACATATATATAATTATAAGTATATGTATATATGTCGGTATATATGTATATATGTGTATGTATATGTATATGTATATATATATATATGTATATATATGTATATATATATATATGTATATATATGTATATATATATATATATATGTATGTATATATATATATATGTATATATATATATATGTATATATATGTATATATATATATATATATGTATATATATGTATATATATATATATATATGTATATATATATGTATATATATATATGTATATATATATATATATGTATATATATGTATATATATATATATGTATATATATATAAATATGTATATATATATATATGTATATATATATATATGTATATATATATATATATGTATATATATATGTATATGTATATATGTATATATATATATATATATGTATATATATATGTATATATATATATATATATGTATATATATATATATATATGTATATATATATATATGTATATATATATGTATATATATATACATATATATATACATATATATATATATATATGTATATGTATATGTATATGTATATATATATGTATATATATATATATGTATATATATATATATATATGTATATATATATATATATATATATATATATATATATATATATATATATATATATATATATATATATATATATATATATATATATATATATATATATGTATATGTATATGTATATATATATATATATATATGTATATATGTATATATGTATATATATGTATATATATAATATTGTTGTGGGCCAGGTATCGGTGGCAACCATGACCGCAAAGTGGAGCAGTAGAGTCGGCTCCACCGAACACCCGAAATTCAGATCGTTACCTTCGGATAACTCCGAAGGTACGGATCCCTTACAGGACCGTGAATCGTCAATAAATCAACCGTGTCGGACAGGGTTATTTGCCAAACTTCAAAATACCGAGAGGCCCACGTGGCAAGCTACCTGAGGGATTCACACCCTTGACGGGGCTCAAACGGGATGAGTCGTTAGCGTGCTCGACCTGTGCGTAACCCGAGAGGATGGTTAACGAGGTCCCGTCGGTCCAAATGTACATCAACAGCAGCAACGGCCTTTTTAATCACTCAACACGCACCATGCTAAACCAATGAAGGAAAGGACAAAGATTAGCTGAAACCTTTAACAATAGGGATATTTATTTACAATAATCGGGAAAGGAACACATAAAGGGCAGAATTAAACCGACTATAAGAAATGAAATTCAAATAATGTACAAGGAAAGCACTTAACAGTTGCGACTTAAAGACAGGGCCCCAGACACACACACGCACACACAAATACCGAAAAGGAAATGGACCTTCCCGCCTCGTGCGGTTTGGCCAAGACGAGCGAACCAGGATGAGACCAGCCGTGTCGAGATGCGACCAGACCAGCCTTGAGATGAGACAAGATCAGCCCCAGCGAGATGAGAGCAGGCGGGGCGTAATCCTCCTCCTCACACTCATCCCGACAACCACCACACTTTTTTTTCAGGAGGGAGGCGCTTATTCTCCCAACCACTCGCCTCCCGATTGGTCGGACCCATCGCGCGATTCCCTGGCCGTCCTACATTTGACAGGCCCGTGGTAGGTGGGGCAACTCCCACCCCTCTGGGTGGAGTCCTGAGCAGAGGCGTTTGTGGCTCCGCCCACCTCCTCACCTCTGGCCACGTTCCTCATGTAGATGGTGCTGTCGGAAACGGCGCGGGTGAGACGCCCGCTCCTTGCCAATTGGCTTAGAGGGACGCCATGCCTATATTAAGCTCCGCCCACACGCACGCATGCTGGCGAGCACGCAAAGAGTGCCATGAGCGTTATGGCGTCAGGATGGAACGAAGGTGTTGTGTTGTGATACGGGGTGTAAAAATCTAAAAGAAAACCCGAACCATCAAAATAACTTCGCAGCGCATGTATGTAATTCCCATTAGACACAGGTAGGGGGCCCTAACTAGAAACGCACACTTATTGAAATAACTAAGCTACGGGGATGGCTGTCTGTCTGTGTGCACAAGGCTTCCAAATTTGTAGCAATATATGTATACTAGTAGTAATGCCCGGTGTTGCTCGGGCTAGCAATAAAGCCTGGCGTTGCCCGGCCTTTCTTGCAAATTTCCTGAATAGCTGTTAGCGGTTCGGGGTTTGCGGTTAGAATTAGGGTTAGCTGTTAGGGTTAGGGTTAGGGTTAGTGTTAGGGTAGCTAACCCTAACCCTAACACTAACCCAAACCCTAACCCTAACTCTAACAGCTTGGCGTAGAGGAGGTAAACAGCGCCCGGGGCAAAGTGGAAATTTGCGTCCCCTGTAGGCCTTAAACTTGAGTGGATTTCAATGGAAAATCCCATAAGGGATATCGATTTATCGATTTTTTTCGAATATCGGAAGTGTTATGGAAAAAATTTATAGCCAATGACCTAAGTTGGACCAAAAGCCATAATCGTACCGAATTTGAATGGAATCCGTTGGAGTTTGTGAAAATGCATTAAAAACGAATTTTGAGGGGCCTCTTAAGGAAGACAATGATATCATTAGTATATGTGCCAAATCTTGTTTCAGACATGCAGTAACAAAAATCTGATGGTGGAACAAAGAAAGGGGCGTGCCGAAATATTAATATAGATGAATGTATACGTATATATGTATATGTAAAAACATGTTTACATATATATATATATATATATGTATATGTATATGTATGTATGTATATATATATGTATGTACATATATATATATATATATATGTACATATATATATATATATATATATACATATATATATACTAACATATATATATATATATATATATATATATATATATATATATATATATAATAGAGAAGCGAGACTTAAAGCGAATATTCGATGCAAGTATTTACAATGGGCAAAACACTTATGCAGTTCTACCGACAAGACCAGCGCAACACATTCAGACACACACACAAATGAAAAGAAAACCCAAGGTTCTTTATTCGACCCTCCAGCCGATGAATGAGACGAGCTGGGGGTCAGAGTTCGGCTTGTACCGAGTCGTCGGAGGGAAGGGAGTACTCGTTAATGCGACACCTGCCACAGGTTGTTGGCCCGGTCCCAGTCGCACGCGTGGGACTCGTGGCTCGAGGTGGTAGTCACGTGGAGCAATCAAAGCCCTCGGGCGGAGATCAGGGTCATGGACAGGACCCATCAAAGCTCCACAAACAGGCCGGTTCACTCCCCTTCTAGCCCAACCACCGTCAACCAACTCGTAATCACTCAGGAACTCCAGATCTCCACACCACCTCAGTGTGCTCAGGAATATATCTCCTCCCACACGGAGCAGGGCCTTGGCGAGAATCATCTCGCTGTCCGTCCCTAATTGGCCAGGATCCTACGGGCATAGTCTTCCTGGGCGGGTTTCAGCCATGCCCCGAGAAAGCCGCCCTCCCCTCTACGCATGTTAGAGGAAGGTGGATGGTGGTGAAGCCACGATTGCGTGTGGAATGTTTGTGGAAGCTGAGGACTGGGACCGCGAGGCCCCCCTCTCGGCAAGTCAAGGTACAAGCAGCCAACGGTGATGATGGAGCGTGATTGGCAGATGGTGAGATGTAATAACCTAACTATAAAAAAACATCACAACGCACATATTCAACTCTCCCACTAGACAAAAGGAAGGGACCTGTCTCACACGTACTTACTGGCATAACTAACTTTGGGACCTGAATGTTGAGTGCGCATGGTTTCCAGATTCGTAACAATATGTGTATATATACATATATTATGTTTGTGGTGTACATTGAGCGATTTCACAGGAGAGATAGGATCGTATGGAATTGCTTGGTCTGTGGACATGTCAGAGATATCTCGATGTAAACGAAGTAGGGAAACTGTGAGCGTACGTGTTACTTGTCAACACACGGGGGGTGATGCGGTGTTAATTAGATTGGGATTAAGGATAATTTCGCCCAATATGTGATTGCCCCTGTGACCTATTCCTACGTTCTTGCATTTACAAGCCAGCCATGAAGGAGTCGCGTTTTTATAACCACAACCACCATTACAACTGAAAGCCTGGTGTTGGCGCAGTGGTAAGGGCAGTGGCTTGGGACCCAAGAGGTCCTGAGTTCAAGCCCCGTTGGGACACTGAATTAATATATGTATGTATATGTATATATATATATATATATAATGTGTATATATATATATATATATATATATATATATATATATATAAATAAATATATAAATATATATATATATAAATATATATAAACCAAGTCGAAAACACCAGGGGGTTGACTCAGCCTGCCATCCTTCCGAGGTCGGCGAAATGAGCACCAGTTGTACTGGGCCCGGTGTATGCCCCGGTTAGAATAGGTGTACCATATCCCTGTGTGTCGTAAGAGGCGACCAGGGTTGCGTCAGGAAGGGCATCCGGCGTAAAAACCTATGCCAAATCATTATGCGGACAACAAAACGAATTTAGACAGTTGGTCCGCTGTGGCGACCCCTAACGGGAGCAAGCCGAAAGAGGAAGAAGAAGAACCACCATTACAACTGAGCTGCATGACCAAGCAGGCAAGAAGCCTTGCCTCCAAGGGTGACGGCGGGCAAAGTCACGCCTCCACGGCTGATGATTGATGCGCGTGACGTGAGGTAGGAGGAAGAAGAGCGCGAGAGATGTCACGTGAGTCAGAGGATTCTGCTTTGCTCTCCTCTCAGCACGACGAAGGCTGCACGATTCTCATGTTCATGCTGTGTGAATTTGCAGCGTGCTGAGCAAGACACTAGCCATTGACTGTTTGGCTGAGCTGTGAAGTGTGTACCTTTCTGAGGAGGGAAGAAGAGTGTGCCTCGTGGCCTGATCACGGGGTCTCAGAAATCGTCTCGTCATGTGGGCCATCATTGTTAACAGACCAGGTGCAAGAGAGGAATGGTCGGCATATTCGCTCTTGAGAATAAGCTACGCCATGGTTCGTGAGCCCTGACTTCAAGTGCCATCTCTGAATTGCCTCCTGTGCATTTCCTGCCGCGAGAGAGCAGCTCGGCGCCATTTGACGATAGAGCAGCTCGTGCTGTTTCCCACATGCTGACGATGCGGTTCGATCAAGTCCGAAAAGATCACTTCTGGACGTGAAGCTAAGTGCTGGGAGAAAGGGAGGATTTTTCTTTCATTTATTCTTTTCCCCTTATCCATTTTTGTGTCTGAGTGTGGAGGTGCCTCAAATGGAAAAATTAGATTTAGTTTACCTCACGTCTTGATTCATTTCACAAGGATTGTTGATTTTTCTGGTTATGAAATCATTATTTTTTTTTAAGGTGCTGGTGTCCTTGTATTTATTGTGGGTTCGAGAGGAATACCCCTGTGCAGTTTCTTTCCTGTGCGTGCCATAATCTCCAAGAAACTCGGCTGGAAGCCTCCAAGGGAGAACGGTTTAGCCATCCGCTTAGGTAGGGGAAAATCCTTTGGACATTACAATATATATATATATATATATATATATATATATATATATATATATATATATATATATATATATATATATATACATACATGTATATGTATATAATAAATATATGTATAGATATGATTATGCTATAGATAATATACATACACATACACATAATTAGGTGCACCTCATGACTGTTATGGTGAGTATCGTCGCAGATTATGCCTCACGCTGTAAAACTGCATAATCCGCAAAGAAAAACCATTTGTCTGCCACCCACAAGATTGTTCCTGCTAATGCAAACCATTCAACCAGAAGGAACGTGATGTGATCGGCGGGAAAATCGAATTATGTGGAGTGTGACGAGCACTCCCCCTATTCCCATTGGACACGGTCCAACACCAAAGCGCCACCTCCAACACAGAGACTCTGGCCTCTGTCAAGCAGGCAAAGATTAAATGGTCATCAGTTAAACATCAAACGGAGCCACCAATCCAAATTTCGAGCTTATTTTCCCTCATCGGGATTGTATACCAATAAATATCTAACCAATGACGACTACGTTCATTGTTTATACATCAGACACACCTCCTGACTGCGATGGTCAGCATCGCCACAGATTATGTCTCACACGGTAAAACCGCATAATCTGCACAGAGCAGCCGTCCATCTGCCACCCAGCCATTGTTCCTGCTTCTGCAAACCATTCAACCAGAAGGCACATGGTGTAAGACTGTGTCCAATGGTAATGGGGGAGTTCTCATCACACTTCACATGTGTATGTGGATATATAAATATATATATTTTGCACCTGTTTGTGGCGGAAATAGCACCACCATTGGTAGTAGCCGGTATTACAAATAATCTTCCTTTATCTTATGACATGGAGGATGATATGTTGTAATCCATAAAATTTCTTTCAAAAATTACAATGTATTTCCAAGAATGTGCCACAGCACAATCCCCACCGAATAAGGGCCGAGGATGGTATTCCCACCCAGAGGGTGGGAGTACCCACTGATATATATATATATATATATATATATATATATATATATATATATATATATATATATATATATATATATATATATATATATTTCTTGATCTGAATGCAATTGAATTTGCAAAAATATTCCAACTCCAGGCTTTTCATTTTGTGAACATGTGTATATGTCTGTGTTACTCTAAAAGCATGAATAACCCTGAGATGAAATATTACTTTATTCAATATCATCACGTGATTTCGTCATCCAAGTCGCATGAAACATCTCAAGGGGTCATATGACAGTGTATGAAATAATAGACATTATTTCTCATGCTCAGTATGTGTATGCACAGCACAAGTTCTTTGATGGTCTGAATCCAATTGGCTGTGACATATTCCGGTATTCATTAACTTGATTTGGTTCAACATGTCAAACCCACAGTGAATGAGACACATCGCTCAGTACATTGGATCGTTTAATAGCAATTTTCCTCCTGTTTAATCAATGTCATCTTTGTCAAAGTTTTTAATTTCATAACTTTCACCAGCAGTATCAATATCACTTTTTCCTCGTTCAATTTTGTATTTTTTCCCCCCTTTCAGCTCTATAAAGACCTTTTTATTGGTTACACAACAACAAAGCACATTGCGGCATATGTTGGGTGGGAGGAGTGTAACCTTGATCTCCCCAATATGCTGTGCTCACAAACCCACACCGCATGAAAAGGACACAAACATTGCAAAGACGGCTCTTTATGCTCAACGTTGCTCATTTTCCAGCTGCCAGAGCAAGTTGTACTTGTCTGTTTGCAAAACTTTTTTGTCCAATGTCTGAACTTGTAACCAGTGAACTTCTGAGAAAAACCGGTGAGAAATTTGAAAGCATTGTGCACTCGGCTGACAAAGCACGTGCACGGGCTAGCTCCGATATCAATGCTCAACCCCATGCACCTTCAACTACGTTTATTGATAAATCTGCTATCTCTTTCAAAAACTGGTCTTCCTTCTCCTGAGCACAAAGAAATATTCTCCCCTCAAACATAAATTCATTCTCCAGTGGCTCCAGCTCTGCTTTCCAGCATCTCATACATGGTATATAGAAGCTTTACTTGAGCCAATAGCTTGATAACATATTGGTTTTTTTTGTTTCTGCCTGGAAGACCAATCCTAATGGTGGGAACCTGCAGTCATTTGCCCAAAACATGTGTATCTATTCTTAGAAAAGGAAGAACTCGAAATGCTCACTTGAGGTCAAAATATTGAGTTCTTTTTCCATCATTCAAATCCTGAATAGAACTGGTAAAAAAATTTTCTCATGAACATGCTCTTCCACATTCCTTTTTTGTTTATCCAGGAGGAATATGTGATTAGTGGGGCAACTTAGCGAAATATAGCATAACAATTGTGCATTTTTTGAGGGAAGCACCAAATTTGGCACACTAGTAGCCTATCATATTATGAACAGATTTGGATATTGGGCCATCTCAAATTCAGCCTCTGATGGCTGTGGCAGCCATTTTCCACTGCCATCAAAAATTTTGAGATGGCCCAATATCCAAATCTGTTTATAATATGATAGGCTATTCGTATGCCAAATTTGGTGCTTTCCTCACAAAATGCACAATTGTTTTGCTAAGTTGCCCCACTAGATGTTTTTTGTCAGGTCAGGTTCGATCTGTGACCTGCTACAGGTACCATGTAAACCTGTACTAACCTGTTCCATGGTCGGGTTGTCGGCGACTAAACCGTCTCCCCCACCAGGTTTTCTGGTGAGGAGGGTGTTTGGATATGGACACCCAGCAGGATTAAAAACAAAACCTGTCAAAGGGCGGAGGAGCTCCTTGTGAGCCAACGGCCATCCATATCTAGTGCCCAACTGTGTCTGCGGACGTCCTCCTGCAGTTGGGTTACTTCTTATTAGGAGGTTGGTGGCAGGATTTGCACTCCAGCCACCGTAAAACGCTTCATTCCGCAAAACGCAAAAACGCAAAAAATCTGAAAACCCACTCCGTGGGAGTACCTCCTGTGCAGCTTCCCTTCGCAGGGCAGCTCACCGGATGATGGGATTGGGGCAAAGCTCTTCGGGACCCCCAATCTTTGATAGGAGGGAAACCACGGGGTAACATCCCTGGGTCAGATTGCGGGAGAGTGTGTCGGAGTGGTGCTGAGGTGTCGGCCCACCAGACGGCGGTCTCCTTGGGTTAACCTGAGGCGGTCCCTTCGGGTGGGTGCCTGGAATGTCCTATCCCTAAGAGAGGATGATCACCTGTCTCTGTTATCATCTGAGCTCAAGCGTTTGGACATCGGGATTGCAGCTCTCTCTGAGGTTCTGAGACCGGATTGCGGCGAGATAATGGTGGGTGGTTACACCTACTATTGGTCTGGTCGCTCTGATGGTTACCATACCCAAGGAGTTGCTGTAGCTGTGTCCAATAAGCTGACCCCAATGATAATTGAGGTAACACCGGTCAACGAGCGTATTATGAGATTAAGGATTCGTCACTCCTTAGGTGTCATTTCCCTGGTCTCTATTTATGCTCCGACTGAGGCGAGTGATCTTACCGTGAAGGATGCATTCTACGCCACACTCGAGTCTGTGGTTGATCAGTGCCCCAGACGAGATACACTTCTAGTCTTGGGGGATTTCAATGCATCGACTGGAACTGATAGGGATGGTTATGAGGTGTGTGTTGGTCCCCATGGGTCAGGAACTATGAACCAGAATAGCACTAAGTTCCTTGACTTTGCAAGAAGTCATGGACTTAGGGTGGCTGGTTCATGGTTTCAGCGCCCGCAAGCTCATCGCTGGACTTGGTATTCCAACGCTGGCGGTGTGGCAAAGGAGATTGACCATGTCCTCATTGACGGTCGTTGGAGGATGATCCAGAACTGCAGGGTCTACCGGAGTGCTCAGTTCCTCAATACTGACCACAGGCTTGTTGTAGCAACTCTAAAGCTGCACCTTAAATCCTGGAGAATGGTACCATCCCAGCCTAGGCTGGATGTTGCCAAGCTCAGGGATGAGAGAGTAGCTGAGGAGTTTGCGAACAGGCTGAGTGGACACTTGGGGGGGGTCTGGGTGCTTTGGGGGGTCCTGAAGAGTTGTGGAGCACCTTCAAGACCACCGTCCTTGATGTTGCCGGTGGATGCCTTGGAGTTCACCGCAGGGCAAAGAAGAATTTTGTCTCTCAAGGGACACTGGATACCATTGACCAGAGTCGCAGGGCCAGGCTGAATGGCAGAGCTGAGCTGTTCAGGGAGCTGAGGCGTAAAACTGTACGTGCACTGAGGGTGGACAAGGAGGCCTATGTGCGAGGAATCTGTGAGGGGGTAGAGCATCACCTGTGGACAGGTGATTCTCGTCCCGCTTACAGGGGAATTCGCGCATTACGTTCATCCAAGCCCATCCCTCGGAGCACTGCAGTTCGCGCAGAGAGTGGTAGGCTCTTGACAGAGGAGTCTGAAGTGAAGGCCCGCTGGGCCGGCTACTTTGAGCGGTTGTACCAGGCTGATCCCCCAGCTGTCGAGTTGGACGTCAAGGGTGTTACAATCCCTGTTGCTGACCCTCGAATCAACTGTGGTCCACCATCGCTTGTGGAAACACGGGCTGCGGTGAACCAGTTGAAACGGGGCAAAGCTCCAGGGATCTGTGGCATCCATGCTGAACTTCTCAAGGCTGGTGGAAATGCTGCACTCGTTGCCGTTGCATGCAGTTTTGTGCTCTGCCTGGAACACAGGCATCATCCCAACTGACTGGAAGAGGGGCCTTGTTGTCCCTCTCTGGAAAGGGAAGGGTGATCGCCAAGACTGCAACAACTACCGAGGGGTGACGCTGCTCTCAGTGCCGGGCAAGGTCTTTGCTCGGATAATTCTTGATAGGGTTCGCCACCATCTGGTTGAGCACCAGCGTCCAGAGCAGTCAGGCTTTACACCAAAGAGGTCAACGATTGACCGTATCCTTGCTCTTCGTGTCCTCACTGAACGCAGACGAGAGTTTCGGCAGGGGCTGCTTGCAGCCTATGTTGATCTCTGTAAAGCGATCGATTCAGTGAATCGGGATGTCCTCTGGAGGATTCTTGGTCTTCGTGGGGTGCCACCGAAACTGATCGATCTGATGTCTGAACTCTACTCTGGTACTGAGAGTGCTGTGAAGTGTGGTGGTACCGCCTCTGACTTATTTCCAGTTGTTACTGGAGTTCGTCAGGGATGTGTACTTGCCCCCACACTTTTCAACACTTGTATGGACTGGATTTTGGGAGGATGTCGGAGAGATCAAGTTGCGGTGCATCGTTTGGCAATGTCAAGATCTCGGACCTTGATTTTGCAGATGATGCAGTCATCTTTGCGGAGACTTTAGACATCCTCTTGGGGGCCCTCGAGTTGCTGAATGAGGAGTCGGAGCCGTTGGGATTACGGATTTCTTGGGTCAAAACAAAGATCCAGGCTTTCGGTGACATCTTGGATGCTGCTGTCCTGTCTGTGTCTGTTTGTGGTGAGGATGTTGAGGTCGTGGATAGATTCACTTACCTTGGCAGTGATATTCATGTCTCCGCAGGTTGTGAGCCGGAGGTCAATAGACGTCTGGGTCGGGCCTGGGGAGTCATGGATTCACTGGATCATGTCGGGCGGCGCTGCCGGTACCTGTGCGGGAGGACGAAAGTCCGAGTCTTCAGGTCCTTGGTACTTCCAGTCTTGCTCTATGGGTGCAAGACTTGGACTTTGACCAAGGATCTGAGACGGAGACTTAATTCCTTTGGTACCAGGTCTCTTCGGAGAATCCTTGGCTATCGCTGGTCGGATTTTGTGTCCAACGAGCGGTTGCTGAGAGAGACTCGGATGAGATTTGTTACCTGCATAGTCCGTGAGCGTCAGCTGCGGCTGTATGGACATGTGGCTCGTTTTCCTGACGCTGATCCTGCTCACCAGATTCTCTCAGCGAGGGAGTCTCATGAGTGGAGGAGGCCAGTGGGCCGACCACGTGCCTCATGGTTGCAGCAGGTTGACCATCATCTCAAGGAGATGGGGATGGGCCTGGCATCTGCCTGGGGGATGGCCAGACGGAGGCCCCTGGAGTACCGGCGGAAAGTGGACGCAGCGACGCGCTGTTCTGGCACATGCTCCCATACCTGACCTGACCTTCCATGACATGGTATAATATTTGAGTGTTGTCTTTATTGAAATGGCTCAGCCTTCCAATTCCCTCTCCCCTCCACCCCCAATCCTATATCTCGCTCCTCATGAAGGATACCCTTGAATGAGTGAGCATCTCACCAAAAAAGTTGAAGTATCTGCATAACTTTGCCACTTAATCAGCAAGTGGTCCTGGTGGCATCATTGCATTCATCCTCAGGTGTGTGCATCTGTAATGGCTGTTCTCTTTCACGACTCTTCTGTAAATCATTCTTGGAGGGTCACCTCTCCTCACAATGGAAGTGAGGATATGTCATTCTATCCATAATAAGGGTGCCAACACAGACCCTTTGAATTATAGACTAGTTCGTGTCCTTCCCATAATCAGCGACGTTATAGACTTGGTAATATCAGCCCACCTCTTCTCCAACTCTTTTTAACATCAATCATCAATTTTGCTTCTCTCCTTATTGCTACTCCACCCTGAACTTATTCTTTCTGTTAAATTGACAATGGATGGTTGCTCTGTTAAACAAAAGGCCAGTGCAGTCCAGCAGAATTTATCAATTTGGCCTTGTCACACATACAACCTGTCCACCAAATTTCATCCAAATCCATCAACAACTATTTGAGATATGCTATATATCGTTTTTGTCCCTCTTAATGGTGAAAAATCACTGAAGAATTCTAGTATCCGGATCTGGAACTTCACTAAAATCAAATCCATTCGTCCGAATCACACACACCCAACCTGTCCACCAAATTTTGCTTGAATCCGTCCATAACTTCTTGAGATATCCTGTTCACAGACAAACAAACAGACACACAGACAGGGATGAAAACATAACCTCTGTCCACCTTCAGTGATATCGGGCGAACTGCGACCAATCCACCAGTTGGGAAATGTGTTGTTGCTCTATTCGCAGACCTGGAGACCCCATTGGGCATGTGTGATTTCTTCTTGTGGGGCTTTCTTAAGGGCAAGGTTTATGAAACCCAACCATCGAACATCAATGGTCTTAAAGAGCAGATTAAAACAGAGATGACAATTTGGATTCAAGTTGAAAATTTTGTGACTTGCGACTTGACTTGAGACTTGGCATTCAAGACTTGAGACTTGAGCTTGTAGACTTGTTGACAATGACGATGAATGAATGAACCCTATTTCAAAAGAAATATATCTCAATGATGTTTTTGTGCCTAATTTTCATTCATTGTCTGGAAGGATGTGATTATATTTATAAACAAAGACCCCATGAATGGCATGCCAAAGAGGGCACTAACTCTGAAAATAGATTGCGCCGAGCTTAGAAAAGGCATGAGTTGTACAGTGCCAAAAGTGCCGCTGAGCTCCAAGCCTCTGATCGCACATGCGTGTGTCTATTGGAGTAAAAGGATGTAAATTACGGAGAAAAGCAAGTAGAGCTATAGTATTTTTCATTACGTGGATTCTATGTCCTTGAATTCAGTAGGCATGTATGCCATATGGCGTACGTCTGGAATTGTGATCGCTGCTGCTTGATTCCTACCCATTTAGCTTCGTCTGTTTTTTGTTTTTTTTAGTCTACGTGTTTTATGACTCATAATGGAACGAAAATAAACACACATCGAGACTCGGCATCACTGCATAGTTTGCAGCTACTCTCTGCACATGCACACTTCACTTCGTTATCGATAGCATGGTGCAGATTCCAAGGGTTATTTTATTTGTTTATAAACACACACACACACACACACACACACACACACACACACACACACACACACACACACACACACACACACACACACACACACACACACACACACACACACACACACACACACACACACACACACACGGTCATGGACACATAGAGACAGACAAATAACAAAGTCACTGAGATTGGGGGAAGTGGCAACACTTGCATGCCAGTGACTTCACAACAATGGTGTCACCTGTCATCACTTGACAGCAGGGCCCCCTCTAATGGAGGAATTCCCTCCTCCCCATAGATGCTGTACTATGCGGATTGTCTGCTGTGCTCTATCCTTTGAAATACTGAACGTCAAGCAACAGAGCAGCAAAGTAGAATTTTTAATCTTTTGTATGACTTGGCCGGAGTTTGAATCACCAACATTAATGACACGCAAAAGACTGAGTTTGGTCACCGAGTTTTGTTTCTGGTTGCGTAACCATTTTGGTCACCAAATGTGACCATTACGCCACCGAGTTTGGTCAACGAGTTTGAATTAAAGCAATTAAACTTTATAATTTTTTATTTTTCCATGTCATTTGTTTTAGAGTACACATGCCCAAATAATTAATCATCAAGCTCACATAAACAACCAGCTCATGACTCGTATAAACCATTTGAGTATAAATGGCTTGTACTTGACCAAAGTCGATGATAATGACATTATGACATGCCACTTGACTCGAGACTTGCCCTGAAGGATTTGAGATTTGACTTGAGACTTAGCTCAGGTGACTTGTTGACATCTCTGGAGTCAAGCAGCTTTTGGAGAAATTATGGTCAAAATGCAACAGAAAATGGTCTTGGAGTATCATGAAAGGATGCACACACTGCTTGAAATTGATGGAAATCAAGTCGAAATTCATAACTAATTTTGTCCACTTTCGAATGCAATAAAACAAAAACTTAAAAAATATACCTATATCTGGTAAATATTTTGTTTGATTTTGTTTCGTTGCAACGGAATTACAGGAGTTCAAAACTGGGAAGAGATACATGGCCCACCCTGTCTGTTGATGACAGAATTGACCGAATAGCTTGTGGTTATATTATTGTTTTTACTTCCGGTTGGTGTGTGTACCAGCGACTCTGAGCCTATATATCACCTGTGTGTGCAACCTTTCCACAAAAATGTGCATAATGCAAAATTGTATGAATATCGATATTTGTAGACCTCTGCATGCACTGTCCAGACTCAGGAGCTCATAAATGAGGTATCATTCAGCATTGTATGTGCTGCGGTTACGATGTTTACCCCGTTCAGACACACTCATTCAACTTGCATTTCCATGGGTACTGGCAGATAACTCAGTTCCACTGGGCTGTTGTAGGGAATTAGTTCCTCATACAATAGAGTGTGAAATATTTAGGGAGTTTGTCAGGAATGTCCTTTGATAACATAATGGCAGGCACCCGTAGAAATTCTGTGTTATGCAAAATGTGACTTCAAGTCCTCAACCCCTTTCTTCTTGAAGTCGTCAACCAGGAGTTTGTTCAAACCCTCAACCCCTCCCCACCACCCCTTTCCTTCACTTCCTACCTTGACTCCAAGTCCGTATAAGTCACTAACTGTTAAAACTGCTGAGGTTTCTCGGTGAAGTCAATCGACGAAAATGAAATTATTCATTGCATGAAATTGAGTGAATAATGTGTGATCATATTATTTTTGATTTCCATCCCTCTGACAAGGATGGAGATAGGGGATATTAAAATGAGCTCCATCCAACCGATGGATCATGTCATTGCACATTTGTGTCTGCAATATTTCAGAAACCGTTGACTATTTAACTTTCATATTGAAGATATCTATCTATTCCTCCTGATATTATCTCAACCTCATGAGATCACAGTTACATAGTTTACATTTACAGAAATTACAATGCAATATATATATATATATATATATATATATATATATATATATATATCTATATATATATATATATATATATATATATATATATATATATATATATATATAGATATATATATATATATATATATCTATATATATATAAAAATATATATATATCTATATATATATAAAAATATATATATATCTATATATATATATATATATATATATATATATATATATATATATATATATGCCTGGTGTTGGCGCATTGGTTAGGGCAGCGGCTTGGGATCCAAAAGGTCCTGAGTTCAAGCCCCGTTGGGCCACTGAATTAATACACCAGGGGGTTGACTCAGCCTGTCATCCTTCCGAGGTCGGCGAAATGAGTACCAGTATACTGGGCCGGTGTATACCCCGGTTAAATAGGTGTACCATATTCCTGTGTCGTAAGAGGCGACCAGGGTTGCGTCAGGAAGGGCATCCGGCGTAAAACATGTGCCAAATCACTATGCGGATCATACGGATGATCCGCTGTGGCGACCCCAAACGGGAGCAACCGAAAGAAGAAGAAGAAGATTATATATGTATATGTATATGTATATGTATATGTATGTATATATATATATATATAATTGTGGGCCAGGGGTCGGTGGCGAGAACGACCGCTAGGTGGGGGAGGTTACGCCGCCGTCTCCCACCAGACTCCCTGGAATTGTAGGCCATCGCTCCGGATAATTCCGTGAGCCGGCGGGTCGCTCAACCGACCGTAGACGCCAATATCTCAACCGCGTAGCGTAGGGTCTGTTTGTCTAAAACCAATTTACCTAATTAACTATGTGATTTCGACTACCGGGGAAACCACGCCCTCTGCACGTCTTGCTCAAACCAGGTCACTCTACCGACTGCAGTAGAGGTCTAACTACCTACTACTAACTCCGGTTCGGGTGCAGCTGAGCAGAAACTGCCAAAGCTATGATAGACCGATTACCGGGCATGAAAGAAACCCCGCTTATACTCAGACCTGGACCACGCTGGACCAATGTAAGAAGGGACAGAAAGGGAGTGGGAACATTTCTTTTAAATTTATTAACAGTAAAATCAAGACAAAGGCAAGACTTGATGCGAATATGCAAGCAGGGAAATGTTTACAATAAGCACAAAACACTTACTCAGTTCTACTTAAAGACGAGCCCACACACAGACACACACACACACACACAAAAGACAAGAAACCCTAGAGTCTTTATTTGACCCTTGCAGCCGTGAAGAGAGACAAGCTGGGGGTCAGAGTTCGGTGGGTACCTGGTCATCGGAGGGAAAGTATGCTCTGTCGTGCGGCACCTGCCAGAGGTCGTCGGTTTGGTCCCAGTCGCACGTGTGGGACTCGTGGCTCGTGGCAGAGCTCGTGTGGTGAATAGTTGGGGTCCAGAGAACTCCTCTCCCCATAACAGCCACCGTGAAGAACGAACCAGACTGCTCACAGCCACCATGAACCGAAAACTCCCTGACCCAACCACCGTGAAAACTCCTCTCCACCGAACTCCTCGCTGAGGACGGTGTCGCTAATTTTATGGACCTCCCTCTGCGGGGAGGGGCCTTGGTGAAATGACGTCACTGTTCGTCCCGATTGGACGGGGCTTCCATGGGTCCGCCCTTTCTGGGCGGCTTTCGGCCATACCGGGAAGTCCACCCACCCCACACGTGCGGACTCTCCCAAAAAGGTACTTCACAAAGATTTTGCCTCGAAACAGCGAGTCGCCGGTTGGGCGGGTGAAGCGCTTGTTCAGTGGTGTTGTCGGTTTGTTTGTTGGATGGTCTTATATGGTTTGTTGGATGTAAATATTTAATAACCGACCTAAAAGGACATCGCAACGCACACCTTTGATTCTCCCACTCGACAAAAAGGAAAGGGATCTGACTACACATGTACTTAACGGGATAACTGACTTTTGGGACCTGTATGTTGAATGCAAATGGTTTCCAGATCCATAACAATATATATGACAATTTTTAAATGCTAGATATCAATTGAGGTTTTTATTTCACAGTTTCCAGTTACAGAAATTACAATACACTTAACAGTTTTATCAATGACAATGTTTAAATACTAGATTTCAATTGAGGTATTTATTTCAGTTTACGGTTATAGAAATTACAATTTTCAAATAATAGATATCAATTGAGGTTTATATTTTGCAATTTACAGTTATAAAAATTACAATACCCTTTCGGTTCTGGGTTTGGAGCGTCGACAGG
>NC_140972.1:94095454-94232954 GCF_056783735.1 Eptatretus burgeri
ATATCGATTGAGGTTTTTATTTGACAGTTTACAGTGATAGAAATTACAATTTTCATTTGGATATCGATTGAGGTTTTTATTTGACAGTTTGCAGTGATAGATATTATAATTTTCATTTGGATATCCATTGAGGTTTTTATTTGACAGTTTGCAGTGATAGAAATTACAATTTTCATTTGGATATCGATTGAGGTTTTTATTTGACAGTTTACAGTGATAGAAATTTCAATTTTCATTTGGATATCGATTGAGGTTTTTATTTGACAGTTTGCAGTGATAGAAATTACGATTTTCATTTGGATATAGATTGAGGTTTTTATTTGACAGTTTGCAGTGATAGAAATTACAATTTTCAAATGCAAGATATCGATTGTGGTATTTATTTCACAGTTTGCAGTTATAGAAATAACAATACAGTTTACAGTTATATAAATTACAATTTTCAAATCCTAAATATCGATTGAGGTTCGTATTTCACAGTTTATAGTAACAGAAATTACAATACTGTTTGGAGTTATAGAAATTACAATTTTCAAATGCTAGACATCGATTGAGGTGTTTCTTTCACAGTTTACAGTTATAGAAACTGCAATACAGTCGAGAGTTATAGAAATTACAATTTTCATATGCTGGATATCGATTGAGATGTTTCTTTCAGTTTACAGTGATGGAAATTACAATAGACGTTACAGTTGTAGAAAGTACACTTTGCAAATGCTGCAAATCGATTGAGGTTTGACTTTCACAGTTTACTGTTTTTTCGAAATTACAATTTCCAAATGTTAGATGTCTATTCAGATTTTTATTTCACAGTTTACGGTTTTTGAAATTTCAATTTTCAAATGCCAGATATCGATTGAGGTATATATTTCACAATTTACAGTTCCAGAAATTGCAATAGAGTTTTCATTTATTGAAATTATAATTTTTCAATGCTCGGTGTAGATTGAGGTTTTTATTTTACAGTTCACCATGACAAAAATTACAATAATGTTTACAGTTATGGAAATTACAACACAGTTTACAGTTTAAACAATTACAATTTTCAAATGGTAGATTCCAATTGAGGTTTTTATTGCACAGTTTACAATTATAGAAATTACAGTGCAGTTTAAAGTTGAGTAAGTTACAATTTTCCAATCTTCAACATCAACTGAGCTTTTAGTTTCACCATATACAGTTATACAAATGACAATTTTCAAATGCAAGATAGCAATTGAGGTTTTTATTTCACACTTCAGAGTTACAGAAATTACAACACAGTTTACAGTCATAGAAATTATAATTTGAAATGCCAGATATCGAATGAGGGTTGTATTTCACAGTTTTCAGTGAGAGAAATTACAATATAGTTTACAGTTATAGAAATTACATTATAGTTTACAGTGATATAAATTACTATTTTAAATGCGAGATATTGATTGAGGTTTTTAGATCCTCGTGGAGGATCTCTAAGTCTTATTCATGTTGTTGTTCTTGTGGACTTTTTTGTTTCACAGCCTACAGTTTTCATCGAAACTTCCTGAAACTTGGCGTATATATGTAAATATACCCTGCACAGAAAGTAACGATCTCTGATTTTGAAAATTCCTTCTTGAAAAAAAAGTTATGACGTCAAAATATCTCCGCTAATGGAAATCGCCTAAAAAATTATCTCCGAAACTCGGCAAGCTTTTTGAATTCAGTTTGCAGGAATCGAACAGGGCATTGGCAGGGATGAATTACCGCACATATGATGCATCATGATGATATCATATCAATTTTTATGACGTCATTTCTATTTTTTGTTTTTTGTTTCATTTGTTTCACAGCGTACAGTTTTCATCGAAACTTCCTGAAACTTGGCATTTATATGTAAAAATACCCTGTGCAGACAGTAACCATCTCTGATTTTGAAAATTCCTCCTAGAAAAAAGTTATGACGTCAAAATATCTCCGATAATGGAAATCGCCTGAAAAATTATCTCAAACTAGGCAGGCTTTTTGAATTCTATTTGTGGGAATCGAACAGGGCATTAGCAGAGATTAATTACCGCACATAAGATACATCACTATGACGTCATATCAATTTTTATGACGTCATTCCTATTTTTTGACATTTTTTGTTTCACAACCCAGAGTTTTCTTCGGATCTTCGTGAAACTTGCCTTGTATATGCAGAAAGCCCATGCGCAAGCAGCAACCAACTCCGATTTTGGAAATTCTTCCAAGGAAAAAAGTTAACTTCATAATATCACCACAAATGGAAATCGCCTATACCATTATCTCCGAAACTAGTTTGTTTCACAGCCTACAGTTTTCATCGAAACTTCCTGAAACTTGGCATATATATGTAAAAATACCCTATGCAGACAGTAACTATCTCCGATTTTGAAAATTCCTCCTAGAAAAAAAAGTTATGACCTCAAAATATCTCCACTAATGGAAATCGCCTCAAACATTATCTCTGAAACTAGGCAAGCTTTTCAAATCCTGTTTGCCGGAATCGAACAGGGCATTAGCAGAGATGAATTACCGCACATATGATACATCACTATGACGTGATATCAATTTTTATGACGTCATTCCTATTTTTTGTTTCACAACCCATATATTTCATTGGATCTTCGTGAAACTAGCCATGTATATGTAGAAATCCCACGCACAGGCAGTAACCATCTCCAATTTTGGAAATTCTTCCGAGAAAAGAAGTTGACATAATATCGCCGCTAATGGCAATCGCCTATACCATTATCTCCGAAACTAGGAAAGCTGTTTGAATTTTGTTTGTGGGAATCAAGCTGGGTATTAGCACAGATAATTTATCGCAAACTTGATACATCACAATGACGTCATATTCATTTTATGACGTCATCATTAAGAGAACGAGGATCTGAGCTCATTCGAGATTGTTGTTTCACAGCCTATAGTTTTCATCCAAACTTCCTGAAACTTGGCATATATATATATATATATATATATATATATATATATATATATATATTTTTATATATATATATGTGTGTGTGTGTAAAAATACCCTGCGCAGAGAGTAACCATCTCCGATTTTGAAAATTCTTCCGAGAAAAATAGTTGACGTCATAATATTGCCGCGAATGGAAATCGCCAATACCATTATCTCCGAAACTAGGCAAGCTGTTTGAATTTTGTTTGCGGGAATCAAGCCGGGCATTAGCACAGATAATTTATCGCAAACCTGATACATCACAATGACGTCATATTCGTTTTTATGACGTCATCATTAAGAGGATGAGGATCTTAGCTCATTTGAGCTTGTTATTTCACAGTTTACAGTGAGAGACATTACAATTTTCAAATGCAAGATATCGATTGTGGGTTTTATTTCACAGTTTACAGTTATTGAAATAACAATATAATTTACAGTGACAGAAATTACAATTTTCAAATGCTAGATATTGACTGAGGTTTTTATTTCACAGTTTACAGTGATGTAAATTACAATACAGTTTGTAGTTATTGAAATTACAATACAGTTCACAGTGACAGAAATTACAATTTTCAAATGCTCGGTATTGATTGAGGTTTTTATTTCACAGTTTACAGTTATGTAAATTTCAATACAGTTTACAGTTATAGAAACTGCAATACAGGTGAGAGTTGTAGAAATTACAATTTCCATAAGCTGGATATCGATTGAGGTGATTCTTTCACAGATTGCAGTGATGGAAATTACAATGGATTTTACAGTTGTAGAAAGTATACTTTTCAAATGGTGCACATCGTTTGAAGTTTTTATTTCACAGTTTATAGGGAGAGAAAGTTCAGTCCAGTTTACAGTCACAGAAATTACAAATTTTAAATGCTTGATATTGATCAGGGTTTGAATTTTACAGTTTATAGTTTTCGAAATTACAATTTCCAAAGGTTAGATATCGATTCAGATTTTTATTTCACATTTATGGTTTTTGGAATTTCAATTTTCGGATGATAGATATCGATTGAGGTATATATTTCACAATTTACAGTTGCAGAAATTATAATTTTCAAATGCTGGATATCCATTGGGGTTTTCATTTCACTGTTTACAGTTATGTCAACTACAATACAGTTTACAGTTCAAAAAATGACAATTTTCAAATGCTGGATATCGATTGAGGTTTGTATTCCACATTTTACAGTGATATAACCTACAATACAGTTGACAGTTAGAGATTCTCATACAGTTTATAGTTATAGAAATTGCAATTTTCAAATGTTAGCTGTCGATTTAGGTTTTTATTTCACAGTTTACAGTTATAGAAGTTACAATTTTCAAATACTGGATATCGAATGAGGTTTTTATTTTGCAGTTTATCATGACAGAAATTACAATTTTCAAATGCCAGATATCAATTGAGGTTTTTATTTCAGTTTACCATTACAGAAATTTCAATACAGTTTGCAGTAATAAAAATTACAATTTTGAAATACTAGATTTTGATTTAGCTTTTAGTGCACAGTTTACCATTAAATAAATAAATTACAATACAGTTTGCAGTAATAAAAATTACAATTTTGAAATACTAGATTTTGATTTAGCTTTTAGTGCACAGTTTACCATTAAATAAATTACAATACAGTTTGCAGTTATAAAAACTACCATGCAGTTTCGAGTGATAGAAATTACAATTTTAAATGCTAGACATTGATTGAGGGTTGTATTTCACAGTTTACTGTTATAGAAGTTATTGTTTTCAAATGCTTGATGTCGAGTGAGGTTTGTATTTCATATTTTACAGTTATATAGACTACAATACAGTTGACAGTTAGAGAAATTCTCATACAGTTTATAGTTACAGAAATTGCAATTTTCAGATGTTAGCTGTCGTTTAAGGTTTTTATGTCACAGTCTACAGTTATAGAAGTTACAATTTTCAAATGCTGGATATCGAATGAGGTTTTTATTTGGCAGTTTATCATGACAGAAATTTCAATTTTCAAATGCTAGATATCAATTGAGGTTTTTATTTCACAGTTTATAGTTATAGAAATTACAATACAGTTTATAGTCATAGAAATTACAAGTTAAAATGCTACATATTGATTGAGGTTTATATTTCACAGTTTACACTTGTGGAGATTGCAATTTTCAAATCCTCGACATCAATTAAGGTTTTTGTTTCACAATTTACCATTATATAAATGACATTTTTGAAATGCTAGATAGGAATTGAGGTTTTTATTTCACAGTTCACAGCACAGTAAAATCCATCATTAGGAAATGGAAAGAATAAGGAACTACCCAGATTTTTGCTCGAGCTGGCTGTCTGACTAAACTGGGTAAGAAATATCTTGGTTATGGAGTTGACCAAGAACGCAATGACCACTGACAGAACTATGGAGTTCCTTGGCTGAGATGGGAGAACCTGGCAGAAGTGCAACAGTATCTGCAGCTCTTCACAAATCTAGGCTTTGTGGGAGAGTGGCCAGACTGAAGCCACTACTGAGAAAAAAGCACATGATTGCATGCTTGGAGTTTGCAAAAAGGCACCTGAAAGACCTAAAAGAGCATCATGCTCTGGGGATGCTTTTCAGCAGCAGGGACTGGGGAAATCTAAGGATAGAGGAGACCATGAATGGAGCCAAGTACAGGCAAATCCTTGAGGTGAACCTGCTTCAGAGTGCAAAAGACCTTAAACTGCAGTGAAGATTTATGTTCTAACAAGACAATCACCCCAAGCATACTGCCAGGGCAACATTGGAATGGCTTCGGAACAAGAATGTGAAAGTCTTTCTTTGAGTGGCCCAGCCAAAGCCCAGACTTGAATCCCATTGAGAATCTGTTGAAAGACTTGAAGAATGCTGTTCACCGATGCTGCCCATCCAACTTTACAGATCTTGAGCAAATATGCAAGGAAGAGTGGGAGAAACTCTCCAAATCCAGATGTGCAAACTGATACAGACATACCCAAGAACACTTGAAGCTGTAATCACTACCAATGGCGCTTCTACAAAGTATTGATTCAGGGGGTTGAATACTTATTGACGTAATAAATTTCAGCCTTTCATTTTGAATTCATTTGTAAAAATTTCTAAAATCACATTTTGACTTTGTTCTTGTGGGGTATTTTGTGTGGATCAGTGACAAAAAATTAAATTTAATCCATTTTAAATTCAGGCTAAAACACAACAAAATGTGACAAAAGTCGAGGGGTGGGAATACTTTCTCGAGGCCCTGTATATATTAGATGTATATGTGTACACACGCATTACTTTTTTTTATTATTACGACTACCATTACGACTTTTAAAAGTACAACTTATTCCCACCTTCTTGTGGTGAGACTGAGGAAGGTTTTTTTGTTTGTTTCAGGTCTTTCACAAACCAGCTGGCCAGACCTGATGTTTGACTGAAGGCGACATGAGTTTGCAATTTATTCCAGAGTGCCGGCAATGATTTGTCTACTCTTACAGAAGGACACTATGGTATCTTTCATGTCCACCAAATAATCATAGCAGATCAAACACAAGACACACATTGATTCCTTGTTCTGCATGTGAACACTAAGATGACGGTTTATAGTTTGGTCAAGAATCGAACCGAGGCTAGAGAGCTCAAAGGTTAGTGTGTGTTTGTGTGGCGTATTGTGATGCCGGTCCATGTCATGTGCACTTGGCAACAGTTCTTCTGCAAGTAATTCCAATGAAACTGAAGTGCAAGCTTCCTGAAGGCTTGTGAGGCTTATTTTGCTAATTGTCATTGTAGACCAAATAAAAGTACACTTTTAAATAGATATGTATTTCATTCATGCATGACAACGTTTTGGTGCACAGTGCACACATTTGTCTCAAATCTGTTTTAATTGATACATTCAATGTGTTGTTTGATTCATGAAATTGTCCCTTTTGTCAAATGTGACAAGTCTCCAGGGGTTGGACATAATGTCGGATGTCACGGTCATTCATGCTTGATGTGAGGGAGGCCTTTGAGCAGGGGAAGGGTTAATAACAGTGATTTTCAGATGGGGGAGGGGCGATAGGGTAACACAGAGGTGATGAGGAGAGGGAGGGGTGAATCTCCCACTTCTCTCTATCTGTCTCCCCATCACCGCGTGCCACCGAGTCACTGCGAGAGTGTGTTGCATGAGGTGAAGTGACTGGAGGTGTGAGACAGGAGGAAGTGGTGCGGGTTGTCCAACACGATGGAAAAGCATTAAGGACAATTTCAGAATGGATTTTAACATCTTTAAGTCAGAAGGTATTCTCGTGGCTGTTCTGAATGTGGTCTTCATTGTGGCCATGTACAGATTACTTCGTAAGTGTAGGATCTTCCGAAAGAAACCAAAAGGTAAGCATGTTCCATTGATTTATCCATTTTACCACAATGTGTCTTGCTGTGTTTCACTGCTGTGCTATTGGCGATATGAGCAGAACTAGTTCGAGAGGTGCTTTGATTGGTTGACACACATTTGTTGTCATTTGCAGTGAATTGTCTTTTCGTAAGAGCATTAAGTGCCCAACATTCACGAAAGACTTGGTCACTGCTGGGTTTTGTGGCTGATTGCTCAATCATACGTTGATAGCACTGAAACACCTTCTTTTCACCACCTGGTCAGTAGATTGCCATCGTTGTTAGATAATCACTGCTTGGCCAGGAGATTTCCATTCTTGTTAGATAATCACTGCCTGATCAGGAGATTGCCATTGTTGTTAGATAATCACTGCCTGATCAGTAGATTGCCATTGTTGTTAGATAATCACTGCCTGATCAGTAGATTGCCATCGTTGTTAGATAATCACTGCTTGGGCAGGAGATTGCTGTTGTTAGATAATCACTGCTTGATCAGTGGATTGTCATCACTGTTAGATTATCACCACTTGGCCAGTCGATTGCCAATGTTCTTAGATTATCACCACCTGATCAGTAGATTGCTATCATTCTTAGATTATCATCACTTGGCCAGTAGATTGCCATTGTTGTAGGGTAATCACTGCCTGATCAGTAGATTGCCATCGTTCTTTGATTATCACCACTTTGCCAGTAAATTGCCATTGTTGTTAAATTATCACTGCTTGGCCAGTGGATTACCATCGTTGTTAGATAATCATCACCTGATCAGTAGATTGCCATCGCTGTTAGATTATCACCACCTGGTTAGAAGATTGCTATCATTGTTAGATAATCACCACCTGGCCAGTAGATTGCCATCGCTGTTAGATTATCATCACTTGGCCAGTAGATTGCCATTATTGTTAGATTATCACCACCTGGTCATAAGATTGCCATCATTGTTAGATAATCACCACCTGACCAGGAGATTGCAATCGTTGTTAGATTATCACCACTTCACCAGTAGATTACCATCATTGTTCGACAGTAGACTACCATTGACTACCATCATTGTTCGACAGTAGACTACCATTGACTACCATCATTGTTAGACAGTAGACTACCATTGACTACCATCATTGTTCGACAGTAGACTACCATCATTGTTCAACAGTAGACTACCATCATTGTTCGACAGTAGACTACCATTGACTACCATCATTGTTCGACAGTAGACTACCATTGACTACCATCGTTGTTAGACAGTAGACTACCATTGACTACCATCATTGTTAGACAGTAGACTACCATTGACGACCATCGTTGTAAGATTGTCACCACCTGGCCAGTAGATTGCCATCAGTGACCACTACATGATCATCGTTTGGTTGTTGCATTGTCATTGTTGACTATTTGATGATGGTTACTTGCCTGGTAGATTATCACTCCTTGCTGGCTGGTAGATGTCAAAACTACCATGTAAGGACAATACTACATTGGTAGAGGATCACATGTGATTTGAAAGGTGGTTGCTTTGAGATTTCTCATTCTCAAACATCTCAACTTCTTTTGGAGTTTAAACTCGTCACCGTATTTGTTATTATTTCCTGTCCTGTTATTATTCCTATATATTGTTTACATGTACCATTTACATATTTACATCATCACTGAACAACAGATATTGAATGAGTTTGTCCCAGCATTGCTCGATTGCCTCATGGTTAATAATGGAAGAATCAATTTTATTTATTGGAGAAATTGTGAAAGTATAGTTGATCGTCACATTTATTACCCCAAACCTGACCATTCTTGAGAGAGTGAAGGCACTAATGTGTAAATCAACTCGAAAGACTCATCATTGTTGGATGACCGTTCAGATTTTCAACATCCTTCGACGCTGACCACCCCCATTGGACGACCATGTTCTCCATACCGAGAGAGCCTTTGTTGACTCGCAGCAGCAGCTGAACCTTGACTTTGGAAGGCTGGTCCCGAGGGATCTTAAGTTGTCATATTTTGTGAAAGTTCCATGAAATCTGCTTTAATAAATCAATGTTACCACTTAAGAGTTGACTTCCGATGTACCACCTCGTGCCATCATCACAAGGTTTCCGTGTCCGTGGTGTTCTCATTCTGATTTAAAGGTTCCTTTCACGTTGAACACCTTCACCTGACGAGTCCCGTTCCCACGAACGACCTGTTTTTTTTGATTCCCTCACCTTGATTCTTGATTCCAATGGAAAGTGTAATGGCGCACTCATCTCCCAGCCATAGGTTGAGAACCATACCTGCGCTGAAAGAATGTTCGAAACGCAATAAATGGCTTTGAATGGTTTGTTTTATTTCTGATATGACCATTGTGTTCACAGGCAGTAAACGTCGCCACAACCGGTGGTTCCTACTGTTGGCCTGTGTTGCCAGCCACCACCATTTCCAGAGAAACCCATATCGTGCTGCCACCATACTGCTCATAGCTCACAGTTTGTGAGGTTTGTTTGATATTGTTGGAAAACAAGCTCATTTATCAATATTGAAACGTTTTCACTTTACACCATTTATCTATACTATAAGAGACTCTGTGTGTGTATGTGTGTGTGTCTATGAGTGTGTGTGTGTCTATGAGTGTGTGTGTGTGTGTGTGTGTGTGTCTGTTGCCATTTTTGTCAGAGATGACAACAGATCTTCGTCAAACTTTCAGAGGTTCATCAGTGAGTGCTGGCGAGTGTTTTCGGCCAAAAAAAAGTTTTTTTTTTTTAAACAATTAGAAAATTTGGAAAAAAAAAGTTCGATTTTGTTTAGATTTTTAGCTCACCTGGAACGTCGCTATGGAGAGCTTATGGGACGGCACCTCAGTCTGTCCATCAGTCTGCCCGTCCGTGCATCCGTCCACAAATACTTGCAATTCTTCTCTGAAACTGCACGTACGATTTGGGTGAAATTTTACCATAACCTTCATCACCCGTGATGTACCAAAGTTAGTTCACAGCATTAAAAAAAAATTGGGCCCGAAGGAGGTCTACCGGGGGTTGCCCCCAAAAATAGGTAATTGCGATAACATTGGTTCATTGGTACATTTTGCTGATTCCGTCCCACGTTGACTTCCTCATCAATACCATCAATCCACTGGGCACCAGTAGAGCCCGGTGGTATTGCCCCTATTTTTTTTTTAATTATCACTCTATAATGCAGAAGTTATATATATTTTTTATGAACGACAGTTATATTCAAGTACAAATACGTATTGTTGTGAATTCGCGCCCGCCGGCATGCGAACGGCCACGTGACTCGAATCGCGGCACGTCGCCCACCGGACGGACAATTCTGTCGTGACCCTCTCGGACTAACGCCGGGAGCTAGTCATGGGTGGGCCTTTCGGATTCACCACGATTGTGCCAATCGGCCACCCACGTGGGATAGGGTTGTTCGCCAAACTCGACCTACCTAAGTACCCACGCGAAGGGTAGACCGGGCGATCGCACCTCGCCGCAGGTCGACTCCGGACACGGGCCGCTTAAGCGACCCGTTCCGTACTATCGGGATAACCGAGCGATGTTATCATCGGCCTCGACGGTTCCGATTAATTATCGGGCGTATTAAGCCCACTACCAACCCTTTACGTGAAGCAAGATGGAGATTCAATTAAAGAAAAGACGAAGCGAAACGGGAAAAACAGTTCAAGATGATGCACATTTATTCCGCGGCACATGGAGAGCACACATATACAGCTAAACAGAATGCACAAAAAGCAAATGTAACAAAAGAAACAATGACGCAGAGATACTACCGAATAAGACCGACACACGGCAACACTTAACAGTTTTACTTCACCAGACTGGCGCCACACACATACGTTTACACAGCAACAAAAGAAAAGGCCACCCTCAAAGACAAGGGGGCAGACGGGGCCTGTGGGCCAATATTTGCGCGGGACCTGAAGGAGCGGTCAGGTCCGCGAGACCGGGTGGGTCCTACCCGTGTCTTTGTGATGAGCCGCAAATGTGGCAGTGCGGCGGTGCCCCGACTTCGTGCTCCTTCGCGGGTTTCGTTGGCACCGCTTGGAGTGGGGTGGGAACGGGGCCCCCTTTTCGCACTATCTCAGCGCGGGGGAAAAAATGGGGGGGGAATTGTTGATGCTCTGGGGAAAGAGTATAGCTGGCTTGCTTGGGTCCCGTGACGAGCGATTCCACCGCGACCTCTTCGCCGACCGCCGTCTTCCTTGCCTCGGACCCGAGTACCTCGGTCTCTTCCCCCAATTCTCCTCAGCCGACTGCCGAAAACCACCGGGGCGCCCTCGCCTCCCGACTCCACTCCGCGCTCCAAACTGCCTATGCCCAAAACTCTCTCCGCTCTTCTGCCACTCTCCGCTCTTCCAAGGCCGACTCTGCCTTTCTGCCACTCTCCGCTCTTCCAAGGCCGACTCTGCCTTTTCTGCCACTCTCCGCTCTTCCAAGGCCGGCTCTGCCCAAACCGACTCTGCCCAGATTCCCTTGCGCTCGGCGCTTTATAGGCCTGTAGGAGTACCCATATGCAAATTTCTGGATCAGGACGAGCTCGGGGGTGGAGCCACGCTCGCCCATTGGACGGAGGAAAAGGGGCGTGAATCTCCCCTGATCCTATAATTTGCATATCTCGATTCCACACAGACGCACCTGGAGGCGGGGTCAAACCGCCCCGCGCTTGCTGATTGGACGGATCAGAAGTGGGCGTGTAGCATTCCTGATCCGAATTCTCCTCGGAAAGGCCGCATTTTGCACTCACGGCTCGGCGCGCGTCCTGTATGAGCCCAGGACAGCCTGACGCTCGGTGCTCCCAGGTGGTGCGGGAATGGCTGCAGAAGGAGAGAGGTGAAGGTGGTGGAGGGTTTATGGCCCTGGTGCCGTTTGTAATGGCAGTGATGCGATGTTTGCGGGGGCGAGTTGTGAAGGTAAAGATCGTGGCTGTTGGCGTTGTTGTTGTTGTTGTGAAGCGGCGTTGTGGTTGGTGGTTGTTGTGTGATGGCGGTTGAGACGTGGTTGGTTCAAAATAAAGGTAGAACAGAAAAACGGCTATCTCAAAGGGTCGCAGCCCGAATTAATCACATTTATTCCCTCTAAATAACGGGTTTGGGCGAACTACACATGTACTTACAGAGATATCTCACATACGGGACCTGAATGGTGGTTTGCAAATTTCCTCAACCACAACAGTATTACCATAAATACAGAACAATTACGAATCATTTAAATACAAATAAACCACTTCAGGAAGTGGTTAAAGTTAGCGGTACATCTTCTTGTTCCTGAACGAACCCATATTTACAAATCGGGGTCAAACTTAACCCAGAAACATCGATGGCACATTCACGAGCATCCATTCGATGGATAACATCTAAATCAACTTTTACAGAAATTCAATTAGAAAATCCTGACACCCCCTCTGCAGAACATGAGGTATAAATGTAAACTATGAATTCATGAAATTTTTATTGCCATAAAAACCAAAGTATTTACATTTAATAACATGAACATATATATCTTATATGTGATGATCCAGGGTGGATGATGATTGGGGGGGGGGAGGGGGAGGGTGTAACAGAACTTTGTGAGTATAGTTCAGTACATTTCTCCATGTGTGAAGTGATTTTGCGATCTCTTGGTTTCGGGTCTTATGGTTACTTGACTGTTGCAATTCCACGGGATTTCCACAAACATTTTGAAATCCCTCCCTTTCGTGCCCAAGTCTTTGTACCTTTGTGAATTGTGAAAGGTAATATTAAATGCTCCCCAACCCCAATCCTTAGTCAGTGTGGATAAGTGTTTTAGGCCTCCACAAAAAATATACCAGGCACTGTCGGATACCCCTGCTGGTATCTGTATTATAAAGCAAGAGTGTGTGTGTCCGTCCGACACTGAAATACCTTCTCAGTTTTGGGGTTAGCCCCACCAAACCATCTGTGGAATGTTTTAGGGTCCCAGCCGGTGTCGTCAGGTGGGTGAGAGGTTTCATTGTGGAAGAGTTATAACAAGTCTATGTGGATGAGTTTGTTCGGTAACAAGAACAAGCAGATTCGATTTTGGTTCAGGTCCGGATCCAGATCTGGTCTATCAGTGGGTACAAAACGTAAACTGTTCGGCCTGGTGAAGGTGTGCGCTCTCCCGAGTGCTCTTCTCGTTTATGGGTGTTTTGATCGTTCTTCTGTAATGTTCACCAGTTGAGCACTCCCATCTGAGTGTGCAATTCATGACGCTGTAAACACAGGTACAAACTATGCATACTTTGTTTATTTTCCCATTGTTCGTCTTTATATTTTAATTTTCTTGTGATGCTAGGGTCATGGAGTGGGGCTGGCAGATGACCTACATGTACGCACACTCGTCTCTAAGATGTCTGACCTGGGTTTGAATCCCGACCCAGCTATAAACTGTCATCCTGCTGTTTCACTGATGACAGTTGGGAACAAATCCCAACTGTCATCACACTAAGGCAGGGTGATTCATCATCCTCGGATTTACGTTAAACAGGTGTTCCGTCTGCCGGCATAAGTTAGTGGAGGTTAAAGACCCCACGTTGTCCTGCACAAAGAGTTGGCGAGCTATCACCGGCACCATGCACAAATTACAAATGTCTGTCCTAACCACACAGTATAAGGTTGTAACCTTTGATCAGGAAGCTGCTTTGGTGCCACCACGGCAATGTGAAGAGTGCAGTATCATCATCATCATCATCATCATCATCATCATCATCATCATCATCATCATCATCATCATCATCATCATCATCATCATCATCATCATCATCATCATCATCATCATCATCATCATCATCATCATCATCATCATCATCATCATCATCATCATCATCATCATCATCATCATCATCATCATCATCATCATCATCATCATCATCATCATCATCATCATCATCATCATCATCATCATCATCATCATCATCATCATCATCATCATCATCATCATCATCATCATCATCATCATCATCATCCATTGGTGTACTTTTACATCAATTATGATGACGGAAGACGATTGACAAACTCCAATGGTATATGGAATTTGAACTCCAGGTTTCGTTGCATCATGATCGAGCAGAGAGTTCAGATGGGAACACGAACAGAGCAACACGTTGTTGAGGTTGTATTTGGTGTAAAATTATGAACTGATGACTTGGGTGGAAACAGTAACTCCCCCCACCCCAATCAAGGATGCTACTCACAGCTACGTGCTACGTATGGACAATACGAGTTAATGCCCTTGTAATTAATGTAAAAGTGCACTGATGTCTCTTAATGTACTTATAAATCATGTAAAAGTACACCATCTCGTAATGTCCTTGCCCTCCATGTGATTTATGTCCAAGCTCCTCCATGAGCCTTATTCCCTCTACACAACCATTTGGCCTTGCAAAAACAATTTCGGAAAAGCAAGTACATATTATAATAAAATGGAATGTTTCTTCATTCAACAAGGGTGGACGCGATTCCAAATCTGGCAGGTCCATTGATCATGAGATCTTTGGTTTTGTGGTGAAATCTTTGTATCGAGATTTCACCGTTTAGTCTTAGGCAGCGACTGCATGGGCATGGATTGGTGTTCAGTGCTGTGCGTGTGGGGTTACCTGGTCGACAGGATGGTACAGATGTAGTGCATTTGAACTGTCTCGTCTGGGTTTGATTCCCAACCTGACTCTGAACGGTCAGTTTGTTGTTTCATAGGCAAGGTGGAGCATCAATAAGTGCGGCGTTCCTGGGGCGGACGTTAAGCCGGGTGTCCAGTCTGTTGGTATTACTTTGCGCACGTTGAGGATCCCACAGTGTCTTTCACGAAGAGTCGGTGAGCTATTGCCAGAACCCTGGACAAATTATATATTCCTGCTCAAATCACTTTCAGTCGGACAGCAGGCCTGGCCAGCTGGTTCGTAAAAGACTTGGGCCAAAATCCTTCCCCGGCCACCACCGCAAGCGGTTGGGAACGACAGGCCGTTAACGAAGTAGCAGTCATAGACTTCAGGGTTACCTGTCAGAGAAGTATCGCTGCAAGAAGGATATGATGGGAAGTTTTTTTTTAATGGGTTATCAAGGGGATTTAGAAAAAGGATGTGAGTTGCAGAATCGATCAATGGATTTATTCTCAGGTGGTTGTTTTGTCCTTTTGGGACCCATTCATGGCATATTGCTTGTGACAGTGTTGGCACCTGTAAGTGATCACAGTCTAGTGCAGAAGGCTTTCAGCTGAAGGTTTAAGTTTTCCTTAATTATTTGCATTACCCTGGGAATTCTCCATTGATTGGTTGTGATGGTGGCTGTCTTACAGTAAATACCATCTGACAACCAGGTGCTGCTGATTGGTGAAGGCAAGAACCGTAGCTGATAGGGGTGGCCTTTTTCTCACATGCATCACAACCAAAACACCACCTTGCTTGGTTATAACTCCATAAGTGCAGTTATTGTGTACTGGGCTTAACTTGCATCACATTTCCCTTAGGAAGTAACTATTACAGCAGAAGGGACAGTGACAAGACCAGGAGCCACACCCTGAGAGTAAAGAAGAGGAGAGTTGGGGCAGTAGTCAGGTAGCAGTTTTTCATTCAGAGTAGTTAATGCATGAAATGGTCTTCCTGGAAAAGTTGTGGCAGCAGAAATGGTGGAAATGTAGGAACTGGAATTACATGGATATTGGCAGCTGATTTATCGATTGGTGATTGTATACCCATGTCATGATTGTGATGGGCACCTCAAAAGGTGAATAGTGCTGCCTGTTTGTTCTTTTCATACCCCCCTCCCTCCCAAAACAAAAGTTATTACCTGGCATAGATATCATCCAGGCTTGGGATTCTCGGGTCCTGAGTTCAAATCATGCTTTTTCCGTTGAATGAATACCAGATGGGGTTGACTCAGCCTGTCATCCTTCCGAGGTCGGCAAAATGAGTACCAGCTTACTGGGGTGATTGAACCATTGGAGTATCTGACGTCGGAGTAGCAACCCATCCAGGATTGTGCCCAATAGCCCAGGAGACTGCTTCAGCATCATCAACACTCTGTACAGAGTATGTTCCCAATGGATGGATGGATATATCTCATGGGAGAATGTGGGGTGGAAGACCTTTCCCATCTCGTTGCCCCCCCCCTCGTCCCCACCCACCTCCGTGCCCCTCAGATGGACGTTGAGCCAGGTGTCCCATCTACTGCAGTTAGTTGGCGGACCTTGAAGAGCCCACCTGTTCCTTCACGAAGAGTAGGGGAGTTTTTTCTGACACCCTGAACAAATAACAAATTCTAGCCCAAGTAAGCTCCAGTCAAATGTCAGGCCTGGCCAGCCATTCATGAAAGACTTGGGACAAAAACTTTCCCCAGCTGAGCCCACAAGAGAGAGTGGGAATAATTTAGTAATAGAAATAGTAGTAGCAGTAGTATAAAATCCATTGAATGAATCAGATCTCCATCGTGACATCACCCCTGCCCCTTCTCTCTCCTTCACCCACTCCATAAATTCTGTATGTGCCCCTCATTACCTTTCACACTACCAGCCCACATTCTACAAACATTGGGAATTTTGGGTGGATATTGGAATGGAGTATCGCCTGTTTGGTTTTCCTATCGAAGGACATTACGATGTTCCAATAGCATACTTGATCACAGATTTGGTTTATAAACATGATGGCCCCAATATTAGTTTTCCAAGATGGTGTTTCTTTTAACTGATCATTTCAACATGATTACCCTGCACACATAGTACAAAGTGGGGTTAAGCAATTGATTCACTCTGTACAGAGACATGACAGAAATAAATAGACACCTTAAATTTCTTCAATTCATCTGTATAAAGCAAGTTTTACTCAGTGATTTGTACTAATATTCAACTATTTATTCATGGAAACGAGTTCTTGGGTATTGGATGCCAATGAACGATGCCTCAAACCCAAGGAGCCACACAACCTTGCGATTTTCAGAGGGCGAATTGTTGGCCAATTGGAAGGTGGAGTCAACTAGCCTCAAATAGCTTAGAACCTTGGAATTCTGCTTTCTATGGTGAATCAGGTGATGGTGCAATTCACCAGCGAAGGCAAGGAATCCACAGCTTCTCGTTCTGGTCGACCTGGGTCCTCATAAAGGTGTCTTCGAGCTGTCAAGCGGTCCATTGAGAAAACTTCCCGTTGCAAGGCAGCAGATGTTGCAGAGGAAGTCCAAGTTAGCTCAAGAACTACCGTGTGGTACATTCATTAACTGGGCTACTATGGGAGAGCAGTGAGGAGAAAACCTCTTCTTACACCAGCAACATTCAAAGGAGAAAGAAGTGGACTGACGAGATGGCTAACAGACCCTTGGAGTTTTGGCAAACTGTCATTTTTTTCAGATGAGCTCCAATTTACTCAATTTTCTGACGGTGGACGCGTATGGGTCTGGAGACTTCCCAGTCAAGAGTTATCTTTGAACCGATTGCAGCCAACTGTCAAACATGGTGGTTTTTCAGTGATGGTGTGGGGAGCAATCTGGTGAACTGGTCAGTCAGAGCTTGTGGAGTGTGTTGACAACATCAACGGTATGACACACTTCTATCATTGAGGATGGACTTCTCCCCATATTCTCCACTGGTCAGATGGTCAAAACCAACACTCTGTTGATGGAAGATGGAGCTCCATGCCACACTGCGAAAAAGACCAAAAAATGGCAGGACAGATATGCGATCAAGCGACTTTAATGGCCAAGTCAGTCTCCTGACATGAATCCCATTGAACACTTTTTGGCCATATTGGATCGAGCTGTGTGGAAAAAGACCAGGAAACCAACCTCATGGTTAGAATTGCTAACCCGTTTGAATGAATCCTGGGCAGAAATCCCACAAGAGAAAATTTCGGAACTCATTAGTTCTATGCCTGAAAGAATAAAGGCTTTGACATCTACAAATGGGAATTCAAATGTACTTCAAATGTTAAATAAATAAATTATTTTAAAATCATGGCATCTATTTACTTCTGTCATGTCTCTGTAGTCTCTGTCAAGCAGCCAAAAAAATTGAAAATCATTCCAAACAGGAAACTTACTGCTTTTAGGGATGTCATAAAGGACATAAACAACAGGCAACAGTAACTAATGTAACGTGTTAAATAAGGTGGTGTAATTGACGGTGCATTGGTGGTGGTAAACCTTGGTTCAATGTTTTCTTCTTTTTTTCTCTCCATCCTTTAAAACTTATATTTTATTTCAATTGAAGTATACACTTGAATACTGTACGATACAAATCCCTTTGGTTACACTTCCAAAAACCTTCAGTTTAGTAGTACATGGGAAAAATTGTATGCCGCCTCAACCAATCCAACTTGCCACTCACATTTTCTGGGCAGAGTAACAGCGAGGTACAGACGAAATGGTGGCACCAAGCAATGCAACCACAGAGCTTACTTCATCCAAAATATGTATTTGTTTAGTTCTTCTTTTTCTCAGTCATTGTTCTAAAATTGTCAGTTTATCTGAGAAGAGTTCACAGAAGGTTCAGCTCTGGACTGTTCTGTTTGACCCATTGGCTTCATATGTTTGCAATCGTACCTGTTATGCAGCGTTCACGAACAAAGTGAACATAGATCGTGCTCACAAACTCAAAGCAGGAGTTTAAAAGACCCTTCCCATGTCCTTTTTCTCCAGACTGTGCAGGGTAAGGTGTTCTGTGAGCTCTCTAGTTCTTGACTTATTTTGCTTCTTACTAAATAGAAGCACAATCCACTTCATAAAATATATAAACCTCTTTCACAATCCACTTCATAAAATATCTAAACCTCTTTTACATTCCACTCTATAAAATACATAAACCTCTCACAATCCACTTCATAAAATATATAAACCTCTTTTACAATCCACTTCATAAAATATATAAACCTCTTTTACAATCCACTCTATAAAATACATAAACCTCTCACAATCCACTTCATAAAATATATTAACCTCTTTTACAATCCACTTCATAAAATATATAAACCTCAATCACAATCCACTTCATAAAATATCAAAACCTCATTTACAATCCACTCTATAAAAGAAATAAACCTCTTTCACAATCCTCTTCATAAAATATCAAAACCTCTTTTACAATACACTTATTAAAATATATAAACCTCTCACAATACACTTCATTAAATATATAAACTTCTCACAATCCACTTCATAAAATATATAAACCTCTTTCACGATCCACTTCATAAAATATATAAACGTCTCACGATACACTTCATAAAATATATAAACCTCTTTCACAATCCACTTCATAAAATATATAAACCTCTTTCAAAAGCCACGACATAAAATATTTAAACATCTTTTACAGTCCACTCCATAAAAAATATAAACCTCTTTTACAATCCACTTCATAAAATATATAAACCTCCTTCACAATCTACTTCATAAAATATCTAAACCTCTTTTACAATACACTTATTAAAATATATAAACCTCTCACAATACACTTCATTAAATATATAAACTTCTCACAATCCACTTCATAAAATATATAAACCTCTTTCACGATCCACTTCATAAAATATATAAACGTCTCACGATACACTTCATAAAATATATAAACCTCTTTCACAATCCACTTCATAAAATATATAAACGTCTCACAATACACTTCATAAAATATATAAACCTCTTTTACAATCCACTTCATAAAATATATAAACCTCCTTCACAATGCACATCATAAAATATATAAACCTCTTTTTACAATCCTCTTCATAAAATAAATTAACCTCTTTCACAATCCACTTCATAAAATATATAAACCTCTAACAATCCACTTCATAAAATATATAAACCTCTTTCACGATCCACTTCATAAAATATATAAACGTCTCACGATACACTTCATAAAATATATAAACCTCTTTCACAATCCACTTCATAAAATATATAAACGTCTCACAATACACTTCATAAAATATATAAACCTCTTTCACAATACACTTCATAAAATATATAAACCTCTTTCATGATCCACTTCATAAAATATATAAACCTCTCACAATCCACTTCATAAAATATATAAACCTCTTTCACAATACACTTCATAAAATATATAAACCTCTTTCACAATCCACTTCATAAAATATATAAACGTCTCACAATACACTTCATAAAATATATAAACCTCTTTCACAATACACTTCATAAAATATATAAACCTCTTTCATGATCCACTTCATAAAATATATAAACCTCTCACAATCCACTTCATAAAATATATAAACCTCTTTTACAATCCACTTCATAAAATATATAAACCTCTTTTACAATCAACTTCTTTAAATATATAAACCTCTTTCACAATCCACTTCATAAAATATATCAACCTCTTTCACAATCCACTTCATAAAATATATAAACCTCTTTCACAATCCACTTCATAAAATATATAAACCTCTTTCACAATCCACTTCATAAAATATATAAACGTCTTTTTACAATCCTCTTCATAAAATAAATAAACCTCTCTCAATCAACTTCATAAAATATATAAACCTCTTTTACAATCCACTTCTTAAAATATATATACCTCTTTCACAATGCACTTCATAAAATATATAAACCTCCTTCACAATGCACATCATAAAATATATAAACCTCTTTTTACAATCCTCTTCATAAAATAAATTAACCTCTTTCACAATCCACTTCATAAAATATATAAACCTCTAACAATCCACTTCATAAAATATATAAACCTCTTTCACAATCCACTTCATAAAATATATTAACCTCCTTCAGAATGCACTTTATAAAATATATAAACATCCTTCACAATCCACTTCATAAAATATATAAATCTCTTTTACAATCCACTTCTTAAAATATATATGCACAAGGAAATTACATGTACAAAGATGCCATTCGGCCCATTGTATCTGTGCCACATCAACACTGCACCAATCCATAATAAAAATTAAAAATGCAAGAATGTTTTTTTTCGTGTTTGTTGTTTTGTTTTGTATTTTTCAATTTTTTTAGATCCTCTTGTAGGATCTCTAAGTCTTACTCACGTTGTTGTTCTTGTGGACTTTTTTGTTTCACAGCCTACAGTTTTCATCGAAACTTCCTGAAACTTGGTGTATATATGTAAAAATACCCTGCGCAGGCAGTAACCATCTCCGATTTTGAAAATTCCTCCGAGAAAAAAAGTTCACGTCATAATATCGCCGCTAATGGAAATCGCCTATACCATTATCTCTGAAACTTGGCAAGCTATTTAAACTCTGTTTGCGGGAATCGAACAGGGCATTAGCAGAGATGAATTACTGCACATATGATACATCACTATGACGTCATTCCTATTTTTTGACATTTTTTGTTTCACAACCCAGAGTTTTCATCAGATCTTCATGAAACTTGCCATGTATACGCAGAAAGCCCACGCGCAGGCAGTAACCATCTCCGATTTTGGAAATTCATCCTAGTTGTTTCACAACCCAGAGTTGTCATCGGATCTTCATGAAACTGGTTGTTTCACAGCCTACAGTTTTCATCAAAACTTCCTGAAACTTGGCGTATACATGTAAAAATACCCTGCGCAGACAGTAACCATCTCCGATTTTGAAAATTGCTCCTAGAAAAAAAGTTATGACGTCAAAATTTCTCCGCTAATGGAAATCGCCTCAAAAATTATCTCCGAAACTAGGCAAGCCTTTTGAATTCTGTTTACAGGAATCAAACAGGGCATTAGCAGAGATGAAGTACCGCACATATGATACATCACTATGACATCATTTCAATTTTTATGATGTCATTCCTATTTTTTGACATTTTTTTGTTTCGGAACCCAGAGTTTTCATCGGATCTTCGTGAAACTTGCCATGTACATGCAGAAAGCCCACGTGCAGGCAGTAACCATCTCCGATTTTGGAAATTCTTCCAAGAAAAAAAGTTGACGTCATAATATCGCCGCTAATGGAAATCGCCTATACCATTATCTCCGAAACTAGGCAAGCTATTTGAATTTTGTTTGCGGGAATCAAGCCAGGCATTAGCACAGATCGTTTATTGCAAACCTGATACATCACAATGACATCATATTCGTTTTTATGACGTCATCATTAAGAGGACGAGGATCTCAGCTCATTTGAGCTTGTTTGTCCTTTTTTTTTGTAGATTTTCCTGTCCGGGGGGGGGGGAGAGGGCGGGGGAGGGAAGTGGATGAAGGCAGTTCTTGGGTGAGAATCACACAACATCAACATCAACCACACACCACCCCTTGACGCAACCCCCACAGGCAACACTCCACACAGATGCACACAATCACTCATCAATGCTCAAGCTTTTAAAGGTTCTGCCATCATCCCTATAACCCTCTATCTCTATATCTCTCTGAAAGTCTTGATATACTATGTCCACTGCCTTTCCCTTATTCACACAATCAGACATTGCTTCTTAGAACTCCAAAAGATTTGTTCATCAAAACCTCCCTTTGGTAAACTCATTCTGACTACCTTTAATTAGTTTGAATTTATTTAAGTGGTTCCTCATCAAGTCCTTAATTTATGTCTCCAACACCTTCCCCACAACTGAAGTCAAACGAAAGGTCTATAGTTTCCCAATTCTTCTCTGGATCCTTTCTTAAATAATGGTGTTACATTTGCTACTCTCCAATCCTCCGGTACCTGTCCTGACTCCAGTGAGCGATTGAAAACATCAGTTAATATCTCACTTACCTGAATAGCCTCCATCTCCATCTCATGGAGAGAAGCATTTTTTCTCTCCATTCTCTGAATTCGCCTTTATTGCATCCAAAAAGAAATGTCTTTAATCGCATCTCTGATCTAGAAAAAAATTAAAACTCCGCTTTGCAATGACTATTCACTTTCCACCAACCATTCCTTTTTTCCAACTTCAGTACCAGCTCACCCCTCTCATCCCTCTTACCCCTCCCTCTCAAAGCAACCATCACACTCTTGTCCCTCCATGCCTCCCTCCCACCTCTCTCAAAAACTCCCCACTCACCCTTCTCCCACCATTCACCGCCCTCACTCACGCTTCTCAAAGTTGCCTCCCCACTCATCCACAATGCTTCCTCCTTCCCCTACCCTCTCACCTCCATCTCATCACTCCACCTCCTCAAATCTTCAACTGCCTTCTGCCCCTCTCTTGCCCCCCCCTCCCCCAGCACCACAGAGCTTTTTCTCTTCCTCATCCGGTCCCCTCACCTAGCTATTCTGCAATCCCCCACACTCTTTCAACAACCCTCCTTCACCCCCCTCCTCCCTTGTCCTACCCTCCCCCTCCCCTCCCATCACCTGCACCCAAAGCATCCTCCCCTCCCTCTTCATTAACAGTGTAGACCTCAAATATCCGGGGCCTTCGCTCAAACCTTTCAGATCTTTCCATACAGGTTGCCACTGACAAACCAGACATAATCTGCCGAACAGAAACTTTCCTCCCTCAAGACGTCTCTGACTCCCAAGTATCTCTCCCTGGTTACTCCCTCCTCCGGGATGACAGACCAGAGCCACGTCCTGGTGGAGGTGTTGCTCTCTTCATCAAAGACTCTATTCCTCACTCTCCATGCCCTGCCCTCACTCCCCCACACCCCTGGGAATTCCTCTGGCTCCGGCTTCCCCTCCACTGCCACCTCATGTTTATATGTGTACTGTACCGTCCACCGAACAGTGATGACTCCATCTACACCTCACTATCTGAAAACATGGACCAACTTCTATCTTCTCATCCAAACTCTCTCCTCACATGTGGTGACTTCACTTGTCATCATGCCAGTTGGCTTGGTGTGGGTACCTCTCTCACCTGTCATGGCACCTCAGTAAAAGCTTTCTGCAACTCATTGTAATACCTTTGTAATACCTAATACCAACCTTTTGCTTCTCCTTCATAGCATTCCTTATCTCACTGCTCAACCACCCTGGTCTCTTTCTGCTTCTAGTTTTACACCTCATTGGAATGTACTTACTCTGCACTCCACACATTTGGTCCTTGAAGGTTTCCCATTTCTCTGTTGTTACAGTCTCCCAATCTACATCACCCAACTCTCTCCTCATACCCTCAAAGTTTGCATTCCTGAAATCTAATAGCCTTACCCTACCATCCTGAACTCTAACCCTCAACAGAATCTTTGCACACACAATGTTATAGTCACTTGCTCCTAAATGCGCCCCAACCTCCACCTCCTCCACCATATTGGGATCGTTACTTAAAAGGAGGTCCAACACTGCACTCCTCCTGGTGGGATGATCTACAAACTGGGTTAAAATCAATCCTGGACTAAAACGAGGAAATCCTCATCCGCTCTGTCCTTTCCATGTTCGTGGACCCAATCTATCCCAGGCAAGTTAAAATCCCCCATAATGAATACTCTTCCCTTACCATATGCCCTTTTGAATTCTTCACGTACTCCTCCTTCCTCCTCTTCCTTCACACCCGGAGCCCTATAAAATCATTCTACCAGTATCTTACTGTTTTTACAATCTCTAATCTACACCCACACAGAATCCTCAACATTTATTCCTTCCTTAATGTCACCTCTTTCTCTTGATGCAATGCTGTCCTGTACCCAGATTGCTGCTCCTCCTCCTATTCTCTCCTTCCTATCACACCAATACACCTTGTAGCCTTCTAATCCTGTCCTCCAGTCACTCTCCTCCTTAAACGATGTCTCACTAACTGCAACTATATCGTACTCCTCGCTATCTACTTTGGCTTCAAGCTCTTCCATCTTATTATTTAAACTTCTGGCATCGGTATAGAATTATTATTATTTTTTTTTTTTGTATACCTTGGTCGAGGCTCGTATGAGAGCTAACACACAACTCACAGCAAGGAGGCATGAGACAAGAGGGGCGGGAGTGGAAGGGACAAAACAGTGGGGAACAGACACATTAGGTGAACTGTGGAAGGGAGAGGGATGGGGATGGGACAGGGAACATGGCGAAGAGAAGATGGACATTTCAGGGACTTTCAGGAAGGAAAGCAGGAGAAATGAAGGAAGTGGGCTTGGGTGGATTTATCGGGGGTAGAAAAGATCGAGGATTTGGATGGGGGAAGATAAGAGGTGGTGGTGAACAGCTGTTTTGAAAGCCTGGAGGGAAGAATGGGAAAGAATAGAGTGAGGAAGTTTATTCCAAAGGCGGGAAAAAAGAGGAATGAAAGAGTGAAGATGAGCAGTGATTCGTGATTTTGGTAGTTTTACCAGAAGGGGGTTGTTGGCGGACCTTGAGCGCCCTGTGGAAATGTGGTGGGGACAAATCGCAGAGAGAGAGCAGGGGGGGCAAGGGTGGAGAGGAGTCGGTAGAAGACAGAAAGACCACCGACCAACCTGCGGTGATTGAGTGAGAGGCCCAAAGACTCAGCTTCATTGCGGGAGATGCCGATGATCTTAAATGCCCTGGTTTCGACAGCGTGAAGTTGAGAAAGGTGGGAGGCAGGAGCACCAGCCCAGAGGGGAGAGCAGTACTCCATCAGGCTACGGACAAAAGCTTTGTAAGTGGTCAGGAGCTCAAGAGGGCCGAGGAAGGACTTAGCACGACGGAGGATTCCCAGTCGGCGACTGGCTTTTGAGGCGAGGTTGGAAATGTGACTTTCCCAGGAAAGGTCATGGCAGATAGTGAGACCTAGAAGCTTGAAAGAAAAGACTTCTTCCAGAGGATTGTTGAGAAAGTGGATGGGGGGGTTTTGTAAACGGTCCTTTCGAAGAGACATAGTGAGAGTGTGAGATTTGTCTGGATTGAAAGACATGTTCCACGTGTTGGACCAGTTTGTGATTTTATCCAGATCTGCAGTGAGTGAAGAAGCTGCTGCTTGCCGGTCTGAGGGATGACAGATGGTACGGCAGAGGGTGGAGTCATCGGCAAAGAGAAATAGAGGATTTTCCAGAGAGTCCGAGAGATCATTGATGAAAACCAGAAAAAGAACAGGGCCTAGAACGCTACCTTGAGGAACTCCAGCCTGCACAGAAAGAGGGGATGAAAGAACTCCATTTAGGGCCACACGTTGACTGCGACAGGAGAGGAAGTCTGCGAGCCATGAGTGGAGATGGCCTTGAATACCATGGGAAGAGAGTTTGGTGAGTAGGGCAGGGTGCCAGACTGTGTCAAAAGCACGTGATATGTCCAGGGATACGGCTCGGATTTCCTGTCTGGCATTGAGGACCTCCATCCATTGATGGGAGAGCAGAAGCAGCATATTCAGGGTAGAGTGGCCTGGTCTGAAACCAAATTGATGATTGGAAATCAAGCCATTGGAGAAGAGGAAGGATTTCATATCTGAGGCGATGATGGATTCCATCACCTTGCTGATGATTGGGAGAAGGCTGATTGGTCTGTAGTTATAGGGATCTGTTTTTGCACCTTTTTTATGCAGGGCAGTGATGTTAGCAGATTTCCAAGCAGATGGCAGATGACCTTGGGCAAATGAGAGGGTGAATAGAACAGAGAGAGGGTGAGCAAGAGCAGAAGAGCAGGCTTTGAGGACACGTGGGCTGATGCCGTCTGGACCGGTTGCAGAATCTGACTCGAGGTTTGAAAGCAAGCTCTCCACCTTGTCAGGAGAAAAGGATACAGAGTCCAGGGACAGTTGGGTGCGACTGGGTAAAGTGGGTAGAGATAGAGATGGGTTTAGGACACAAGATTTAGCTGCAAACACCGAGTTTAGACATTCAGCTTTATCACGTGTGGAATCAGCAGTGCGGCCATTTGAAGTAAGGGAGGGGATGGAGGGGGAACATACACCAGAAACAGATTTGATTAAACGCCACCAGGATTTTGAGGAGGGAGAGAGGTTTGAGAGTTCAGACTTGAGATGAGAAAGATGTTGTTTTCTGGCTCTCCTGAGGGTAGATACACACTTGTTCCGAGCTTTGTGGAAAGAACTGAGATTGCCCTCAGTTGGGTTTGCTTTCCATGAGGCAAAGGCAAGTTGTTTCAGGACAACTGCCTCGCCACAAGCTTCAGTAAACCAAGGGCGGGAGGAAGGGCAAGACAACTGAACACGAGAGGGGATAAATCTGTGCATGAGGGAGAGCAAGTTTCTTTGAAAGAATTCCCAGGATGAGTTGATGTTTGAGAAAGTAGTGATAGGAGACCAGTCTGTAAGTTTGATGGCTGCTCGGAGACCCTGCCAGTCGGCTTGAGTGAAATGCCAGACTCGACGGCGGTGAGGTGGTTCTCTGATAACAGCCAGAGAGATGTCCACTTTGACAAGGACGTGGTCAGAAGAACCAATTGGAGCGAAGGAAGAGCAGCAGATATTGTCAGGGAAATTTGTCAAAATCAGATCCAGAAGAGATGGAGTACCATTGGTTGAGATCCGAGTCGGGAAGTTGACCGATTGAGTCAGTCCCAATGAGTCGCAGAAAGCTTTTGCTGAGGTACCATGACAGGTGAGAGAGGTACCCACACCTAGCCAACTGGCGTGATGACAATTGAAGTCACCACATAAGAGGAAGAGAGAGTTTGGATGAGAAGATAGAAGATGGTCCATGTTTTCGGATAGTGAGGTGTAGATGGAGTCATCACTGTTCGGTGGACAGTACAGTACACATATAAACATGAGGTGGGAGTGGAGGGGAAGCCGGAGCCAGAGGTATTCCTGGGGGTGTGGGGGAGTGAGAGCAGTGCATGGAGAGTGAGGAATAGAGTCTTTGATGAAGAGAGCAACACCTCCACCAGGACGAGGCTCAGGTCTATCATACCGTAAGAGGGAGTAGCCAGGGAGAGATACTTGGGAGTCAGACACGTCTTGGGAGAGGAAAGTTTCTGTTAGGCAGATAATGTCTGGTTTGTCAGTGGCAACCTGTATGGAAAGATCTGAAAGGTTTGAGCGAAGGCCCCGGATATTTGAGGTCCACACTTTCAATGAAGAGGAAGGGGAGGAGGCTTTGGGTGCAGGAGGTGGAGGGGGAGGGGGAGGGTAGGACAAGGGACGAGGGAGGCAGGTAAGGAGGGTTGCTGAAGGAGTGTGGGGTATTGCAGAACAGCGAGGGGAGGAGGCCGAATGAGGAGGAGAAAAGGCTCTGTGGTGCTGGGGGAGAGGGGGGACAAGAGACAAGGAAGAAGGCAGTTGAGGATTTGAGGAGGTGGAGTGAAGAGATGGAGGTGAGAGGGCAGTGGAGGGAGGCAGGTTGGTGGATGAGAGGGGGGCAACTTTGAGAAGGAAGAGTGAGGGGGATGAAAGGTGTGAGAAAGGTGAGGGGGAGTTTTTGAGAGAGGTGAGAGGGAGGCTTGGAGGGAGAAGAGTGGGATGGTTGCTTTGAGAGTGAGAGTGAGGGGTGAGGGGGTGAGTTGGCACTGAAGTTGGGAAAAAAGAATGTTTGATGGAAAGCGAGCATCCATGGCAAACTGTGGTTTTTAAAAGTTTTAGGTCAGAGATACGATTTAACACAATTCTTGATGGATGCAATGAAGGCGAATTCAGAGCATGGAGAGAAGAAGCGCTGTAATAGTTGGATTTTTTAGGCAAGGAATGAAGGAGAGGTCGAAATGAGAGCAGTCTGTTAAAATAGCAGAAGAGTAGTGCATTGTGAAACAGTAAAGAGTACCACATGTGTGAGAGAGGAAGATGAAGCATTATAAGATCGTTTTTGTTGTTAAAAATAATGTATGAGAGAGTTCAACAGATTAGGTCATGGAAGTGTAAAAAAAAAAAAAAAAAAAAAAAAAAAATTTAACTTTTCCCTTCCTGAAATTCTATTTTGTTGTCTGACCTTACTCATCCCAATAACATCATCCGGGCACAATAACTTCCTTAGTAGCTTCCCCACCCTCCACTGACCTAAAAAAGCCTGAATTCCTTCCTCAATTCTCACTGCAAACCTTGCTGCCCCCTTTCTATTTAACATACCACCCGGTTCCCGGTGTGTACCGCGGTCAGAATAGGTACACCGTATCCCTGCGTGTCGTAAAAGGTGACTAAAAGGGTTGGCGTCAGGAAGGGCATCCGGCCATAAAAACATCGCCTCAAAAGGAAACCATGATGAGTACAACTGATGGGCAGGGTACAGCCCGAAGTACCCCGTGGGGGTCCTCACCCCCTCTCGTTAAAACTCAAGGTGGGGAACCCGATCGAAGCAAGGGAGGAAATTTTTCCATTTATGATGACCAATCGTCTGATGCCCCACGTGGAGATCGGTTTCTGAGGTTTGGTACATGGAATGTAGGGACAATGACAGGGAGATCTGGAGAAGTGGCTGAAACATTGGTCAGAAGAAGAGTGGACATATGTTGTGTGCAGGAGACACGGTGGAAGGGAAGTGGTGTGAGAATGGTGAAGGGAAGGCAGGGGCAGAAGTACAAGTTTATGTGGCAAGGGTGCCCGGAAGGCGTGCATGGTGTTGGTGTCATGTTTTCTGAGGAGTTTGTAGACAGTGTAGTGAGTGTGACTAGAGTGAGTGAAAGGTTGATGATGGTGAGAATTGTGATCGGAAATCTCTTGGTGAACGTCATCTCGGGATATGCCCCGCAAGTCGGTCGAAGCGATGAAGAGAAGAACATGTTCTGGTGTGCGATGGAGAAGTTGATGGAAAATGTGAAAGATGAGGAAGTTGTTGTGGTTGGAGGAGACTTGAATGGACATGTGGGAAGGAGTCCAGACGGTTTTGCGGGAGTCCATGGGGGTTATGGATATGGTGTGAGAAATGGAGAAGGTGAAAGGATCTTGGAGTTTGCTGATGGAGCTGATTTGTTGCTCTGTAATACTCAATTCCAGAAAGCGAATAATAAGCTTATTACATACACATCAGGTGGGTTGACGGCAACCATTGACTACCTGATGGTGCGTCAGCGAGATAGGGGAAACCTCCGGGACACAAAGGTGATCCCAGGGGAGGAGACTGTTTCGCAGCACCACCTGGTTGTCTGCGATATAAGGGTGAAAGGTGGGCGGAGAATTCGGCGGGTGAAGTACCAACCGAGGATGAAGGTGTGGACGTTGAAAGAGGCGACAGTGAAGGAAGCATTAAGAGAGAGGCTGAGTATGGTTGAAGATGATGTGGTTGAGCTTGAAAGTGGTTGGATGTCAATGAAAGATAGTCTATTGGGAGCCGTTGGTGAGGTATGTGGATGGACAAAAGGACCACCGAGGCACTCGGAAACATGGTGCTGGGATGATGAAGTTGGAAAGACGATTGAAGAGAAGAGGAAGAAGTTCAAGGAATGGCAAAAGGCAAAGGATATGGTGGAAGAAGAGGCAGCACATGAAAGTTATAAGGAAGCCAAGAAGGCTGCAAAGAAAGAGGTTGCAAAGGCGCAGGAGGCCCATAGGAAAATGTTCGGAGAACGCTTGGATTCGGAGGAGGGTAAGAGAGCGGTATTCAGGATTGCAAAGCAGATAGCGAGAGAGAGATTTGATGTGACGGGGGTGAGTTGCTTGAAGGATGAAGTGGGACAAATTGTTGTGGATTCAGATGGAATTAAAGGAAGATGGAAGAGATATATGGAAAGGCTGTTGAATGTAGAAAATGAATGGGATAGAAACATCGAGAGTAACCCGGTTTTAGGACCAGCAGAGAAGATAACTGAGAAGGAAGTTGAGGAAGCTATAAGAGCAATGAAGAGTAGAAAAGCAGGAGGGCCGACGGGAGTTGTGGGAGATATGTTGAAGGCAGCGGGAAGTTGGGTGTGAAGAGAATGATAGAGATCTGTAATCTGGTGGTGAAAGAAGACCGCATTTCAGTGGATTGGGAACTGAGTACCCTCGTCCCTCTGTACAATGGGAAAGGTGACCCTCTGGACTGTGGCTCCTATAGAGCAATAAAGTTATTGGAGCATGGAATGAAGGTATTGGAAAGGGTGTTGGAGAAGAGGATAAGGAAGAAGGTAAAGATTGACGAAATGCAGTTTGGATTTATGCCAGGAAGAGGAACGACAGATGCAATTTTTATTGTAAGGCAGCTGCAGGAGAAGTCCATGGAGAAGAGGAAGAAGTTGTTTTTTGGGTTTGTTGATCTGGAGAAAGCATTTGATAGGGTCCCACGTGAAGTAATGGCATGGGCATTGAGGAAGTTAGGAGTGGACTAATGGTTGATCAGAGTAGTGATGGCCATGTATGTACGAGAGAGCACGCACAGCTGTAAGGACGAAGGATGGGAACAGTGGTGAGTTTGAGGTGAAGGTGGGAGTGCACCAGGGGTCGGTACTAAGTCCACTTCTATTTGTAGTTGTGATGGAGGTGCTGGCTCGGAGGGTAAAGGAGGGTTTACCGTGGGAGCTGCTGTATGCAGATGATCTGGTGTTGATTGCAGAGAGTATGGATGGACTGAAGGAGAAGATGAACAAGTGGAAGGAATGTATGGAGGCAAAAGGTTTGAAGGTGAATATTGGAAAGACGAAGGTGATGGCAAGTGGTAAAGCATGTGGTGAGGTGGAAAGGACTGGGAAGTGGCCGTGTGCTGTGTGCAGGAAGGGTGTCGGAGTGAACTCCATTCAGTGTACAATGTGTGCTGAATGGGTTCATCGAAAATGTAGTGGGGTGAGAGGGTCATTAACCAGTGTGGCAGCTACATTCAAGTGTAAGGTGTGCATCGAGGGAGCAGCAGATGAAGGAATTGTTGAGTTGGATCGTGGAGATGGTGTGAAGCTGGAAGGGGTGAAAACATTTTGCTATCTCTGAGACATGCTGAATGGAGAAGGTGGATCAGACTCTTCGAAGGTTGCTCGAGTGAGATGTGCATGGAAGAAGTTTCGGGAACTGAGTGGCGTGCTGACAAAAAGGGGAGTGTCGTTGAAGCTGAAGGGAAAGGTGTATGCTTCATGTGTGAGGAGTACGATGATTTATGGGAGTGAGACATGGGTACTGAACATGGAGCAGCAACAAAGGCTGGAAAGGGTGGAAATGCGAATGGTTCGGTGGATGTGTGGAGTATCGTTGAGAGAGAGGAAGACAAATGATGACTTGCGGAAGATGATGGGAATAGAGTCTGTGATGGAGGTTGTGAAGAGAAACAGGTTGAGATGGTTGGGTCATGTGTTGAGGAAGGATGAAAGTGACTTGGTGAGAGGAGTGTTGGAAATGAGTGTAGTCGGAAGTAGAGGACGGGGAAGACCGAGAAAAACTTGGCTAAATGTGGTGGAAGAGGAAATGTGGGCAAGGGGAATAAGAAGGGGAGATGCAGAAAACAGGGTAAAGTGGAGAAGATTGTCATGGGGCCCGCAAGGCTAACCCCTGCTTTAGCGGGGAAAATGGCCTTTAAATGCGTGTGTGTGTGTGTGTGTGTGTGTGTGTGTGTGTGTGTGTGTGTGTGTGTGTGTGTGTGTGTGTGTGTGTGTGTGTGTGTGTGTGTGTGTGTGTGTGTGTGTGTGTGTGTGTGTGTGTGTGTGTGTGAGATACCACCATCATTCCAGAAACACTCCCTTTGTCCCCTAAATTATTCCCACTGATTCTTAAATATAAAACCATCCTCCCGACACCATTCTTCCAGCCATTGGTTGACGTCTATTGCTCTGCTCGTAATTTCTATATTGTTTCCTAAATCTTGGGAGGATCCCAGAAAACATGACCTCACAACCCTTTGCTTTCAGCCACTTACCCGATATCCTGTATCTATTTTTCAAAACGTCCGGGTGAACTTTCCCTACATCATTCGCTCCGAGGTGTACCTATCTTATGTATATAAAACTTACATTCTTTGTTATGTATGTACGCAGGATACACCCCAACCTCTGCTGGAAGTTTGCAAACGTTCCCACTAGCTTCTCCCCACATGAGGCTTCGGCATTACGAAATGGTAAAGCTTTTCATGCGAACACCACTTGAACTGCAGGACTTCCTTACAATTCAGATGGGTTGGTGATGAGATGCATTCATGCTGTGATGCACTAAACAGTGAAGATGTTTCCATCAATATTTAGTGCGAAATGCATCTTTTACATATTGATGGACCAATCCATCAAAGCTGAACTCCCTCATCATGATTCTCAATGAGGTCTTGCTCCTGAAGGATGGTTTCTGTCTTCATTGGGGGACAGGTAGAGCAAAGGATGGAATCCAAAAAACGCTATTTTGCTCCAATGACGGATTAATGGCCGTCTTCTTCTCGGTGTTTCCTATGGTGGTGAGGATAACTCCATCAAAGTCCTGTTGATTTCATCCATAATGCTTCTCAATGAGCCTTTGACATGACTGTGAACAAAGGGATAGGTTGACAGGTGCACAAGAGGTGGATGAAAGTGATAACTGAGACAGGTGGGACACAAACAGGTTTGCTGATTGATCTGATGCCATGGTGTTTTCGCAATGCGCCTTTGCTGGTGTCACTTTAATTTTGGAAATGAGTCATTCACACTCATTCACACTCATCACGGGTCATTCACACTCGCGACCAATAACAATGACAACGTGTGATGGATAGCTTTATTTCTCACTTTAGTATGTCGTGAGACGACAGGTTGTCAAGAGGTCATTGCCGGTGTCGTAAGATGTTGGACATTGCGGCGAGATGATGGGCTGCACAGAAATACGATGGCCTGTCCGACGAGATTGTGAGAACGACAGTGAGATGATTTGTCTATCTGGCATGGTGATACCGTTGAGAACGGTGAGACTCCATATCTATGTATATACTTTACTGCATATAAAACTGAAAAACACGGGATGACCGGTGAACCCTTGGCGAGGTGAAGTCTTGGCCGACCCCTGTGAATACGTCCATTAATTACTTATTATTGGACTTAGGAATGTAGACATTTAAAGCCCTTACACGTTTTAGACCGCTTACACCTGTTGGACCCCTTTCGACCATTTTAAACTTTGATACCCTTTGGACCTTTGAAGACCCTTTGAACCTTTACACCCTTTAGACCCCTTGAACCCCCAAGAACCTTAAGACCCTTTATAACCCAAAGAGCCTTTAGAACCCAAAGACTTGTAAGACCTATAAGACCCTTTAGACTGCAAAGACCACTAAGACCCTTTAAGATCCCGATGGCCATTAAGATCCGACATACCCTTTATAACCCAAAGACCCTTGTGGCACTTTAAAACAATAAGATCCTTTAAGAACCTTAGGACCCTTAAAACCCCTAAACTCTTTCAACCCTTTATAACCCTAAGACCCTATAAATAATTGAAGACCCTTTAGGACCCTAAGACCAGGTAGACCCCATTAAACCTGTCTGAAGGGCTTCTACAATGACACTTGAGGTTCACCAGTCATGATCAAAAGGCCCCCCATTGGTAAACCACCTCAGTACAAAACTAGAAGGGCACTCGGTAGAGCGCATACCTCCACCACACAATGCCTGATCCACGAGAACATATCGGGCCCAATTCGTTTTTGAAATATCATGCAAAACAGAACTATTTCGTTTTTGGTCCAATCTCTCAATGGTGAAGAATCACTTTATAATTTAATAATTCTCGCATCCAGATCCGTATTCGGATCTTCACCAAAATCGAATCAATCTGTCCTTGCCACACACACACAACCTGTCCACCAGGTTTCATCTGAATCCGTCCACAACGTTTTGAGATATTGTGCTTGATACTAGTTTAGTTCCATCTCTCAATGGTGAAGAATCACTGAAAAAATTATCAGATCCGGATATGTATCTTCACCAAAATCTAATCGGTTCGTCCTTGTCACATACCGGACCGGTGCACAAAATTTTATCCGGATCTGTCCACAACTTTTTGAGATATCCTGCACACACACACAAATAAACAAACAGACAAACAAGAAGAAGACATTGTGCAGAGCACGATACTCGTGAAATCCATAAAACAAATTTGACCTCAAAAATAATTGGTGGTTGAATTCAATGACCAAACATGCAAATCCTCTTCAAATTTCAAGTCAATCGGATGAAAATTGATAATTTTAGAAATTCCACCCAAGTTGGTGACCTTTGTCCTGTTGTTGACCTTTTGACATCAACAACAAAAGGCTTCTTCCTTCTGACAAACTCTACCATGTGGTGAAGTTTCGTGAAGATCTGTTGAAAATTGTGACCTTTAGGTGACAAACAGAAAGAATAACAAAATCAACGAACCAATGGACTTGAAAAAAATCTTGGATTTTGCAAGTAACAAACAAACAGATAGAAAGGGGTGAAGACATAACCTCCTTCCATCTTTGGTGGTGGAGGGAAATATAAATATCACCTCCAGTACTAAGGGTGCAAAATATAATTAATTAAATAATTATTTAAAAACAAAAATTCAGGTTTCTCCTCATCTTGATTCGTGACACGTAGGGAAAAATCACATGTGGAATGGAAAAAGTGCCACATGACAAAGAGAAAACGGCATCCGTGATAACAGTTTCACCCCATTCTCATCAAATGGGATATTTTTGTGGTTTTATTATTGCCAATCCGCAGGAATTTTTCAAGATATCAGAATGAACCTTGCACAGCTTATTTGTACACACGTGTCATATATGTGAATATAATCTGGTCAAGATTAGTCAAAAGTCAAGGCCAATGCCATCCAGACCATGCAAAACACCAATCAGGAGGCAATTAGAAAATATCTCAACCAAATTTGTTACGCACATCATTCTATCACGTAAAACACTTGAGAGGTCAATTTTTTTTGAAATCATCAAATTAATGTTTCCATGGTAACGATTGTGTATTTGGATTTTGCAAGTTTCGTGCTGTGTGCGACATCTTTCTTGTGACTTGAAAAAATCGAAGATTTTTCAAGTGGAGCACTGTATATTGGTTGGTTGCGTGTGTTAGTTATTACCTCCGCCACCAAAGGTGAAGGAGGTGATGTTTTCACCCATCTCTGTCTGTTGGGTGGTCGTAGGTTCATACCAGGATCTAGTTGTATGCGTTAGAGCACCGTTGCTATGGACACCACCGTTGCCTAGCAACGGGACTTTGAATTTTTTGAAAATTTTATGCTTCCGCACTTTTATGCGCACTATAATCAACGTCTTTGCCAAAAGATTTTCAGCCTGATCCGTCAAAAACTGTATGACTAGTATGCAATTATGTAGCGACCACCCATGTCGCCGACCGGCTTGTTTGTCTATTTGTTTGTTTGTGTGCAGGATATCTCAAAAATTTGAGGACGGATTCCAATGAAATTTGGTGGAGAGGTTTCGTGTGTGACAAGGATGACCTGATTAGATTTTGGTGAAGATCCGGAAACTGAAGGAGAATTTTACAAAGTGATTGTTCACCATTGTGAAATAGGGCCAAAACTATACACGTATGTATAGCACGATGCCTCAAAAAGTTACCGACAGATTCGGACGGAACTTGGTGGACGTGTGTGTGTGACAAGGACAAATTGATTCGATTTTGGTTCATGACCAGATCCACATCCAGCCTGTCAGCGTGATGCAAAATGTAAACTGTTCAGCCTAGCAGGGGTATGTACTTTACCGAGTGCCGTTCTAGTTTATACTCTTTAATACCATCCATAAGGATGTGTAGAAGGCCGTGAGTTTGTTAAGGACAAAGCTCAATGTTGCCAACCCTCTATCTTGAGGACATCAGGTGCATAACTTCAACATTTTAACATCCATGTTTGGGAAAATTGTCCCAAAAGAATGAAAAACTATGACTGACACCATGGCCAAATTCAAAATTTCTGCCCGAACCTTAGTCGAATGTCAGATCTGGCCAGCTGGTTTGTGAAAGACTTTGGCCAAGCTCCCCCTGGCCAACTCCACATGGGAATAATTGTGGCCGTTAAATAAGAAGTCCCAGAAGAATAAAAACATGTCCAAGATGTTTGTGTCCGTATGAAGCACAGCATTTAAAGCCATTCAATCACTGTTGTTCGTTATGTTTACTGTGACGACACCACTCTGCAAACTGCACGCACTTGTTTGCCTGGGAACCATGGAGGAACTGTCATGAACTTTTCTGGCCAAATTCATATTCTCAGGCACCATTTACCTGTTCTTGTTTCCTGATACTGATTTGGTTTCATCAGTAAGGGCATTAAAGGTCCACAGAATCAGAAATGAAAAACAAAAGAAAAAAATTGATTTGATGATGTTGATTTGTAAGTCATAAAGAACTGAACAATGTTTTTAATTCTAATAATTTTTGAGGGGTCAAAGTTGAAAAAGCCAACCTGGCTGATGCCACCCATAAAAAAATTCCAGAAAACCTCCATGGTCATTGCAGCCTGGGTGACGTCGTCACCAGTATGATCGTCTCAGCACACAAACAATTATGGCCGCACAACTTGCTTCAGACTCGTCAGAAAGTGAATTTGACGAATAATTTTCTGATCAAGAATCCTGAGATTATGACGGTAGTCAAAATTATGATGTAGAAGGTGCTGTCACACCGTACATGTATGAACCCATGGTAAAAATTGAGGATGACATCTTGCATGAAATACCTGGCTTTCACAACAATTGGTATGTCAATGAAAGATTTGGAAATAATAACTGGTAAGTGGTAAATCATAGAACTAGAACGTGGCACATATGGAGTTTCATGGTATTTTGATGTAATACTTTTCTGTAATCCTTGTCGTCATGATGTGCTCACTTAAAAGCGAAAGGGAATACAATTGTCGATTCCATTGGCACAACTTATTACCATACTGGATTGGACTATCCTCACAATGTACATGCAGTGAGTGAATGAAGTACAACGTGTCAATTCACACTGATTGAACATAACTGTACAACCGTGGGGGTAACAGTGCACTACTTACCCTCAGTTTCTGACGCTTTTTTGTCCTTTTTCTTCTTTTCCATTGGACAACAATATCTAATCTTCGTGGGGATCGCATCAGCTTTCAATGGCTTCAACTTTTTTGTTTTTTTTTAGTTGATAACACGATTATGGTGTTTCGATGTATAAAGCGTATGTAGACCGCACGTAAACACAAGTCTAGAAGTAAAAGTGTTCTGAAGAAGACAAAGCGGGTCACGTGATAATAACATAATTCCATCGGCATTTTTGGCAAGCGGTGGCAATCGAGCATACAAGGACACGAAAAAAACATTAAAATCTTTGTTTCAAGATATTTATTCAAGAAAAACAAACGATGAATGATTAAGTGTTAAGTCAAGACATATTTATTTCATTAAAGCAAACATTAATTTCTCATTCTGTGGACCTTTAAGGTCGGAGTTTCGGTCGTTTTCTTGATCTACCTTCCACAATTGCACCTCTACATGGTATCACAGGCTCGGTTGAGAATTTTCAATCACACAATCACAAATAGAACTCCCAAATTGAAGTCATAATTATTACAAGGGCAGATTTGCATCATGGAGGAAAAAGTCTTATGAGAAACTCCACTGATCTTCAAGAAGAATGGGGACCCAGCTGTTCACTGAAACAACAGTGTATTCTTTCAAGTGTAACCATCACGAAAATAAAGATATTATGGATCTTTTTCAAAATTAAAAAAATGTCAACTTTTAGTTCAAACACATTCGAAATGATCTTTAGGAGACAATGAGCATGTCCATTGTCTATTCGCTCTGATTCTCACTTGAGTTGTTAGTGCAATGTCCATGAACTTTGGAGGGTGTGTCGGAGTGAAGATGTCTTTGTCATGCTAGTCTATCCAGAATGATTTTCCCATTTGAATTTGGAAGCATTTTTAGATATTTGCGAATGCCAGTTTATGCAAGGATATCATTTTAAACCAACTACTCACAGCAGTGTTGCTTGGCTTGCAATGATGCAAGAAAATACAATTTAAAAAGCATTTTAACTAACTCCACAAATGGTATGGATACCTGGTTTCCTGCAATTGTGCTCTAAAAATCCACAATCGGTCTAATGGGGGTATCAAATCAATGTCGATCACTATTTCATCTCAAGTATTAACTTATTTTTCAAAAAAAAAATCAAATAAGAGTAATATTATGCCGTGTCTCCAGCTTCAAAAGAAACCACCATGCAGATGCCGATAAGCTCAGGTAATGGTGAGGTAGTGCAAAGCAATGGCAGTCATAAAACATGGTGTGTGGGGATGGAAGCAATGGGGACAAATGGGGTAGAGAGACTTTGAAGGTAGATTGGAACTGAATTGGGTGATCACGTGTTGTATGCATGTTCCGTTGTCGAGGTAGCTCGAACATATTGATTCTCTTAGTGGGTGTTTTCAAGTGTTGACGTTTCAGCTGTGTTAATGCAACCATTACCGAACTGTCCTCCCCACCACTAAAATAAAAATAAAAATCCCCAATATGGTATGACTGTCGATGTCGTAAATCTGTGATGTATCTCTTCGGCCATGCCCTCCATCTACTGATTGCCTTCCCCCATCCCATTGAGTGAATGGATATTGAGTTTGATTGGGCGTGTGGCATGGCTGAGGTTGATGTCGCTGAGAGTGAGTGTAATCATGTATTAGGTTGTTGGGTTGGGGTTGAGCAGTGTCGATATAACACGGGCATGATTGGGCATCTTGGCCTCCTCTTGCATCAATGTATACACGAAGTACACCAACCTGCAATGAATTTGATTGAGTTCATCAAAGACATAAAAAAATATTCACCAAATCTCTAGAAAAAGCATTCTTCCTGTTTTTCATTTCAGCACTGACGATTGTCCTGTTTCTGCTATTCTTAATCGAATTGGCACATTTTGTTTCCCTTTTAACTCTCGTTGGAGAAAAAACAAACAAATGAAGGGTGAACACCCAAAACATCAGATTCTAGCTCCTTGCTTCCCACAGAAGTTCGAATGCCTTTGATCAATGTCCTGTTGATTCCACACATTGTTGAAGACCCCATTGTCAAAGAAATGTCACCATATCATTGAGTGTGGGGTGACCTTTGTACATAAAGCACATTCACTGATTCCTCGGTGACTCATCCTTTGGAAATTCCTACTTTGGAATACTGTTGATTCGATGAGTTATTATCATCCACAACTTTCAAAATGACATATCTATCAATAAAAGGACACGTGCATGCGTTTGTGGCGAGTTGTACCCATTGGTTAGACAGTTCGCCTGATTCCACCCACAACTTCTATATTACGGCCATCAATTTGGGAACCATTTCGAATTGCCCTTTACAACCCTGTAGAATTACCCTATAGACCTTTAAAATGTACCCTTTAGATTTTAGAAATTGCCATTTAGATCCCTTTAGAACTCCTTAGAAATACCTTTTAGAACCCTTTAGAATTTACCATTTAGATTTTAGAATTACCATTTAGATCCCTTTAGAATTTACCCTTTAGAATCCTTTAGAATTTACCATTTAGATTTTAAAATTACCATTTAGATCCCTTTAGAATTTACCCTTTAGAACCCTTTAGAATTTACCATTTAGATTTTAGAATTACCATTTAGATCCCTTTAGAATTTACCTTTTAGAACCCTTTATAATTACCATTTATAACCCTTTAGAATTTAACTTTTAGAACCCTTTAGAATTTACCATTTAGATTTTAGAATTACCATTTAGATCCCTTTAGAATTTACCTTTTAGAACCCTTTATAATTTACCATTTAGATCCCTTTAGAATTTACCCTTTAGAACCCTTTATAATTTACCATTTAGATTTTAGAATTACCATTTAGATCCCTTTAGAATTTACCTTTTAGAACTCTTTAGAATTACCATTTATAACCCTTTAGAATTTAACTTTTAGAACCCTTTAGAATTTACCATTTAGAACACTTGAAAATTACCATTTATAACCCTTTAGAATTTACCTTTTAGAACCCTTTAGAATTACCATTTATAACCCTTTAGAATTTACCCTTTAGAATTTACCTTTTAGAACCCTTTAGAATTTACCTTTTAGAACCCTTTAGAATTACCATTTATAACCCTTTAGAATTTACCTTTTAGGACCCTTTCGAATTACCATTTATAACCCTTTAGAATTTACCCTTTAGAATTTACCTTTTAGAACCCTTTAGAATTTACCTTTTAGAACCCTTTAGAATTACCATTTATAACCCTTTAGAATTTACCTTTTAGGACCCTTTCGAATTACCATTTATAACCCTTTAGAATTTACCTTTTAGAACCCTTTAGAATTTACCTTTTAGAACCCTTTAGAATTACCATTTATAACCCTTCAGAATTTACGTTTTAGAACCCTTTAGAATTACCATTTATAACCCTTTAGAATTTACCTTTTAGGACCCTTTAGAATCACCATTTATCACCCTTTAGAATTTACCTTTTAGAACCCTTTAGAATTACCATTTTGATCCCTTTAGAATTTACCTTTTAGAACCCTTTAGAATTACCATTTATAACCCTTTAGAATTGACCTTTTATAACCCTTTAGAATTACCATTTAGGTCTCTTTAGAATTTACCCTTTAGAATTTACCCTTTAGAACCCTTTAGAATTACCCCCTGAGAACTCTTATTGAGAATTGTCTTGGGAGTAGGAGATGGAGAAATTTCACACAACAGGTACCTGAGTTCCAAACTTTAATTCCTGCATATTCTACAAATTCTCCGAGTTAAACAAGGAAGGAACACATGAGTGTAGTATGCATACGATGCACACCCTCACGCGAATGCACACCCTCACGCAGACACACATCCTCACGTGAACACGACCCTCGTGCAAACGCACACCCTCATGCAAATGTACACGCACACACGTGCGAACGCACATACTCACATCCACGCATACATGATACACGCACTCACACATACATCCACCGTTTGGCCAACGTTGCCCTTGAAACATCTCAAACTGATAAATTCCATTTTGTTTATCTTTTTCTCACACAATTTTCTTTTTCAATCTCCTGTATAAGTGATAACGCACAAAACTTTGTTCGACGTGTGTTACACAGTTTGTGCCAATCACGTTTGCCATTCCTCCCCGAGGCCGCTTAATACACCAACTGATCCCTTCTCATTCTGCCATGTTTGCTTGTGGCCTTTTCTATTTAATAGGATCTTTGATTAATACGTTTGTTTTTCCTCGGTGTTTGTGAAAACCTCGTCAGAGTGTGAGAAACATTTCTTATGGTCTGGTTGTTGTGGCCTTGCCTGGGCCCAAGGCAGAGTGTAAGATGGTTGGCTCGGCAAACAGTGCTGTATAATACATGGATGCCTCAAAGCTACGAATCATTAAAACCAATGGTGCAGTTTTCTTTTGATTTCAATTCTTCCGTGACAGTCAATTTCACCACTATGTTACTGGGAAAGAGTTTGATTCGATAACAAATTCAACATGACAAAACTTTCTGTATTTCTGTTTGGAAATTGTCATTTTCTCATTTCAACCCAATAATACAAGAGGTTTTCATCCGAATTATTTACCTTGTCCCCATATTTTTAGATCCTCGTGGAGGATCTCTAAGTCTTACTCACGTTGTTGTTCTTCATCTTCTTCTTGTGGACCTTTTTTGTTTCACAGCCTCCAGTTTTCATCGAAACTTCCTGAAACTTGGCATATATATCTGTAAAAATACCCTACGCAGGCAGTAACTATCTCCGATTTTGAAAATTCCTCCAAGAAAAAAAAGTTATGAGGTCAAAATATCTCCGCTAATGGAAATCGCCTAAAAATTATCTCCGAAACTCGGCAAGCTTTTTGAATTTTGTTTGCGGGAATCGAACATGGCATTAGCAGAGATGAATTACCGCACATATGATACATCACAATGACGTCATATATGTTTTTATGACGTCATCATTAAGAGGACGAGGATCTTCACTCATTTGAGCTTGTTACACTCAAAAGGACGATGGTCGGAATTACCAAAGAGTGAGCTGATGAAGTATGAATGTTGTGGTTAAAATCCATCTCATGCTTATGCATCTCAATCAAATGGTATATTTGGTGATCAATGGCTCATGAGTGATCTTGTACATCCAAAGCATGCAGGACAGGTACATCAGGAGTCGTCGGTGTACTTTATTGTCGATGGACACATCAACACATTGCGTAGGACTTGAACCTGGCATCCCAGCGTCGTGAACGAAGTGCCGAGATGGAAACAACAAACAGAACGAGGGGTCTTATCGTGTGTTGATAATTTGAGAGAAGTTGCGGATTGATCGATCTGTGATTGAACATCATTTTTAATTTAAACACTATCCGGATTGGCTGGAGTTGATGCATTGAGGTTCTCATCGAATTGCTCAGGTAGTGCTCTGAGGAATTCGAAGGAGAGTTGGTGTTGATGAATCAAGACTCGGATGGTGCGCAGAAAGGACGAATCACTGCAGTCATGACAAGGATGGTTTCATTGTTGGACCTGCGGGATCTTTTGCATGATTGACCCCAGTGACCGGGGTGAAGGTGGAAAAAATGAATTATTAGAGAACATTGTCAAATCTGGATTTTCCATTGGAAATACAATTATGTTTCCACTAAAGGATGTCTGGTGAGGTATGCTTGGGTCATGGAATCTCGAGTACACAGCGGGTTGTCATTGCAATAATCTTTTGGCAGTTTATCGAACGGTCCTCCATTCCTGTCGAGGTGACTGTACTTTTGTACCTGGCCAGATAGATTGTTAGAGTTGGGATTAGTGATAGACATGTGTATTCATACACCGTTGCTGTCAATGGATTATATAGATCTGCCAATACGTGACTTTCAAAATGACATCATCCGCCCATAAATGCTCGGCGAGCATGCACAGAAACCCCCAGCAAAGAAGTCCATCTGGGCAGCCTGGACATGGACCACATGTGCTAAAGAAGCTGAAAATACTTGGAAACTTCCCTGTGAGAAAGGGGTGTGCATCTGCACAACAAAAGATTTGGAGAACTTCCTGATCAACTCCTCCAAAAAATTGAAATCTTGCAGTTTGTATTGCAAATGCTCCTGATAATATGGGCCTGTGAAAGGTCTGAGGGTTCGGAGATGGGCGCTTTCTAACCAAACCTTTGTGCTTCTTAACGTCAGTGGAGAATTCATATCTGGGGCTTGTCGATGCACAAGTAAGTTTAAAATGATTACTTTACCGTTAATCATATTTGGGAGGAGGGGGGACGGGGTGGGGGTGGGAATGGGAGTTGTATGGCTGTGAGTGTCGTTATCTTATCTAATAATATGCTTGTTCATGTGTGTGTCTGCAACAATCCTTCCCACTGATTGGTTGGACAGCTGCCCTGACTCCACACACAATTGCAACTTTATACAAGGAAAACAGACACAGGTGGAGGCCATTCAGCCCATCATACCTGCAAGAACACCATACTAATTTATCAACACAAGATCCAAAGCAGAAAATGCAATTTTTTTTAAATCTTTTTTTTTTAAGGTTTTGTAGTTTTTGTATCCCCCCCCCTCTTAGGGGAGGGGGCATGGGCTTGGTTAAAAACACACATCAACCGCACAACACCCATTGACCAGACCCCCACCAACAGCACTCTGTACACAAACTCACCTTGACAACACCCCCACCAACAGCACTCCGTACACAAACTCACCTTGACAACACCCCCACCAACAGCACTCCGTACACATGCACACCTTGACGACACCCCCACCAGCAGCACTCTGTACACAAACTCACCTTGACAACACCCCCACTAACAGCACTCTGTACACAAACTCACCTTGACAACACCCCCACCAACAGCACTCCGTACACATGCACACCTTGACAACACCCCCACTAACAGCACTCTGTACACAAACTCACCTTGACAACACCCCCACCAACAGCACTCCGTACACATGCACCCCTTGACAACACCCCCACCAGCAGCACTCTGTACACAAACTCACCTTGACAACACCCCCACCAACAGCACTCCGTACACAAACTCACCTTGACAACACCCCCACTAACAGCACTCCGTACACAAACTCACCTTGACAACACCCCCACCAGCAGCACTCCGTACACAAACTCACCTTGACAACACCCCCACTAACAGCACTCCGTACACAAACTCACCTTGACAACACCCCCACCAACAGCACTCCGTACACAAACTCACCTTGACAACACCCCCACTAACAGCACTCCGTACACAAACTCACCTTGACAACACCCCCACTAACAGCACTCCGGACACAAACTCACCTTGGCAACACCCCCACCAGCAGCACTCCGTACACAAACACACCTTGACAACACCCCCACCGGCAGCATGCTGTACACAAACTCACCTTGACAACACCCCCACCAACAGCACTCCGTACACAAACTCACCTTGACAACACCCCCACCAACAGCACTCCGTACACAAACTCACCTTGACAACACCCCCACTAACCGCACTCCCCACACAAACTCACCTTGACAACACCCCCACCAACAGCACTCCGTACACAAACTCACCTTGACAACACCCCCACCAACAGCACTCCGTACACAACCTCACCTTGACAACGCCCCCACCAACAGCACTCCGTCCACAAACTCACCTTGACAACACCCCCACCAACAGCACTCCGTACACAAACTCACCTTGACAACACCCCCACTAACAGCACTCCGTACACAAACTCACCTTGACAACACCCCCACCAACAGCACTCCGTACACAAACTCACCTTGACGACACCCCCACCAACAGCACTCCGTACACAAACTCACCTTGACGACACCCCCACCAACAGCACTCCGTACACAAACTCACCTTGACGACCCCCCCCCCAGCAGCACTCCGTACACAAGCTCACCTTGACGACACCCCCACCAACAGCACTCCGTACACAAACTCACCTTGACAACACCCCCACTAACAGCACTCCGTACATAAACTCACCTTGACAACACCCCCACCAACAGCACTCCGTACACAAACTCACCTTGACAACACCCCCACTAACAGCACTCCGTACACATGCACACCTTGACAACACCCCCACCAACAGCACTCCGTACACATGCACACCTTGACAACACCCCCACTAACAGCACTCCGTACACATGCACACAAAAGTAAATATTAACCTCAGCACTCTTCCTGGCTAATATAACTATTAACACATTGCAACGAGATCCAAACTCACGACTTCTTGTCATGCAACTTAACATCGAGCTATTTGTCAGTACTTTAATGTGTATTTGAGATGCTTCATGAAGAATACAATTAATTTACGATCATTTATTAACACAAATTTATTCACACAACTCGGCCACTCAAAATCACTTATCAAACAAGAAAAAGGGCAATCAGAGATTACATACCCTCACCAGGACTTCTTTTGCATGGTGTTTGTGTACTGGTGTGTAATGTAATTAATAAGAGACATAATTAGAACTGCTACTTTATAACTACTGGCAGTGATGCCCGGGTACCAAGACGTCCCGTTTTGTTTGGACGGGAGGAGTGTGTTATGTGTGCTTGAGGACTTTGGGTGGTGAGGTGGTTTGAAGACAGATTTCAATCTTACATCCGCCATATTGGTACTCAGTGCTATGTGAAGGCAAAGACGCCTCATCTATCCACATCCTTAGTTGGTGATGTATGTACAAGTTCTATAATACAAGATGTATGTATGTATGTACAAGATTGATGTATTATTAGTTGGTGATGTATATACAAGACAGGCGACAATGACAGGTGGGGAGGTTGTTTGAAGGCTTGGAGTGGGGAGAGGATTGATGCCTCAGGGCTGAGAGGGGGTCTGTGAGGACTTGGTTTTGAGAAGTGGCTGTTGAGGACTTGGGATGTGTGAGAGGAGTGCAAACGGAGTTGAGGGCTTGAAGTCACATTTTGCATTGCATGAAATTTCCACGGGTCTCTGCTGGTAAATAAAAAAAAACAAACAAACAAACAAACAAACAAAAAACAAATGTTTATATATATATATATATATATATATATATATATATATATATATATATATATATATATATATATATATATATATATATATATATATATATATATATAGTTACGAATTTGGAAATCGATCACACACAACATGCAGGTTTCTTTAGCTCAGTTATCTCGTTGAGTACGTGTTCTATAGATAGCTCCCTTCCATTGTTTAATGGGTAAATGTATATTTACCCGCTGTAAATGTGCTGTGATTCGTTTTAATAGTTCGGTCAGAACAACAAAGAAGAACCCTCCCGTTCCGTGATTCAACATTCAACAGCATCCCGTGATTCAACAGCTGACTCAACAGCGTAAACAGGAATGGGGGTTGGGACGTTCCGGCAGAAAGCAGCGTAAACAGCCCCCACCCGCAGTTGCGGGGGGCGGTGCACGAGGCCTAATGAGTCACGCCAGAAGCGAGGCGGGGCTGAGAGGGATAAGGAGGAGACCCTCTGCTCGGCTCGGGTGGGTTCTGATTAGTCTTGGGTTAGTCTCCGATGAGCCTTCGGGGTTCATCGGGCTCGTGTTCTGGTGGCTTTTGTTCTGCTTGGTGGAGTTGGTTGTGCTACTTCGTGGCCTCATCTTGGTTCGGCTGGCTCTTCTTGGTGCGTGGAGCTCTTCGTGGTCTCTGCTTGGTTCCCAGTTTGGTGCGACTTCTTAACCTCATCTTGGTTGGTGGTTCTTTGCGGAAGCGACACATTGGGTCAGGAAGGATCGGCACCTCATCTCACCAGCATGTGGTCTGGAGCACAAGGAGATCCCTCAGAGCTCGGAAAGGATTGCGGCTCGCGGTGATTGGATCCAGCTCGCCCACGCTGGTGCCCGGTCCGAACAGCTTGAAGACCACACGAGGTGGAAAGGTCCGAGGCAGACCCTGGGCTTCAGCTCATCTGTCCCTCCAAGCTGAAGTCTGCATTAAAAGCATCAGCCACCATTTCTGGGGTGTGTGTGTGTGTACGTATGTGTGTCCGTGGGCCCGTCTAACAAGTAGAAAACTTAAGTGCTTTGTTCGCTGTATATACTTGCATTTATTGTATTAGGTATAGTTCTGCTCTTTTGTGTTCCCTAGTTCCCCATTATTACTGTATAAATAAACCCCAATTGTTGAATGTATCAGCTCGTTTTGTGTTTCTTTCGGTGGCTAGACATAACGCGTGTTTGAGGATTAGTGTTCGTAACTTGTTCATTTGGTCCAGCCCGACTTTGGTAATTCCACTCGGTTACGCCGGATCCGAGTCGGCGATAGCGACTCAATTCGGACAAAGTCGGCCAAGGGTGAACTTCCCCGGTAGTTGGACCACGTGGGTACTTCGGTAAATTGAAAAGTTGGCAATCGACCCTACCCCACCTGGTCTATGCATTGGCGAACTTCGGTCCAGTCAGGACCCGTCCACTCCGGACTTATCCGGGGCGATGACCTTTACATTCCGGGCGATCGGTCGAGCCGGCTCGCGGCTCCATCTAGCGGTCGTGCTCACGGTCGACCCCTCTGGCCCCGTAACAATATATATATACAGTCATCCCCCGCTAAATCGCGGTTCACCTATCGCGCCCCTGGTTCATCGCGGTTTTTCCCTTGGAACCTAACTAATTCTTTATGCGGATTCCCCCCGGTATAACGCGGTAATAATATATAAAATATAAATTATTTAAGCAATAAATTATAATGCGTGGCGCTCGACCAGTCACACAACGCACGAGACAAAGTTTCGCTTGTGAACTTCGAATATTTTCTATGTTTTTTTTCTCCAAGCCCCACGATGCTGCCCAAACGCCCTGCACCTTCTAAGGCTTCTGGCAAGAAACTGAAGCACCAGAGGAAGGTCCTGACACTCCAGGAGAAGGTTAAGTTGCTCGATATGCTTCGGGAAGGAAAAAGGTTTGCCGCCGTTCGACGAGCACTGCTCATACCCAGCACCTCAAAACCGATCAGACCAGACGAGTCGATCTCCAACACCTCAAACCCAATCACTGCCAAACCGACCAGACCAGACGAGTCGATCTCCGGCACCTCGAACCCGATCACTGCCAAACCAACCAGACCAGATGAATCGATTTTTTGGGGGGAGGTGTCCATTCATCGCGGATTTTCACTTAGCACGGGGAGGTTTGGAACATAACCCACGCGATAAACGGGGGATTACTATATATATATATATATATATATATACATTACGTTACGTTACGTAACGGGGTAGTTACGGAAATGGCCCTTAGTATGCTATTAAATATAGGATTAGCCCAGATCCCCCATTAAATGCAGGTTTGCCAGGCTGTTCGGTAAAATGGACGTTACATGAGTGTCGGGAGATGGAAGAGGCTGTTTATTGTTTGTGCAGTGGTGGTGTACCGAGAGCTTCCTCTTCTTCCTTCCCCTCTCCGGATGATAGGCTCCGCCCAGTCGGCTGGGAGGGAGTGGCCTCGAGAAGGAAGTGAAACTAAGGGGAGGGGTTTGTCGGCTTCGAAAAGGGGCGCGCCCCGAAAAGAAAAAGTGGCTAAAAAAAACTGAGAGGACGGCGTTGGGCTGGGGGCTGTGAGGCGAGCCAGCGCCAGAAGGGAGGCGGTGAAACTGGAGAAGAACAAAAACTTCAGTCGGTTTTGAGGCGTGTAGGGGGGCTTCGAGGCGAGCGTGCGCCGGGAAGGCAAAAGAGAAACGACGGGTGTTGAGGCGCGATCTGCTGGAAGAGCAGTCGGGCTTCGAGGAGAGCAGAAAGAAGAAAAGACAGTGGTGATTCTGAGGGAGAGAAAACGGAACCTGAGGTTTAGGCGGCAATCTGCTTTGAGAGGACCTGGCTGCTGTGTGAGTCTGGAGTCGGCTTCAAGAGGAGGTGATCGACAGGTTCAACCTACGTCTAACGAAGGAGCCTCTCACTGTCCCTACTCACCTTACGGCTCGACGACGTCTTGGAATCCCATGGACCCAGCCTGCTGGAGCCCGGCACCTCGATTTGGCCTTGTCTGGTGAACAGGCCAGGCCTGGACTTGTATGCTGGACCTTGTGAGAAACCAGCTGAAACCCATTATCGACTTGACGGTCTGGTGCAGTCGACATCTCGGGGTCTGAACGTGCGGAGGCCGCGTGCGACAAAGGAGGACGAGCGCCATCTTGCCACATGGCGTGCTCGAGCTTGGGGCTCGGATCCGTGGACATCGGCTTGTTACGAGCGACATTCGTGCTTTTGACACTTTCCTCTCGTCCATGAAACATCACCAAGTACTCTGTCTTGTCTGTATGCTGTCTATGTCTTATCCATGAGGGACGGTACTTCCTGCATCACCTTAGAGCAGTATCTCTTACCCTTGAACTTAAAGGAAGACGTGCTGTCTGATCCGGGCCATGGCTTTGCACGTTGTCGTACCCAGGTTTGTGGCGATAGTGTTCAGGGAGATCATTCTTGTTGTCTTTCCGGCTTTGAAGGAGATCCAGATGTCTGTGGCAGGATTCAGAGCCTTGACGTGATGGAAATTGCTCAGAAGGATGACCACAACATCTATGTCTCCAGTATGGACCATCCCAAGTGACGATGTTTGGAGGACATGGAGAAGATGCACTACATCACGAGTGTCAGCTTGCTTATGGTTACATTGATCCATCGGTGGATCATTTCCAGCATGGTGTACCTGATCACCTGCAGTGATGTCGACATCCTTGTCATCTGGGAACTGTTCTTGTGTTATCTTTTTTGACAGGAATGTGAACAGTTCCTTCTTGTTATCAACGTTTGCCAGAAACTTCTGCCAGTTTCCAGGGATTTTGGCAGTGCCACATACACGCTGTCGGGTGCCTGTTCCTCGGTTTTCCCTTGTACCTCCTTTGATTGTGAGTGCACGATAGTCGTCCCAAACAATGTCTACTCGTGTCGATCGTTTCAACTCGTGGCGAACTCTTGGGCAGAATACCTTGTCGAAATATGAATCAAAGGTCTTGCCTTGGACATTTGTACCAGGAAGGGAGTGTATCAGTACTCCACCATCAATAACAACAAAGACGTAACCATCTGGTGCAGTTCGCTCCTCATCAGCAGAAATAATACTGCTTTTACTGGTTTCCATGATGTATACAATCAAATCTGACTTAGTACAAGAGTTGAGGGACCGTTCTGACGATAATGCAGGTGGGTATGGTGAAGATTCATGACGAAAAAACTCCTCCAAATCACCCCCGCGGATGTCCAGTGCTACAAAAGCTTGTCCATAGAGCTCCGCATGACGTTTGAAGTGCTGCATTCTAAGTTTAGCTGCAGTCGTCTTCTGTGTTTTCTTCTCATGAAACAACAGTAACTTGTTTTGTTTGATAGGTGCTGTCAGAAGTGTGTCATTTGAGTCCAGCACATTCTTCCTAAAGTTGTCGTACTGCTCTTGTCCCATAAACTCGAAATTACAGACAGATACAGCTGCAGTCACAGACTCACATACCTTGTTGTCTCATGTAACCAGGTCTTCGCTGTGCTCCTCAAAAGGACTCCCCTTGCTCAGCAACACCTCTATCAGATATTTGACATGGCGTTGAAATCGGTGCTGAGAAGCATATCCTTCCTCATGATGAGGGAGTTGTTCATCATCATCGTTGTCTTTTACACCAGTAAAGTCCTCAATTACACGGCTGAGTTCCGGACCTGTCACGGTCCAGCGTTCCAGCATCTCGGGGTTCTCTGTGAGACCAATAATGCCACCTACTCCTTTTACCCTTTTGATTGCTTACTCATGTGCTTGATCAATTGGTAAGTATGAGAAACGCCGATTGCTTCCAGTTATTGTCCAGTGTCCAATTTCAAGCTCAACCTGAATGCTATCTGGGAGATCTTCCAAGTCTCGGATAAGGATTGGAACCCATCTGGCATAATTCTAGTGATCGAGAGCAAAGAACAGAGGGACAAGCTTCCGCAGGGTAGTGACCATGAGTTCGAACTTCCGTTCCCGATGTGCTCAGACGAACATGAGAATGATCTGTTGGTACTTGTGTACGAGTAGCCAGAAATGGAACGTTGGGCTCTCTTGAGAAGTTAGCATGACCCATTCCTCAAGGGCCATCTCTTTTCCACTGTCCTTGTAGGCTTGTTTCAGAAGGGTGTCAAGTACCACAACAGTAACTTGATGAGCATATCTTGTTCTCATTGCATTGGACGCTTTCAGAAAAGATGTGGCTGCTGCTTCTGTCTTCACAAGCCCAGCTTCTTTGAGGGCTTCAGGCCATCCAGACCCATGCAGAAGGTCTCCCATGGTGCTCCACAAAGCCATTTCAATGTGGAGTCCACCTCGCATGACCACAAACTTGTCTTCCCCAAAGATGTCTGGGAAGGTCCACTGCATTTTTTTTGCAAGATCATAGAGTGGTTGGTCCACAACCAATACAGGTATTTGGTGTGGGTTGAGGTGGTCAGTTGTTTTTTTTCACCAGCTCCATTCCATGTCGAATCATTTCTGGAGTGGCTGCTTTCTCATGGAATAGTGGCAGGAGGACTTCAATGCCTTATTCGGGTTGTGCAACAGCATGTGATCGAGCAGCATGGAATGAAGACCACATTGTTGGTGTGTCATTTTCTCCATCAGAATCCTCATATAGGATGTCATGTACTGCAGTCATCCATGCCTGTCCGTGCTGTTTCTCCTCATCGAATGTACTCGTTGCTACTGGATGCACATCCTTTACCGGAGGTTGGGTGACAAGATTCCGACCCACAGGTGGCACAAACGTATATGAACGAGGTAGGATGGGTCCACTGCTGCCTGTTGCTGTTTTGTAAGAGGTGATTCATAGACATGCTTGATCTAACCCAGGCTGTTGTGATAAAGGGAACTGAAAAATTGAAATCCCAGTTCCATGGAAGGAAGAGCTGGCAGTGCGTGATGTAGGATTGTGATCCAAGTTATCCAGGGCTGAAACTGTGAAAATGTGCTGACGCAAGTTTGTAGGACAGACTATATCACCGTTATTCCTTGTTTGATCTGCAACAGCCTGTGCAAAGCTAACTTCACTGGTGAGGACTTTCTTATATGACATGCTCAGAGCATATTTGTGTAGTAGTTCTACATGCTTCTTACTTCTTCTTTGAGAATGCAATTTGAAGGCCAGGAATACTGCAAGGTTGCGGTTCCGGTTTTAGAGCAGCGAGAGGTCTCCTTTGGGGCTCCCTGATGACGTTCTCAAAGCTAAGTTTCCGGTTGTTATTTGTCCCGTTTTAACTGTTTAATTTTCTCACCTACATGTTACTGTGTGTTGCTAGTTCGGTTTTGTTTCAAAAATCGTGCTATTTTGTGAGTATTTTTGTCGACGTTCTTACCTGTGCTTGAGGCCTAGGCCTAGGCTTGAGGCCTACCGGTTCCACTCGGTGTTCGATCGGTTTTTTTTTTTGTTTGTTTGTTTTTTCTCCCCATTACCTTCAATTTCTATCCTCCCCATTACCTTCAATTTTGATCCTCCCCACTTTCCAAACATCCCCCATTCTCCCAACTAATCTCTTTCTTATCTCAAAAAAAAAAAAATAATTAAAAAAAAAAAAAAAAAAAAAACTACAACAACAACAACACGCTCACCTTCTCCCTATTCTGCTTTTTCTTCTTCCTCTTAACCTCCTCCTCGTCTTCTTCCTCGATTTTTTTTATTTATTTATTTATTTATTTATTTTATTTTTTTTTTACACTTCCATGACCTAATCTGTTGAACTCTCTCATACATTATTTTTAACAACAAAAACGATCTTATAATGCTTCATCTTCCTCTCTCACACATGTGGTACTCTACTGTTTCACAATGCACTACTCTTCTGCTATTTTAACAGACTGCTCTCATTTCGATCTCTCCTTTATTACTTGCCTAAAAAATCCAACTATTACAGCGCTTCTTCTCTCCATGCTCTGAATTCGCCTTCATTGCATCCATCAAGAATTGTGTTAAATCGTATCTCTGACCTAAAACTTTTAAAAACCACAGTTTGCCATGGATGCTCGCTTTCCATCAAACATTCTTTTTTTCCAACTTCAGTGCCAACTCACCCCCCTCACCCCTCACTCTCACTCTCAAAGCAACCATCCCACTCTTCTCCCTCCAAGCCTCCCTCTCACCTCTCTCAAAAATCCGCCCCTCACCTTTCTCCCACCTTTCATCCCCCTCACTCTTCCTTCTCAAAGTTGCCCCCCTCATCCACCAACCTGCCTCCCTACACTGCCCTCTCACCTCCATCTCTTCACTCCACCTCCTCAAATCCTCAACTGCCTTCTTCCTTGTCTCTTGTCTCCCCTCTCCCCCAGCACCACAGAGCCTTTTCTCCTCCTCATTCGGCCCCTCCCCTCGCTGTTCTGCAATACCCCACACTCCTTCAGCAACCCTCCTTACCTGCCCCCCTCGTCCCTTGTCCTTCCCTCCCCCTCCACCTCCTGCACCCAAAGCCTCCTCCCTTTCCTCTTCATTAAAAGTGTGGACCTCAAATATCCGGGGCCTTCGCTCAAACCTTTCAGATCTTTCCATACAGGTTGCCACTGACAAACCAGACATTATCTGCCTAACAGAAACTTTCCTCTCCCAAGACGTGTCTGACTCCCAAGTATCTCTCCCTGGCTACTCCCTCTTACGGTATGACAGACCTGAGCCTCGTCCTGGTGGAGGTGTTGCTCTCTTCATCAAAGACTCTATTCCTCACTCTCCATGCACTGCTCTCACTCCCCCACACCCCCAGGAATACCTCTGGCTTCGGCTTCCCCTCCACTCCCACCTCATGTTTATATGTGTACTGCACCGTCCACCGAACAGTGATGACTCCATCTCCACCTCACTATCCGAAAACATGGACCATCTTCTATCTTCTCATCCAAACTCTCTCTTCCTCTTATGTGGTGACTTCAATTGTCATCACGCCAGTTGGCTAGGTGTGGGTACCTCTCTCACCTGCCATGGCACCTCAGCAAAAGCTTTCTGCGACTCATTGGGACTGACTCAATCGGTCAACTTCCCGACCCGGATCTCAACCAATGGCACTCCATCTCTTCTGGATCTGATTTTGACAAATTTCCCTGACAATATCTGCTGCTCTTCCTTCGCTCCAATTGGTTCTTCTGACCACGTCCTTGTCAAAGTGGATATCTCTCTGGCTGTTATCAGAGAACCACCTCACCGCCGTCGAGTCTGGCATTTCACTCAAGCCGACTGGCAGGGTCTCCGAGCAGCCATCAAACTGACAGACTGGTCTCCTATCACTACTTTCTCAAACATCAACTCATCCTGGGAATTCTTTCAAAGAAACTTGCTCTCCCTCATGCACAGATTTATCCCCTCTCGTGTTCAGTTGTCTTACCCTTCCTCCCCGCCCTTGGTTTACTGAAGCTTGTGGCGAGGCAGTTGTCCTGAAGCAACTTGCCTTTGCCTCATGGAAAGCAAACCCAACTGAGGGCAATCTCAGTTCTTTCCACAAAGCTCGGAACAAGTGTGTATCTACCCTCAGGAGAGCCAGAAAACAACATCTTTCTCATCTCAAGTCTGAACTCTCAAACCTCTCTCCCTCCTCAAAATCCTGGTGGCGTTTAATCAAATCTGTTTCTGGTGTATGTTCCCCCTCCATCCCCTCCCTTACCTCAAATGGCCGCACTGCTGATTCCACACGTGATAAAGCTGAATGTCTAAACTCGGTGTTTGCAGCTAAATCTTGTGTCCTAAACCCATCACTATCTCTACCCACTTTACCCAGTCGCACCCAACTGTCCCTGGACTCTGTATCCTTTTCTCCTGACAAGGTGGAGAGCTTGCTGTCAAACCTCGAGTCAGATTCTGCAACTGGTCCAGACGGCATCAGCCCACGTGTCCTCAAAGCCTGCTCTTCTGCTCTTGCTCACCCTCTCTCTGTTCTATTCACCCTCTCATTTGCCCAAGGTCATCTGCCATCTGCTTGGAAATCTGCTAACATCACTGCCCTGCATAAAAAAGGTGCAAAAACAGATCCCTATAACTACAGACCAATCAGCCTTCTCCCAATCATCAGCAAGGTGATGGAATCCATCATCGCCTCAGATATGAAATCCTTCCTCTTCTCCAATGGCTTGATTTCCAATCATCAATTTGGTTTCAGACCAGGTCACTCTACCCTAGATATGCTGCTTCTGCTCTCCCATCAATGGATGGAGGTCCTCAATGCCAGACAGGAAATCCGAGCCGTATCCCTGGACATATCACGTGCTTTTGACACAGTCTGGCACCCTGCACTACTCACCAAACTCTCTTCCCATGGTATTCAAGGCCATCTCCACTCATGGTTCGCAGACTTCCTCTCCTGTCGCAGTCAACGTGTGGCCCTAAATGGAGTTCTTTCATCCCCTCTTCCTGTGCAGGCTGGAGTTCCTCAAGGTAGCGTTCTGGGCCCTGTTCTTTTTCTGGTTTTCATCAATGATCTCTCGGACTCTCTGGAAAATCCTCTATTTCTCTTTGCCGACGACTCCACCCTCTGCCGTACCATCTGTCATCCCTCAGACCGGCAAGCAGCAGCTTCTTCACTCACTGCAGATCTGGATAAAATCACAAACTGGTCCAACACGTGGAACATGTCTTTCAATCCAGACAAATCTCACACTCTCACTATGTCTCTTCGAAAGGACTGTTTACAAACCCCCCCCATCCACTTTCTCAACAATCCTCTGGAAGAAGTCTTTTCTTTCAAGCTTCTAGGTCTCACTATCTGCCATGACCTTTCCTGGGAAAGTCACATTTCCAACCTCGCCTCAAAAGCCAGTCGCCGACTGGGAATCCTCCGTCGTGCTAAGTCCTTCCTCGGCCCTCTTGAGCTCCTGACCACTTACAAAGCTTTTGTCCATAGCCTGATGGAGTACTGCTCTCCCCTCTGGGCTGGTGCTCCTGCCTCCCACCTTTCTCGGCTTCACGCTGTCGAAACCAGGGCATTTAAGATCATCGGCATCTCCCGCAATGAAGCTGAGTCTTTGGGCCTCTCACTCAATCACCGCAGGTTGGTCGGTGGTCTTTCTGTCTTCTACCGACTCCTCTCCAGCCTTGCCCCCCCTGCTCTCTCTGCGATTTGTCCCCACCACATTTCCACAGGGCGCTCAAGGTCCGCCAACAACCCCCTTCTGGTAAAACTACCAAAATCACGAATCACTGCTCATCTTCACTCTTTCATTCCTCTTTTTTCCCGCCTTTGGAATAAACTTCCTCACTCTATTCTTTCCCATTCTTCCCTCCAGGCTTTCAAAACAGCTGTTCACCACCACCTCTTATCTTCCCCCATCCAAATCCTCGATCTTTTCTACCCCCGATAATCCACCCAAGCCCTCTTCCTTCATTTCTCCTGCTCTCCTTCCTGAAAGTCCCTGAAATGTCCATCTTCTCTTCGCCATGTTCCCCATCCCATCCCCATCCCTCTCCCTTCCACAGTTCACCTAATGTGTCTGTTCCCCACTGTTTTGTCCCTTCCACTCCCGCCCCTCTTGTCTCATGCCTCCTTGCTGTGAGTTGTGTGTTAGCTCTCATACGAGCCTCGACCAAGGTATACAAAAAAAAAAAAAAAAAAAAGGGGGAGGCTCGCAACTCAAGTTCGCAGAAAGAGAAGTCATATTTAGCATAGCAACTTCACTCACAGAGAGGATCTTCCTGGAATTCTCTTGCTCGGGTGATGATTTGGGTCCTTCGAGGAGTTGGCGGAAGAAATACTTCATACGCTGTGGAACAGATGATTGTTCGCAACCGTTGGGAAATGAACCTTCAAACTTGAATGGTGTGTCGTGATCCAAAACAGCTTTACGGAGAATCGATGCTGCCATCAATAGTGTACGTGCTTCCTCATCTGGTGTTTGAGTTGCATCTGAAATGATCTTTCGAGCTGTTTTCGAACAAACAAGGAAAACTCGATTTCGTACACCCTTCTCTTCCGTCAAATTTGGGAAGTGTTCAAGAACTGTTTCCTTTAGGCTTGTCCGGTTCACAGCTTTCTGGATTGCATGTTGTTCCAATCTCTCTGTCATCATATCTGTCAGATCTTGCAATGCAAAGAATCTGCGACCTCCAGAGACTTCTTTCTTTATGAATTGGAGCAATTCATTTTCTGTTGTGGCTTCAAGGTTTTCACTAACAGTGTCTTGTTTACAAAGTGCAATGTAACGGCGGTTGAACTGTGTGTAGCAATTCCTGTGATACTTTGCCTCGATGGCTGCCAGATCACCTTCTGCCATGAGTGCCATGACACGGTCTTCTCCCAGTGCAACTGCCTTGTTGTGTATCTGTGGGGTGGGTTTGACCTTCTGGAAAGAATGGTCTGTTGCATTTGTTTCATCATCACAGAAGAGACACAGAGTAGAGTATGATTAACCGCTTTGCTGGTCCGTAGGGATCTTTTTCTTGCTGGAGGCAGTCCTTCATAATGACGCTTTTTTGCATGGTCAAGTGCAGATGTCCTGTAAAGCTGACAACAGGATTTGTTCCAGGATGCACGATTCTTGTGCATGGACTCTGCATCTGGAATTTCTACGTCTGGGTGTGGAGCAGCACCAATTGCTCTGAATTGACTTACAAGGCTCGTGATTTCTGTGTAGGCTTCCTCTCTACGACTAGCCATGGGATTCGCAAGAGGGCAAACAAGCTCTTCCTCTGTTTGCTTTTGGCATAGCATGCACAAATGCCAACTTGTTGTCCCTGCCATCAGACAGAAAGGGGTGAAAACATAACCTCCTTCACCTTCAGTGGCGGAGGTAATGAAACGTTTTGTTTTTTAAAGTATCCTCTATAACTTCAAAACCATGACATCTAATAGCCCTAAACTTTGCTTGCATAATAAGGAAACTCAAAGGTAGTGCATCAGTGAAAATTGGGTGTTTGGGTTAATTTAAACATCCCTTTTGAAGATAATTAACGGCCTTATTTAATTATCCCCTATCAAGCCTTATCCTTGGTCCACCTCGCTGTTCCTCGTTGAAGTCTTAATTTGCCCTTGTTTTTTGGCCTGCTCAACAATACCCTGACTTGGAATAGGCCGCAATGGTTTCCGAACAATAGTGGTTTTTTTTCACTTTCCTCACTCATATTATTAAATGCCTGATCATCATATCTAGGAATCGCTGAAAACATTGCAATGGTTATATACGCCAGCGTTTGTGGCTTTATTTCATTTCCGCACATGCCATAACCTCACAAATGTCTTTATCTCAACCAAATTTCAAAATGTAAACATCCTTGTTGACTTCAGCAGCAGTTCCGACTGCGGAAAAAAAATGTTCATTTGTCCAATTCGGATATTGTTTTGGCGTCTCCGGGAGATGTTGAACATGACGGATCTTTGCTTGCCAACCGTTTTGTTGGAGTGCTTAAGCCACTTGGTGAGCACTTTGCAGTAGTCACACTGTCACCTTGTATATCGATCAACTTCAACAAAGTTCAGGGCCCATTCCCTTGTGTTGGCCCCACGTTGTTCTGCGGTGTGGCAGACGGTGTCTGGTTCATTGAAAATGTGCAATTTCATTTCACACTATGTTTTTCCTTTTTGTACAATCTTTCATTATACGACCCATCACTTTGGAATAGATAAATACATATAAAAAATTCAACGTTTTGTTTTGTGGAGTGCTTGGTTAAGCTAATAATGGATGAAATCAATGGAACGTGAAGAAGATGATATTTCAGGTGCTATCCCTTCATCTGAGCAAAAGAGAAGACTAAGAGCTCTCACAAAGGTTCCAAACCTCAGCTTCTCCTTTCTTCCCAGTCCCCAAAGCCATCAGCATACCGAATCAACAATTTGTGAATTACCTCCATCACTGAAGGTGGATGGAGGTTTTGTTTTCACCCCTGTTTGTTTGTCTGAACACGATGTCTCAAAACGTTATGGACAGATTCGGATGAAATGTGTTGGACAGGTTGGGTGTGTGACAAGGACGAACTGATTAGATTTTGATGAAGATCTGGATAAGACAATTTTTAAAAATTATTTTTAAGTGATTCTTCACCATTGAGAGATGGGGCCAAAAACTACATATAGCACCATATCTCAATAAGTTATGGACGGGTTCGGACAAAACTTGGTGTACAAGTTGGGTAGGTGACAGAATAAGTAGCTTTAATTTTGGTTGAGGTCCAGTTGCAGATCCGGCCTATAAATGGGGTACAAAACGTAAACTGTTCATCCTGGAGGAGGTGTGCACTCAACCGAGTGCCATTCTAGTTTGTCCACTGTTCTACCTGTCTGCTGATGCAAATCGACACTCGCCTTCACCAGTAATACGAGTTATTCATTCTTACAATGTACACACTCTGGCAGGATGGCCCAGCCACCCTAGAGATTTGCGCACTCGTCTCTGAGCTGTCTACCCTGGGTTTGAATCCCGACCCAGCTCTAAACTGTCAACCTCGTGTCTTGCAGGCAGGGCAAGGAATCGTATGTGCCATCCTTTTGGAGGGGTGTCAAGCTGGGTGTCCCATCTGCGAGCATTAGTTGGTGGATGTTATAGCTCCCACGATGCCCTTTGTGAGGAGTATGGGAGTTATTGCCTGCACCCTAAACAAATCACTAATTCTTGCCCAAATTGGCTCCAGTCAAACGTAAGCCAGTTCGTGAATGACTTGAGCCATAAACTCCCTCTCTGTGAAGTGCAAATCCGACAGTTTTTATCGTCGGGTAGAACTCGAACCTCGACCAGGCAGCTCGAAGGTAAGTGAACCATTTTACCTTTGCACCATCCAGTGGGATGTCTTTGCACCATTCAATGTTGTTGTTCGTCTTTCGGCTGCTCCCGTTAGGGGTCGCCACAGCGGATCATCCGTTATAATCTGCATACTGATTTGGTATCGGTTTTACGCCGGATGCCCTTCCTGAAGCAACCCTGGTCGCCTCTTACGACACATGGATAAGGATTGGGTTTCGCCATGATTCCGGGCTGCCCTACACCCTCTCATAGCGCGGCCCAGCGCAGAGCACCCGTCCTCAAGCGATCCTCCAACCCAAGCCTCCGAGTAGCCGGATTACAGGCACACACCACTACGCCCGGTTCGCACCATTCAATGTCTGATTCGAAATTCTGTTTCAACTCTAATGAAATCATATGGAGTTCTGTCTGTCAACTTCCAGGAGCATTAATATCAATTTGCTTATCAATGAAAACTCGATTATAAACGTTTTAAAGACAGACTGGCATTGTTCGATAACCCGTGCTCTGTTAGCAAACTGATTAATAACGTGATTATGATACCACTTGAAAGTTTGAACAAGCTCCACATTCCCTTCTAACTCCAGTAATGCTTTTAAAGCTGGACAGAATGAGGTCACAACTCACGGTGAACCATTTCTTGCACACCACGTATGTAGTAATGTTTGTAATTTAGTAAGGTAACAAATATGGGTAAACAGAATGTAATTTATGAACCTGGTAATTCGTTGAACGTTGGAATGGCTTTTCTAGAGCAGTGTTCATTTGCTAATGGCAGCAGAACAATCTCTCATTTTTTTTTTTTTTGAGTGCATACTCGTTATTGCATGTTCAGCTGTTACTGACTCGGTATCGAAGATGTCAAAATGGTATGGTTCCAAATGGCTGGAGCTGTATGAACCGGTGTTCTCAAAAGTATGGACCATCTTATTGAAAATGTTTATTGTCACCTGTCCCTCCGACTGTCGGAGTCCGACTGTCCGACAAGGTTGGGGACGGAGGACATTTAAAATGAGCTCCATCCGATCGGCCGACCGATCATCTATCTGTCCGTGTACTTTTGTGAATGTGATATTTCAGAAAAAACTGTTGAACCTTTAGCTTTCATATTGCACAGATCTATTCCTCTTGGCGTTATCTCGACCCAATTAGATCACGGCTGTGATTGGCTGAATTATGTAGCATGGTAACCATCTCAGTGACTTGGTTTGTGCACGCGATATTTCAAAAACTGTTCAAGATGTCACTTTCATGTTGCACACTTCTATACCTCCGGAATGAGGTCACAACTCCCACGGTCACCGACAAAAGGCGGGAGACTGAGAGTATCAGCTCCTTGTTAGTTTTCTTTCCTGCGTTTATGTAATTGATTGTTTGTTTCTTCTTTGATTTCAACAAAGCCAGTCGCTGAGACACCAGCAATGGTGCTCCGTCGTACCTCGCATTTTATCATCATATAATATCGAGGTCGGTGGACCGGCTCGACGATGCACGACGCATTGTCCTTTGAATCCATAGCAACCGCATTTCATTAAAATAGGCTTTTTAACAGACACGCAACCCCTCCTGACGATGCTGGTATGTCACCATTTTTGTTGTTGCTTGTGGCCATTTTGTTGACTTGCTTTAGTTTGTTTATGCATCGGTGACTCCCTTCTGATATTTACCTCCGTCACTGAAGGAGGGCACGGATGTTATGGTTTCACCCGTTTGTCTGCCTGTGAGCACGATATCTCAAAAAAGTTGTGCACGGATTCGAACGAAGGTTGGTGGACGGGTTGGGTGTGTGACGAGGACGAATTGGTTCGATTTTGGTGAAGATTTGAATGAGAATTTTTGTTTTTTTTGTCAGTGATTCTTCACCATTGAGAGATGGGCCAAAAACTATATGTACCATGATATTTCAAAAAGTTTTAGATGGATTATGACAACTTGGTGGATGAGTTGGTTAGATGAGAAGAACAAGCGATTCGACGTAGATTGCGGTACGGATCGATCCGGTCTGTCAGTGGGATACAAAACGTAAACTGTTCAGTCTGGCATAGGTATGCGCTCTACCCAGTGCTGATATTGTGAGTATTAGAATTTATCGTTTCTGCTTGCCTTGAGCATCACTCAAATGTGGCATGGTGTATGGTTTGTACATGTGCTATATTTGTAGTCACAGTCACTCTATAGCACTTTGTCCAAGTAATAGTGCAGTTCCATTTTTATGGTGAACTCTGGCAGGTGCTTTTTGTGCCTCAGGTGTACTCAGTGCTTCTGCCTATTGCCGCTTGACAAGTGGCTTGGCACGATAACTCACCGACTCTTCATCGAAGGACACCGTGGAATTTTTAACGTCCACCAGCGGTCACCAATGCTGACGGACGGGACGCCCAAGTTTAACGTCCATCCGAGGAATGGGTGCACTCCATGTAACAGCCGGTCTGCAAAGCGCCAGTTCATCGTCAGGATAGAAATGAAATCCAGACTTGACCGTTCAAAGGTAGGTCACCTGTTGGATCACTAAACGCAGTGTCCGTAATCTCACGGATGTTATATTTTGTGATAACACAAAGCCAGAGGCATGCAGGACGTTTAGAAGTTTCGTTCTCCTGACATTCGGACACTCAAGTGCTCCTCCTGACATTGCCACGTCGACGTCATGTCTGAGCACAGATTTCATGTCTTCATAAGTCTTCTGAACGTTCATACCAATTGTCAATGTGCTTTACTTAATTCCTGTCAGAAGCTCTGACATGGATAGTGAAAGCAATGGTGTCTTAACTTAATTCCTCACGAGTATTTCCCATCCTCGTGATTTGTGTTTTGTAGTAAGAATCGGAGCTTGTGAGGGTCTGACCATTCGCTGGTCCCCGAGATCCCACGATGTACGTCGCAATGGGACAGTATCCGAGTTATGCCTCGGCCTGTACGTGAGTTAACATGATGAACATTACAATGGGACAGTATCCGAGTTACGCCTCGGCCTTCACTCGAGTCAACATGATGTACATTACAATCTGACAGTATCCGAGTTACGCCTCGGCCTGCACTCGAGTTAACATGATGAACATTACAATGGGACAGTATCCGAGTTGTGCCTCAGCCTGTACTCGAGTTAACATGATGAACATTACAATGGGACAGTATCCGAGTTGTGCCTCAGCCTGTACTCGAGTTAACATGATGAACATTACAATGGGACAGTATCCGAGTTACGCCTCGGCCTGTACTCGAGTTAACATGATGAACATTACAATGGGACAGTATCCGAGTTACGCCTCGGCCTGTACGTGAGTTAACATGATGAAAATTACAATGGGACAGTATCCGAGTTACACCTCGGCCTGTACTCGAGTTAACATGATGTACATTACAATGGGACAGCATCCGAGTTATGCCTCGGCCTGTACTCGAGTAAACATGATGAACATTACGATGGGACAGTATCCGAGTTATGCCTCGGCCTGTACTCAAGTTAACATGATGTACATCGCAATGGGACAGTATCCGAGTTGTGCCTCGGCCTGTACTCGAGTTAACATGATGAACATTACAATGGGACAGTATCCGAGTTATGCCTCGGCCTGTACTCGAGTTAACATGATGAACATTACAATGGGACAGTATCCGAGTTATGCCTCGGCCTGTACTCGAGTTAACATGATGTACATTACAATGGGACAGTATCCGAGTTACGCCTCGGCCTGTACTCGAGTTAACATGATGAACATTACAATGGGACAGTATCCGAGTTACGCCTCGGCCTGTACTCGAGTTAACATGATGTACATTACAATGGGACAGTATCCGAGTAATGCCTAGGCCTGTACTCGAGTTAACATGATGTACATTGCAATGGGACAGTATCCGAGTAATGCCTCGGCCTGTACTCGAGTTAACATGATTTACATTACAATGGGACAGTATCCGAGTAATGCCTAGGCCTGTACTCGAGTTAACATGATGTACATTACAATGGGACAGTATCCGAGTAATGCCTCGGCCTGTACTTGAGTTAAGGTGATGTACATTACAATGGGACAGTATCCGAGTTATGCCTCGGCCTGTACTCCAGTTAACATGATGTACATTACAATGGGACAGTATCCGAGTTATGCCTCGGCCTTCACTCGAGTCAACATGATGTACATTACAATCTGACAGTATCCGAGTTACGCCTCGGCCTGCACTCGAGTTAACATGATGAACATTACAATGGGACAGTATCCGAGTTGTGCCTCAGCCTGTACTCGAGTTAACATGATGTACATCGCAATGGGACAGTATCCGAGTTGTGCCTCGGCCTGTACTCGAGTTAACATGATGAACATTACAATGGGACAGTATCCGAGTTATGCCTCGGCCTGTACGTGAGTTAACATGATGAACATTACAATGGGACAGTATCCGAGTTACGCCTCGGCCTGTACTCGAGTTAACATGATGTACATTACAATGGGACAGTATCCGAGTTATGCCTCGGCCTTCACTCGAGTCAACATGATGTACATTACAATCTGACAGTATCCGAGTTACGCCTCGGCCTGCACTCGAGTTAACATGATGAACATTACAATGGGACAGTATCCGAGTTGTGCCTCAGCCTGTACTCGAGTTAACATGATGAACATTACAATGGGACAGTATCCGAGTTACGCCTCGGCCTGTACGTGAGTTAACATGATGAAAATTACAATGGGACAGTATCCGAGTTACACCTCGGCCTGTACTCGAGTTAACATGATGTACATTACAATGGGACAGCATCCGAGTTATGCCTCGGCCTGTACTCGAGTAAACATGATGAACATTACGATGGGACAGTATCCGAGTTATGCCTCGGCCTGTACTCAAGTTAACATGATGTACATCGCAATGGGACAGTATCCGAGTTGTGCCTCGGCCTGTACTCGAGTTAACATGATGAACATTACAATGGGACAGTATCCGAGTTATGCCTCGGCCTGTACTCGAGTTAACATGATGAACATTACAATGGGACAGTATCCGAGTTATGCCTCGGCCTGTACTCGAGTTAACATGATGTACATTACAATGGGACAGTATCCGAGTTACGCCTCGGCCTGTACTCGAGTTAACATGATGAACATTACAATGGGACAGTATCCGAGTTACGCCTCGGCCTGTACTCGAGTTAACATGATGTACATTACAATGGGACAGTATCCGAGTAATGCCTAGGCCTGTACTCGAGTTAACATGATGTACATTGCAATGGGACAGTATCCGAGTAATGCCTCGGCCTGTACTCGAGTTAACATGATTTACATTACAATGGGACAGTATCCGAGTAATGCGTAGGCCTGTACTCGAGTTAACATGATGTACATTACAATGGGACAGTATCCGAGTAATGCCTAGGCCTGTACTCGAGTTAAGGTTATGTACATTACAATGGGACAGTATCCGAGTTACGCCTCGGCCTGGACTTGAGTTAAGGTGATGTACATTACAATGGGACAGTATCCGAGTTATGCCTCGGCCTGTACTCCAGTTAACATGATGTACATTACAATGGGACAGTATCCGAGTTATGCCTCGGCCTTCACTCGAGTCAACATGATGTACATTACAATCTGACAGTATCCGAGTTACGCCTCGGCCTGCACTCGAGTTAACATGATGAACATTACAATGGGACAGTATCCGAGTTGTGCCTCAGCCTGTACTCGAGTTAACATGATGAACATTACAATGGGACAGTATCCGAGTTACGCCTCGGCCTGTACTCGAGTTAACATGATGAACATTACAATGGGACAGTATCCGAGTTACGCCTCGGCCTGTACGTGAGTTAACATGATGAAAATTACAATGGGACAGTATCCGAGTTACACCTCGGCCTGTACTCGAGTTAACATGATGTACATTACAATGGGACAGCATCCGAGTTATGCCTCGGCCTGTACTCGAGTAAACATGATGAACATTACGATGGGACAGTATCCGAGTTATGCCTCGGCCTGTACGCAAGTTAACATGATGTACATCGCAATGGGACAGTATCCGAGTTGTGCCTCGGCCTGTACTCGAGTTAACATGATGAACATTACAATGGGACAGTATCCAAGTTATGCCTCGGCCTGTACTCGAGTTAACATGATGAACATTACAATGGGACAGTATCCGAGTTATGCCTCGGCCTGTACTCGAGTTAACATGATGTACATTACAATGGGACAGTATCCGAGTTACGCCTCGGCCTGTACTCGAGTTAACATGATGAACATTACAATGGGACAGTATCCGAGTTACGCCTCGGCCTGTACTCGAGTTAACATGATGTACATTACAATGGGACAGTATCCGAGTAATGCCTAGGCCTGTACTCGAGTTAACATGATGTACATTGCAATGGGACAGTATCCGAGTAATGCCTAGGCCTGTACTCGAGTTAACATGATGTACATTACAATGGGACAGTATCCGAGTAATGCCTAGGCCTGTACTCGAGTTAAGGTTATGTACATTACAATGGGACAGTATCCGAGTTACGCCTCGGCCTGTACTCGAGTTAACATGATTTACATTACAATGGGACAGTATCCGAGTAATGCCTAGGCCTGTACTCGAGTTAACATGATGTACATTACAATGGGACAGTATCCGAGTTACGCCTCGGCCTGTACTCGAGTTAACATGCTGAACATTACAATGGGACAGTATCCGAGTTACGCCTCGGCCTGTACTCGAGTTAACATGATGTACATTACAATGGGACAGTATCCGAGTAATGCCTAGGCCTGTACTCGAGTTAACATGATGTACATTGCAATGGGACAGTATCCGAGTAATGCCTAGGCCTGTACTCGAGTTAAGGTTATGTACATTACAATGGGACAGTATCCGAGTTACGCCTCGGCCTGTACTCGAGTTAACATGATGAACATTACAATGGGACAGTATCCGAGTTATGCCTCGGCCTGTACGTGAGTTAACATGATGAACATTACAATGGGACAGTATCCGAGTTACGCCTCGGCCTGTACTCGAGTTAACATGATGTACATTACAATGGGACAGTATCCGAGTAATGCCTAGGCCTGTACTCGAGTTAACATGATGTACATTGCAATGGGACAGTATCCGAGTAATGCCTCGGCCTGTACTCGAGTTAACATGATTTACATTACAATGGGACAGTATCCGACCTGTCCTGTCAGGTCAGGTTCGATCTGTGACCTGCTACAGGTACCATGTAAACCTGTACTAACCTGTTCCATGGTCGGGTTGTCGGCGACTAAACCGTCTCCCCCACCAGGTTTTCTGGTGAGGAGGGTGTTTGGATATGGACACCCAGCAGGATTAAAAACAAAACCTGTCAAAGGGCGGAGGAGCTCCTTGTGAGCCAACGGCCATCCATATCTAGTGCCCAACTGTGTCTGCGGACGTCCTCCTGCAGTTGGGTTACTTCTTATTAGGAGGTTGGTGGCAGGATTTGCACTCCAGCCACCGTAAAACGCTTCATTCCGCAAAACGCAAAAACGCAAAAAAATCTGAAAACCCACTCCGTGGGAGTACCTCCTGTGCAGCTTCCCTTCGCAGGGCAGCTCACCGGATGATGGGATTGGGGCAAAGCCTTCGGGACCCCCAATCTTTGATAGGAGGGAAACCACGGGGTAACATCCCTGGGTCAGATTGCGGGAGAGTGTGTCGGAGTGGTGCTGAGGTGTCGTCCACCAGACGGCGGTCTCCTTGGGTTAACCTGAGGCGGTCCCTTCGGGTGGGTGCCTGGAATGTCCTATCCCTAAGAGAGGATGATCACCTGTCTCTGTTATCATCTGAGCTCAAGCGTTTGGACATCGGGATTGCAGCTCTCTCTGAGGTTCGGAGACCGGATTGCGGCGAGATAATGGTGGGTGGTTACACCTACTATTGGTCTGGTCGCTCTGATGGTTACCATACCCAAGGAGTTGCTGTAGCTGTGTCCAATAAGCTGACCCCAATGATAATTGAGGTAACACCGCTCAACGAGCGTATTATGAGATTAAGGATTCGTCACTCCTTAGGTGTCATTTCCCTGGTCTCTATTTATGCTCCGACTGAGGCGAGTGATCTCACCGTGAAGGATGCATTCTACGCCACACTCGAGTCTGTGGTTGATCAGTGCCCCAGACGAGATACACTTCTAGTCTTGGGGGATTTCAATGCATCGACTGGAACTGATAGGGATGGTTATGAGGTGTGTGTTGGTCCCCATGGGTCAGGAACTATGAACCAGAATAGCACTAAGTTCCTTGACTTTGCAAGAAGTCATGGACTTAGGTGGCTGGTTCATGGTTTCAGCGCCCGCAAGCTCATCGCTGGACTTGGTATTCCAACGCTGGCGGTGCGGCAAAGGAGATTGACCATGTCCTCATTGACGGTCGTTGGAGGATGATCCAGAACTGCAGGGTCTACCGGAGTGCTCAGTTCCTCAATACTGACCACAGGCTTGTTGTAGCAACTCTAAAGCTGCACCTTAAATCCTGGAGAATGGTACCATCCCAGCCTAGGCTGGATGTTGCCAAGCTCAGGGATGAGAGAGTAGCTGAGGAGTTTGCGAACAGGCTGAGTGGACACTTGGGGGGTCTGGGTGCTTTGGGGGGTCCTGAAGAGTTGTGGAGCACCTTCAAGACCACCGTCCTTGATGTTGCCGGTGGATGCCTTGGAGTTCACCGCAGGGCAAAGAAGAATTTTGTCTCTCAAGGGACACTGGATACCATTGACCAGAGTCGCAGGGCCAGGCTGAATGGCAGAGCTGAGCTGTTCAGGGAGCTGAGGCGTAAAACTGTACGTGCACTGAGGGTGGACAAGGAGGCCTATGTGCGAGGAATCTGTGAGGGGTAGAGCATCACCTGTGGACAGGTGATTCTCGTCCCGCTTACAGGGGAATTCGCGCATTACGTTCATCCAAGCCCATCCCTCGGAGCACTGCAGTTCGAGCAGAGAGTGGTAGGCTCTTGACAGAGGAGTCTGAAGTGAAGGCCCGCTGGGCCGGTTACTTTGAGCGGTTGTACCAGGCTGATCCCCCAGCTGTCGAGTTGGACGTCAAGGGTGTTACAATCCCTGTTGCTGACCCTCGAATCAACTGTGGTCCACCATCGCTTGTGGAAACACGGGCTGCGGTGAACCAGTTGAAACGGGGCAAAGCTCCAGGGATCTGTGGCATCCATGCTGAACTTCTCAAGGCTGGTGGAAATGCTGCACTCGCGTCGTTGCATGCAGTTTTGTGCTCTGCCTGGAACACAGGCATCATCCCAACTGACTGGAAGAGGGGCCTTGTTGTCCCTCTCTGGAAAGGGAAGGGTGATCGCCAAGACTGCAACAACTACCGAGGGGTGACGCTGCTCTCAGTGCCGGGCAAGGTCTTTGCTCGGATAATTCTTGATAGGGTTCGCCACCATCTGCTTGAGCACCAGCGTCCAGAGCAGTCAGGCTTTACACCAAAGAGGTCAACGATTGACCGTATCCTTGCTCTTCGTGTCCTCACTGAACGCAGACGAGAGTTTCGGCAGGGGCTGCTTGCAGCCTATGTTGATCTCTGTAAAGCGTTCGATTCAGTGAATCGGGATGTCCTCTGGAGGATTCTTGGTCTTCGTGGGGTGCCACCGAAACTGATCGATCTGATGTCTGAACTCTACTCTGGTACTGAGAGTGCTGTGAAGTGTGGTGGTACCGCCTCTGACTTATTTCCAGTTGTTACTGGAGTTCGTCAGGGATGTGTACTTGCCCCCACACTTTTCAGCACTTGTATGGACTGGATTTTTGGGAGGATGTCGGAGAGATCAAGTTGCGGTGCATCGTTTGGCAATGTCAAGATCTCGGACCTTGATTTTGCAGATGATGCAGTCATCTTTGCGGAGACTTTAGACATCCTCTTGGGGGCCCTCGAGGTGCTGAATGAGGAGTCGGAGCTGTTGGGATTACGGATTTCTTTGGGTCAAAACAAAGATCCAGGCTTTCGGTGACATCTTGGATGCTGCTGTCCTGTCTGTGTCTGTTTGTGGTGAGGATGTTGAGGTCGTGGATAGATTCACTTACCTTGGCAGTGATATTCATGTCTCCGCAGGTTGTGAGCCGGAGGTCAATAGACGTCTGGGTCGGGCCTGGGGAGTCATGGATTCACTGGATCATGGGGTGTGGCGCTGCCGGTACCTGTGCGGGAGGACGAAAGTCCGAGTCTTCAGGTCCTTGGTACTTCCAGTCTTGCTCTATGGGTGCGAGACTTGGACTTTGACCAAGGATCTGAGACGGAGACTTAATTCCTTTGGTACCAGGTCTCTTCGGAGAATCCTTGGCTATCGCTGGTCGGATTTTGTGTCCAACGAGCGGTTGCTGAGAGAGACTCGGATGAGATTTGTTACCTGCATAGTCCGTGAGCGTCAGCTGCGGCTGTATGGACATGTGGCTCGTTTTCCTGACGCTGATCCTGCTCACCAGATTCTCTCAGCGAGGGAGTCTCATGAGTGGAGGAGGCCAGTGGGCCGACCACGTGCCTCATGGTTGCAACAGGTTGACCATCATCTCAAGGAGATGGGGATGGGCCTGGCATCTGCCTGGGGGATGGCCAGACGGAGGCCCCTGGAGTACCGGCGGAAAGTGGACGCAGCGACGCGCTGTTCTGGCACATGCTCCCATACCTGACCTGACCTGACATTACAATGGGACAGTATCCGAGTTACGCCTCGGCCTGTACTCGAGTTAACATGATTTACATTACAATGGGACAGTATCCGAGTAATGCCTAGGCCTGTACTCGAGTTAACATGATGTACATTACAATGGGACAGTATCCGAGTTACGCCTCGGCCTGTACTCGAGTTAACATGATGAACATTACAATGGGACAGTATCCGAGTTACGCCTCGGCCTGTACTCGAGTTAACATGATGTACATTACAATGGGACAGTATCCGAGTAATGCCTAGGCCTGTACTCGAGTTAACATGATGTACATTGCAATGGGACAGTATCCGAGTTATGCCTCGGCCTGTACGTGAGTTAACATGATGAACATTACAATGGGACAGTATCCGAGTTACGCCTCGGCCTGTACTCGAGTTAACATGATGTACATTACAATGGGACAGTATCCGAGTAATGCCTAGGCCTGTACTCGAGTTAACATGATGTACATTGCAATGGGACAGTATCCGAGTAATGCGTCGGCCTGTACTCGAGTTAACATGATTTACATTACAATGGGACAGTATCCGAGTAATGCCTAGGCCTGTACTCGAGTTAACATGATGTACATTGCAATGGGACAGTATCCGAGTAATGCCTCGGCCTGTACTCGAGTTAACATGATTTACATTACAATGGGACAGTATCCGAGTAATGCCTAGGCCTGTACTCGAGTTAACATGATGTACATTACAATGGGACAGTATCCGAGTAATGCCTAGGCCTGTACTCGAGTTAAGGTTATGTACATTACAATGGGACAGTATCCGAGTTACGCCTCGGCCTGTACTCGAGTTAAGGTGATGTACATTACAATGGGACAGTATCCGAGTTATGCCTCGGCCTGTACTCCAGTTAACATGATGTACATTACAATGGGACAGTATCCGAGTTATGCCTCGGCCTTCACTCGAGTCAACATGATGTACATTACAATCTGACAGTATCCGAGTTACGCCTCGGCCTGCACTCGAGTTAACATGATGAACATTACAATGGGACAGTATCCGAGTTGTGCCTCAGCCTGTACTCGAGTTAACATGATGAACATTACAATGGGACAGTATCCGAGTTACGCCTCGGCCTGTACTCGAGTTAACATGATGAACATTACAATGGGACAGTATCCGAGTTACGCCTCGGCCTGTACGTGAGTTAACATGATGAAAATTACAATGGGACAGTATCCGAGTTACACCTCGGCCTGTACTCGAGTTAACATGATGTACATTACAATGGGACAGCATCCGAGTTATGCCTCGGCCTGTACTCGAGTAAACATGATGAACATTACGATGGGACAGTATCCGAGTTATGCCTCGGCCTGTACGCAAGTTAACATGATGTACATCGCAATGGGACAGTATCCGAGTTGTGCCTCGGCCTGTACTCGAGTTAACATGATGAACATTACAATGGGACAGTATCCGAGTTATGCCTCGGCCTGTACTCGAGTTAACATGATGAACATTACAATGGGACAGTATCCGAGTTATGCCTCGGCCTGTACTCGAGTTAACATGATGTACATTACAATGGGACAGTATCCGAGTTACGCCTCGGCCTGTACTCGAGTTAACATGATGAACATTACAATGGGACAGTATCCGAGTTACGCCTCGGCCTGTACTCGAGTTAACATGATGTACATTACAATGGGACAGTATCCGAGTAATGCCTAGGCCTGTACTCGAGTTAACATGATGTACATTGCAATGGGACAGTATCCGAGTAATGCCTAGGCCTGTACTCGAGTTAACATGATGTACATTACAATGGGACAGTATCCGAGTAATGCCTAGGCCTGTACTCGAGTTAAGGTTATGTACATTACAATGGGACAGTATCCGAGTTACGCCTCGGCCTGTACTCGAGTTAACATGATTTACATTACAATGGGACAGTATCCGAGTAATGCCTAGGCCTGTACTCGAGTTAACATGATGTACATTACAATGGGACAGTATCCGAGTTACGCCTCGGCCTGTACTCGAGTTAACATGATGAACATTACAATGGGACAGTATCCGAGTTACGCCTCGGCCTGTACTCGAGTTAACATGATGAAAATTACAATGGGACAGTATCCGAGTAATGCCTAGGCCTGTACTCGAGTTAACATGATGTACATTGCAATGGGACAGTATCCGAGTAATGCCTAGGCCTGTACTCGAGTTAAGGTTATGTACATTACAATGGGACAGTATCCGAGTTACGCCTCGGCCTGTACTCGAGTTAACATGATGAACATTACAATGGGACAGTATCCGAGTTATGCCTCGGCCTGTACGTGAGTTAACATGATGAACATTACAATGGGACAGTATCCGAGTTACGCCTCGGCCTGTACTCGAGTTAACATGATGTACATTACAATGGGACAGTATCCGAGTTACGCCTCGGCCTGTACTCGAGTTAACATGATGTACATTACAATGGGACAGTATCCGAGTAATGCCTAGGCCTGTACTCGAGTTAACATGATGTACATTGCAATGGGACAGTATCCGAGTAATGCCTAGGCCTGTACTCGAGTTAAGGTTATGTACATTACAATGGGACAGTATCCGAGTTACGCCTCGGCCTGTACTCGAGTTAACATGATGAACATTACAATGGGACAGTATCCGAGTTATGCCTCGGCCTGTACGTGAGTTAACATGATGAACATTACAATGGGACAGTATCCGAGTTACGCCTCGGCCTGTACTCGAGTTAACATGATGTACATTACAATGGGACAGTATCCGAGTAATGCCTAGGCCTGTACTCGAGTTAACATGATGTACATTGCAATGGGACAGTATCCGAGTAATGCCTCGGCCTGTACTCGAGTTAAGGTTATGTACATTACAATGGGACAGTATCCGAGTTACGCCTCGGCCTGTACTCGAGTTAACATGATTTACATTACAATGGGACAGTATCCGAGTAATGCCTAGGCCTGTACTCCAGTTCCCATGATGTACATTACAATGGCAGTGTCCGAGTTATACTTTTCGTTTTATACGGACCATCTTAATGGGTCCATGCCAAAGTACCACTTAATAAGTCTGTGCAAATACAGAATTATCTTTGCAACTTGATTGAAATAACATCGTATGTCAATTTGTCAAGTTTTCTTTGCAAAACATGCCCCGTCAAACTATTTAACTTCTGAACGTTCTGATTAATGGACCAAATTATAACCTGACGTGTAATAGTTCTGAGCCCATCTTGTTTGACTCAGACTGTGAGAGCAGATGGCTGGTCATGATCCAGAACGTGACCTTGGGCCTCCTTAATTGTGTGTACTGGCTCATGAGAGAGTTGTTAATCGCAGAATAATGACAAATCGCAGCATCTGCAGTCCCACCACCACCTCCACTGTGAATCGAGGCCTTCCTTGGGCCTTCCGTGGAAATGTGTTGGACATGTCGGTAAGCCTTCAACTGAAAATACATTTTTGAAAGTAACGCAAAAAGCTCCGAATATCTTCCTAATATGTTTAGCTTTGGCGATTTTATACACGTTGGACATTTTTGCTGGAAATCACTTAGTTTCCTTTTCTATATATATATATATATATATATATATATATATATATATATATATATATATATATATATATATATATATATATATATATATATATATATATATATTTTTTTTTAAGTATTGCAATTTATTTGGTTCTGAGAAGGCCTCTAGGCTTTCAGGCTTGTGTAAGGCCTGCTGGAGGTTGCTATGACAACAGTTGCCTCAAGCCAGAAGAAGCAGAAGGAATATTGATGGGTTGCGACTTTCCGGGTCACGGGACCTACCTTTTCCATGTGTACGTCCTTGGCATTGATCGAAGGTCACTCAAGTGGACAAAACCTAATTCGCAAGATTGATCGGATCGTAAGGAGCTTGTTGTTTTGTGGTTTTATTCTTTCAAACTTGGGCAGCAGCACTTTCATGCTCAGGCTCGAGTATTATGACGGATTTCACTAAGATTACCCCGAATTACCCACAGTCCCACTTCTGGCATCTCTGCATTTGGTGTGAGGTTGCTCACCTTGACAACTCCGGTACTTGTGTTCAGTGAAATTGGCTCCAGTGAAACGAGCATTCAGGGTTGTTATTTGCTTTGAACGGTGTAGATCTCATTGTTGCACCAAAGTACAGATTGAAGAGACTTTTAGAGATCATGAGATCGAATGTAATATAAATACATGTTCTCTTGGAGATCCTCAAAGAAGTGAAATAAATTGGATTGTCCTTGAGCCCACCAGAGAGCAGAGTAGTCGCATTGATGTGCTGATGTGGGAAGACTCCGCGGTTAGACGATGAGATCCATTCTTCATCACAATGGCTCCTTTATGACTTTGATTCCATCTTCACTCCCTTGTAGTTTGTTTGGAGCTCCAGTTGTTGCTTATCAATGCACGTTGACACTTTGCCTCCTCTGATGTCTTCCTTTTTGTTTGCGCATTTCATCATCGTGGAAAATCTAGGACCACAAGTACAACAAAGGTGTTTCATTGATCACTCTGTGGTGGTTCATCAATCACCGTGGTGCTTCCATTAGGACACTGCCTTCTCCTCCACCTCTGCCTTTCATCAGGGTACTACTTCTTCTTTTGTGTGGCCACCAGGGTACTGAGAGATCCTTTTATGTCATGTCAGAGGTTTTGAACGGGATGCTCCATTCAGCCATGGAGGTTATGTCATAGTATCGGTGAACTATGTAGAGTCAGTTAACGAGTTTGAATCTCATCCATGTCATACATCGCACAGGAACGTTTTCGATTCAGTCTTAACTCTCAGGATGTGGTTCTTCGAACAACCACAAATGATGAGTTTATGAACTATTTTTGGTCAATAGACCCACACGTATTTGCACGATAGCTTTTATGCCGCATCAAGATGACATCAAAAGAACAACAGCGTGTCTTGGAGGAATTTCAAAATCTCTCTGATGATTCATTCATCTCTTCTTATCTTTCGGTGCAAACCTCAGGTGTTCATGTGGGCCTGTGTGGCATCAGTGATGCAGTCAACTTGATGTTGTACAAACTTCAGTTTATGACGTCATTATTAGTACCTCTCATGCCTCCTGATGTTGAGACTGAGCATCCTAGAAATTCATGTTGTATTCACAGCTTGATTTGCACTGAGTGAGCATCACAGCTCATCGTCGGTGGAATGGTTAAGCGATGGTTAACTCTTCAGCTGCGTACGTGCACAAGAGGAAGCATCTGTTGAATGAAAATATGAAAGGACTTGAATACATGTCAGGAGGGGAAAAAAAATTGCAGTTTCAAATCTTCGAGTTTTAGCTGAAAAACAAAACGATTTGTGTTTTCAAAATGATCATTTTTGTTGGACACTTCTTGGGTAAAATGAATACCGTGACATGTTGATTCTGATGGAGCACGTACCTCTCTCCTTCACGCACCGATTCCTCCTTACCTGTGTGCTCCGGAAAGTGAACAATCATTCTAAGGAACCGAAGTATGTGTGATGCTACCGAGCACACGAGAAAACTACAGGCTCTATGTGCACGTATAATACGAAGGGGGGCACGGAGGGGGGCACTGGGAGTAATGATGGAAGGAACGGAGTGGGAGGAGGATGTCTGGGCTCGGAACAGGGGTGTAATTGCACAACGTTGCTGATGGAACTGCCCGCAAGTGATCGGAGTTATGCTCGAAGGGTTCATGCTTACAAGATGTGAGAGTGACTGGCATTGGTGGTGCATCTACATGGCCATTGTGGATTTTGACTGCTTTGCAAAGTCGGGATACTGTGTGCAAGTCTCCCGAGAGATGCACAAGGCAGACTGAACGGAAGGTCCTACAGATGCTGTGAGACAGAAACCTTCTCGATGGTACACATGCTTGTGTGCCGCCAGGTCGGTCTGTGTCCCTTTGAGCGCTGAATGATTTTCCATGTCTACGTGTGCTCGGTCCTTGCGCAAACAACTGTGATGGCACGCCACTCAAAAAAGCACGAGTTAACGTAATTGCGAGTCTAGTCGGAGGCTTCGTGAAGACTCGAACAGACTCTGTGATGCTGCATCCGCCATGAACCTCGAAGGTCTCGAGATGATTGCTGTTCTTATCTTAATTGTCCTCTTTGTCAAAGGTTTGGAGAAGTTTGGTCTCCTCAACCCAGATGACGAAGGTATAGTTTCCTTTCTCGCCACACGGTCTCCAACTTTCTGAGCCACATCTCAGGTGCTCTTTGTTGCTGTGTTTGTGTTTTGTGCACCTTGCGTTTTACACCATGTTGAGTGAAATGGCAACAGAGTCTGGACAAAGTGTGTATGGAGGTGCCGTTGTGGATTTGAAGGAACTGTAAAGGTATGTTGAAGGTTCTCGAGTGAAAATAATAATAACGATGGGTTATGGTTCATTACCGATGTGTTATATACGTAAGTTGTACAACTCCTGGTCTGTCTTTGTGGAATTCTCACCTTGAAGAGATCGAACAAATATGTGTTGTGATGAACACAGTTTCTGAAGCTGAAAATTAAAGCTCAAACACGTATCGCACCTTTTAACAGCATTTAATTGTTCGTGAGTCCTTGTTGACTCGAGGGGACCTCCCTGAGGGGGCTTCGTCACTCTCTTTTCCCAGCTGCGGGAACACCTTGTAGAACTGCAAATCATGATTATATTCTTGGAGATCATGACGTTCTCTTGGAACCAAGAGTTCATGTTTATCTCAAGAACATCTTGAGCTTGTATCATCGTCATATAGTCCTGGAAGTCGGTTGCAGCCTTTCCAAGAATGACATATTTACTTTTATCAAAGGAAAATTATTCATTAAGTTCATAAAATGACAATTTTTGATACCGTTCCCCTTCCTTTCCTTCCCAACCTTCCTTTCCCCCACCTTCACATTTATCTTCCTTTTTCTAATGTCAAATTTTCTCAATTACCCCTCCACACCCCCATTGCGTTTGAAGTTTTAACGTTGCCCCCCTTTACCCCTGAAGGTAAATCGGTCAGTCACCTATTGTCAATCCCACAGGCATAACCTCTGCCTTCCCAAACTTGAAAAACCCAAACCTCTGCCTTCAGCAAACGCAAACTTGAAATGAACCCAACGTGCATGTGCATATTTTTCCCACAATGCAAAGCCATGTACTTAATACAGGTGTATTAGTGTGGCATTTTGGTCAATGCCTGCGTTGATGCAATCCTACACAAAAGGGCCCTTTTGCTTCCCAGCACAACAATGCACGCTGTTTCACACTACCTCCCTGTTAGAAATGGGTTCGAGGACAATGGCATTGACAATTTGCAGTGTCCAGGCCAGAGCCCCAAATTAAATGCATTAAAACCACTCTGGGACGTCATGGATGGGCTGCCTGTGGGCCAATCACTAGAGCCAATCCACTGCTGAACCTGCATTGTTTTTCTTTTCTTCTTTTCTGTTTAGTGATTTGAGGCACATGGGGGCTGGCAGGATAGCCTACAGGTACTCACACTCACATCTCAGCTGTTCATCCTGGGTTTGAATGTCCACCCAGCTATAAACTGTCATCTCAGAGTTTCACAGGCAGGGCGAGACATCATTATGTGTGCTGTCTCTCGGATGGATGTTAAACCAGGCGTCTTGTCTGTCGGCATTAGTTGGTGGACATTACACATCGCACAGTGTCCTTCGCAAAGAGTAGATGAGTTATTGTCAGCGGCCTCACCAAATTCCTACCCTGACTGATTGCTGGGAAAGGATGGCAAGCTACCCAGACCCCCCATTAAACCAGACCCCCCCCGTGCAGCCAGACCCCCCCCATACAGCCAGACCCACCCACGCAGTCAGACGCCCCCATGCAGTCAGACGCCCCCATGCAGTCAGACGCCCCCATGCAGTCAGACGCCCCCATGCAGTCAGACGCCCCCATGCAGCCAGACCCCCAATGCAGCCAGATCCCCCCATGCAGTCAGACCCCCCCCCCCCATGCAGCCAGACCTTCCCATGCAGCCAGATCCCCCCATGCAGTCAGACCCCCCATGCAGCCAGATTCCCCCATGCAGCTAGATCCCCCATGCAGCCAGATCCCCCATGCAGCCACACCCCTCCATGCAGCCACACCCCCCACCATGCAGCCAGACCTCCCCATTCAGCCAGACCCCCTCCCATTCAGCCAGACCCCCTCCCATTCAGCCAGACTCCCCCCCATGCAGCCAGACTCCCCCCCATGCAGCCAGACTCCCCCCCATGCAGCCAGACTCCCCCCCATGCAGCCAGACTCCCCCCATGCAGCCAGACTCCCCCCATGCAGCCAGACTCCCCCCATGCAGCCAGACTCCCCCCATGCAGCCAGACTCCCCCCATGCAGCCAGACTCCCCCCCCATGCAGCCAGACTCCCCCCCATGCAGCCAGACTCCCCCCAGTGCAGCCAGACCCCCCCCCTCAGTTTTCTGTTTGGGATTAATTTATGTATATAGATTACAGTACAGTATGTTGATTGCATTATACAGGGGGCCTGAAAGTCGATTTACCCCTTGCTAGTGAAGCATATCTTCTTAAACTCTTTAATATAGATGTTTTATTGTGCCGTACTCAAAATAATTAATCAGCCATTATATCTTTATGTGCTCCTTTACTCTTCACAGCAGGGGAGATTGGGGGGGGGGGGGGTCATTATATCTTTCCTGTTAATGAGAATAGAAGACCAGGAAAGGGGACATTTGGTTCAAGTGGATACATCGCTCATGGTCTTTGCAAAACTCATTGCAGAGACTGAAAAATATCTCCAACCAAGAATATATCTTGCTGGAAACTCAGGATTATTGATTGGCCAGTTCGAGCTCGTGGTCATAAACCATAAGCCAGAAGGACCAGAGACCGATCCACCAGGCTAACTCCATACCTGAGCAACTACTACACCTATATGGCAAAATCCAATACCTCCCATCACTGAAAAAGAGCAAAAACAATGGTGCACAAACGTTGATGCAAAAGGCCCCACATCACTCACTAAATGTGTACCCTCCAATTTGTCAAAAGAACAGTTTCCATTGTCATGACCGCTCAGGTGAAAGATCCATATCATCTGCAGGAATGTTTAGACAACAATTTAGCAATTGTTGGGTAAAAATGTCCAGGGTTCTTCAGACCCATTTACAAATGTGGACTGAAGGTTGAGTGTGTGCTCTTGGATGAACGATGCGGATATTTAAAAATAATAACAAGAGTGAGAAGAGTGGAGGCACCTGGTTGTAAGTTGAAATGACAACAGGTTGATACCTGTACCATTGCTCGACTTATCTTGGCTTTCTAATCATCTGACATCCCCACTGATCCAAACCCCACATCCTGCAGAATCCCTATCAATGTTCTCTCGGGAGCCTTCAACTCCACTTGGTCTGAAGGGGGGACTGTTGTATTATTATGATTAATGTCTACAACCATCTGGTCTATAATGGTGCTGACAGTGATGTTCCATTGGAAACCTAATCAATGATTTTCAATGCCAAAAAAATCCAACAATAAACAAAGACCCATGCTTTCATTCTGTTCCTCCACAATGATCAGCTCCCACCACCTCCTTGGAGCCCCCCACCCTCCTCTCCCAGTTGAACCCTCTGGCCAACACCTTGTTGGAGGTGTACCCCTTGGAACTCCTTAACATCACCATTTGTCAAAACCAGCCTTGGGTGGATCACATCTCTGAACTAAGACCGGCCAACACCTTAGTTTTCTCTGCACAGCTATGTCCAAACGGACTTGTCAAACCTCATTGGTGTGTAAAAGGTCTTCATCTGAATTACCATGACGTATGGGTTTTCACTCTTGGCTGGTGCAGCTGCTTCCCATCTTGCTCCTTTGGATGCGATCCAGTCCAAGGCTCTCCATGTTATCAGCATCGTTCAATCGGCAGCTGAGTCCTCAGAGTCAGATCTGCTTCTTGTCCAATGCAGACAGGTTGGTGGACTCTGTTCTGTTACACTTCTCCTCTGGTCTTGCTCATCCTGCCCACTCATCCCTTCATTCCCATCACCAGTTCCTCCAGGTCGCCTGTGTTTTTTCTTCACCTGGATTGTACAATGCTCGGTTCGGTATGGCGATTGTACAGTGCTCGGTTCGGTATGGCGATTGTACAGTGCTCGGTTTAGTATGGCGATTGTTAAGTGCTCGGTTCGGTATGGCGATTGTACAGTGCTCGGTTCGGTATGGCGATTGTACAGTGCTCGGTTCGGTATGGCAATTGTACAGTGCTCGGTTCGGTATGGCGATTGTTAAGTGCTCGGTTCGATATGGCGATTGTACAGTGCTCGGTTCGGTATGGCGATTGTACAGTGCTCGGTTCGGTATGGCGATTGTACAGTGCTCGGTTCGGTATGGCGATTGTACAGTGCTCGGTTCGGTATGGCGATTGTACAGTGCTCGGTTCGGTATGGCGCTTGTACAGTGCTCGGTTCGGTATGGCGATTGTACAGTGCTCGGTTCGGTATGGCGATTGTACAGTGCTTTGTTTGGTATGGCGATTGTACAGTGCTCAGTTCGGTATGGCGATTGTACAGTGCTGGGTTCGGTATGGCGATTGTACAGTGCTGGGTTCGGTATGGCGATTGTACAGTGCTGGGTTCGGTATGGCGATTGTACAGTGCTCGGTTCGGTATGGCGCTTGTACAGTGCTCGGTTCGGTATGGCGCTTGTACAGTGCTCGGTTCGGTATGGCGCTTGTACAGTGCTCGGTTCGGTATGGAGATTGTACAGTGCTCGGTTCGGTATGGCGATTGTACAGTGCTCAGTTCGGTATGGCGATTGTACAGTGCTCGGTTCGGTATGGCGATTGTACAGTGCTCAGTTCGGTATGGCGATTGTACAGTGCTGGGTTCGGTATGGCGATTGTACAGTGCTGGGTTCGGTATGGCGATTGTACAGTGCTGGGTTCGGTATGGCGATTGTACAGTGCTCGGTTCGGTATGGCGATTGTACAGTGCTCGGTTCGGTATGGCGATTGTACAGTGCTCGGTTCGGTATGGCGATTGTACAGTGCTCGGTTCGGTATGGCGATTGTACAGTGCTCGGTTCGGTATGGCGATTGTACAGTGCTCGGTTCGGTATGGCGATTGTACAGTGCTCGGTTCGGTATGGCGATTGTACAGTGCTTGGTTCGCTATGGCGATTGTACAGTGCTCGGTTCGGCATTTTGTACATTCTTTGGAGCCTCGTTGGTATGTATTTCTGTCTGCGCTGTTGCTGATGTTTCGCCAACAAGTGACGAAACAGGTCTGGCAGCTGATGGTTTATGTAGCATTGGGAATATCATGTGTGTACGATTTGTGAACGTCTTTGCAGCTGTGGAGGAACTCTTGGACGCCTTTGAAAGAGCAAAGGGCTTACCTTGGGTCGCCTTTCATGGTTGCTTTATATAGCTTCCTCAGTTCGGTATGGCGATTGTACAGTGCTCGGTTCGGTATGGCGATTGTACAGTGCTTGGTTCGCTATGGCGATTGAACAGTGCTCGGTTCGGCATTTTGTACATTCTTTGGAGCCTCGTTGGTATGTATTTCTGTCTGCGCTGTTGCTGATGTTTCGCCAACAAGTGACGAAACAGGTCTGGCAGCTGATGGTTTATGTAGCATTGGGAATATCATGTGTGTACGATTTGTGAACGTCTTTACAGCTGTGGAGGAACTCTGGGACGCGTTTGAAACAGCAAAGGGCTTACCTTGGGTAGCCTTTTATGGTTGCTTTATATAGCTTCCTCAGTTCGAAGAGCATGGGAGGAGTCGATTTATTTATATAATCCTTTCCACCTGGGTTTAATTGATTAGGCGAGAGCTAATTGGTTATTCCCTCCATGCACAGGTGAGTGATATGAGTGGGTTTTGTTTTTCATATAGGTATGGATATATGCATGTGCCCATATATGTGTGTATGATTGTATGTGCATGTGGTCAAAAAGCATACTATAACATTCTCTTTGCTAACTTCCTCTCCCTCCCCTCCCCCCTCACCTTTCATTCTCTGTCTCTCTGTCTGTCTGTCTGTCTGTCTGTCTGTCTGTCTGTCTCTATCGCCCTCTCTCTTTCTCTCTCTCTGTCTTTCTCTGTTTCTCTCCCTTACCCAAACCCCCCCACCCCTCCTAGTATTCCCATCAGCGAAGCAATGGGTGGTATTTATTAGTACTCAATAAAAGATCATCTTCTTGTCTTTAGATTGTGCTTTTACACAAATGGGAATCACATTATCATAATCATAAAATAGTGAATATGTCTAATTAGTGGCAACAGAATCCCCATGATGTGTTTTTGGCTTTCAGTGTTTCTAATTCTGGGAAGTTATTAAAAAATAAATTTCATATTCTGTTTGAAGCTTTCAACATTGTTTCGTTTTATTTCATTTTTAGGCAAAAGGTCAGACTACGTGCTACTAAGGTGCAAACTCACTGTGGTGGAAAATTTTAAATATGTTTAGTTGATGTTTGTCTTGACCTGGCTGGCACATTTCATCCACTGCAAGATGAAGGCCCTTTAGTTATTTATTTATTTATTTGTAAAATTTCAATTTCGGCTCCACATTTTTTTATTCTTTAAACTATTTCCTTTTTGTTCACAATTCTTCCCTCCACTACCTTTTGTGAACCCCTCTTTAATAAATAGATATGGTTAAGTAACTTGTGCATCAAACTCCGGCCATCACGTGACCTCGACCCGCCAAACAGGCTGAACCTTTGAGTTGGTATTCAGAACGACCACCTGTTAGCATCTCCATGACTGGGTTGTAATGGCAGGGAAACCTGGACCAGGGTTGGTTTCTCTCAAGTCGTGAGGTTGAGGGATACACAGTCGTGAGGTGGAGGGATACACAGTCGGGCAACTTCATTCAAATGACAAATTTGTGCAAAATCTCCGATAAATTTTGAATTTGCACATTATTGCATTGACTTTCATCTGTTTGGCATCCAAGGGGGTTATCATGAGCATTGCAGGCCCATTAGCTTTATTGTATCTAGTGTCAAGGGTTCTAATCGCTGCTAATATTCAAAGGACACAGGTATGAATTCCATCATGGCCATCATAATGTCATCACCCTTCGTATGTTTTCGAAAATAAATGTCCAGACCTCTTTTATGAGCCTGATTCTAATCTCATCCGATTTTCTGTTGGGTTCTTATGAGGCCTCCACAGGAGTTATATCCCAGCAAAAGTCAAATTGAGACAAGATGAGGACGTCTACCTTTGTCCCATATCTAAGGTAATTTGATCATACGATAAGAACAAACAGGCTCTTCAGTGACACAGGAATATTTAACATCCACAAGAGCACAATAAGGAAAGGAATGATCACATCATGTGCAAAATATAGTTGATGGAAATTATGTGTATTGAATTCTTTATTTGGGCAAAACATCAGCGGTTTGATTGCATTGATGTTGTGTTGATGAAAGCGATGGTACATGTCAATCAAAGTTGCCTTTGTGGAGACATCATCACATGGGCTCTTTGCTGATTGGCTCGTCATTGTATATTTTTGAAAAACAAACATAAAGTTTCAAATTGCTCCAGCAGAGCAACCTGGTGATGTCATGTTGTACCAGATCAGGTCCAGATCACCAGATGTCCAGCACATCATTGTTCAGCAAATGAGATCACCCCATGAGATGGCCTTGGTCAATATGGGACTTTCGAAACGACATATGGATGCAAAACGAGGCATTTCACGCATGCACTTTGCGTGCGTTTACAGTGACTCGTTCTGCGCGACAGGCACTTTTAACCTGCTGTGACTAACTGGTCATTTATGTCAGGTCAGGTTAGATCTGTGACCTGCTACAGGTACCATGTAAACCTGCACTAACCTGTTCCATGGTCTGCCTCTTCCTTTTCTTCCTTCAACCATACCCAACATGGTTGACTTCTCCAGACTTTCGTTTTTTGCATGCATGATGTCTCCAAAGTATGACAGTTTCTGTTGTATCATCAGCTCTTCTCATGCACATGGTGGTCTAATTTCTTCAAGCACCGATTTGTTTGTTCCTCTTGCAGTCCATGGGATTTTTCACATTGGTCTCTAAAACCACATTTAAAAACTGTCAATCTTCTGCCTTTCTTTCTTTTTTGCTGTGTGTGACTCACATCCAGAAATTGCAACTGGAAATACCAGAGCGTTCCCCATCTTCCTCAGACTGGTTTGTATTGTTACATCTTTTTCTTTCCAGATCTTTGTCAATCCTGACATTGCTGCTCTCTCCAACACTCACCACCTATTAATTTCTCGTATATGATCTCCACTCACTTCACTCTGAGAACCCAGGAAGATAAAACTTACCACTATTTCTCTGTGATTGTGTACAAATCTGAACACATCAATCTCTGAGATGACTCGTGTGTGTGTGTGTGTGTGTGTGTGTGTGTGTGTGTGTGTGTGTGTGTGTGTGTATGTATGTATGTATGTATGTATGTATGTATGTATGTATATATATGTATATATATATCTCTACCTCTCCACCTCTCCATACTCTGTTCTTACTGAAGCTTCTTGTTTCTAGTACAGGCTTCTCATATTGTCATCAGACGTATCAGGTGCTCCTACATCCACATTTCTATAAGCATAATCCACATCAATTAATGATCAACACAATCAAAAGCTTTGCTATCTTCTTCAATCTATAATTCCAGCAGTGTCTGTGTCTGTGTCTGTGTCTGTGTCTGTGACCGCTGTTTCTCGACAACCACTGGGCGGATCTAATTGAAACTTGCCAGGTATATTGCTGGGCACCTGAGGATGTGCCTTTTCAAGGTTTGACATTAATCGGACAAGTGGTTCCCAAGTTATGGCCATTTATTTACCAACCAATCACAGGACACGTTGCTGCGTCGGCGTGGCCGATGCGCCATTTAGTTCCCAATCACAGGACACGTTGCTGTGTAGGCGTGGCTGCGTAGGCCGATGCGCGGCCGGCCGACGATGACGTCACGTGCCGTGCCGGTTACGATGGGGATCGATCGGTGACTCAGTCGCCGTGGAGAAGGAGTGGCAATGGTTAATGGCAGCGAATGTCATGACAAGCAAATACAGTGAGGTAAAGTTGATTTTAATTTTAATTTTAATTAACTCTGTGTGTGGAAGCATCACTACACAGCAGTTGTTACTTCAATGCAAGCGATAATTCGTGGAATGCATGTGAACATTCCGTACGGGCACGCACCACTTCCGGATAGCAATGACTGAATATATTTTTTATAATTTCTCGATTTCTTATGCGCTTTTATAGATAAACACAATGCCCTGATTCAGTCGTTGTTTCCGAGAGCGAAGGAACGGCCTGTGTGGTTGTTGTTTCCGGCTTGCGGTTTGAAAGTTTTTTAATTAATTTATTTATTTTTGCACGTACGGGCACGTACTCGTAATCTATAAAACAGAGACTCACCTTCCTTTGATATTCCCTTTCTTTTTCCATGATCCACCCCAGATTTGTGAGTTCTTTGATTGTACCTGTTCCTCTTCTGAAACCTGCTTTCTCAGCGGGCATTTCTCGCTTACTGAAGTCTTTTATTTTATGTTGAAGGATCTTTAGTAATATCTCATTGGTGATGTAAAATGAAGGGAATGGTTCAGTTATTGGAACACTCACTTGCATCCCCTTTCTTTGGCAATGGTATGTGGACTGTCTTTCCACCTTTTAGAACATACAATCCTGCTCCAGATTTGTGTACAGATTGAAGTTAAAATGTTGATTTCCTCTTCTCCAACAGCCTTGAAGAGTTCTGTTGGAGTTTCATCAGCACCTTGTGCTTCTCCAGCTATTTTAGTGCTCTATATACCTCACATTCTACCACTATTGGTTCTTGCTCATATTCTCCTTCTTTGAATGTTTCCATCAAATTGCTTCTTTTTTTTTTTTTTTTTTTACATTTATTCATATACAGCTGGTGGTTGTTTGACTGCATCAATTTCTGTGGTCACGTCTGTGCTGCTGATGCAATGCCCCCGCTACCAATAAGCTGGTACTCATTTCGCCGACCTTAGAAGGACGATGGACTGTAAACCCACCTGATGTTGATTCAACATAAGGATAGGGGCTTGAACGCGAGACCCAAAGATCTTAAGCCTACCACCTTAAATTATAAGCCAACACCAGGCTTTTCATATTGCTATCTTGTTTTTTAAAAAAACTATAGAGTTTCTGTATGGTCCTTCCATCTTTCTTTCACCTGTTTCTTCGATGAGCTATTTTCTGGTTCTCCTCTTTAGTACCCCAATTCTGGACCTAAACTTTCCTGTGATCTCTAATCTCTATGATCTATTTCAAAAAGTTCTCTTGTTTTTCCCGCTCTGTTGTCACTTTCTTTCTCCATTCATATGCCTCTTTGAAATATTCATCTTTGTCTTTCCGAGCTTGTCGTTGGGAGTCGACTGAGTCGGTTGAGTTAATGGTGATGCTTTGTTCCTCTGTCCGGATAGTGTGCACGTTTCACTGTGAGCTCTTTTGGATCTCCTATATCTAAAGTTGAAACACAATAAGGGAACTTTTTTTGTGGATTTCCCATCAAGTTTGCCACTCGTTTGTTTCGCACGTTTCATTTGATATCGCACCTGTCCTTGCATCAGGATCGAGCCATTCCGTCTGTCTGCACCTTTGATTACCCTGGGATTGTTTTCTCGACATCGATTGCTGGAAATTTCCTCTGAACGATTGTATTGCAGTGCTTCACGGTCGGGATTGAATTGTCCAATAAAACTCATGCTGAAAGTACAAGTGTTCTCCTTGAGGTCCACGGTGAAGTTTTTCCACTTTACAGGTCTGTGAATAGATCAAGAGATTACTTTGTGTTGGGTGTGAAAGCTAACTATGTGCTTTTATGTCACATCCTTCAGGTAGAGCACGTACACTGTGATATCCTTCAGGTGCAACATGTGCACCATTCCCATCACATCCTTCAGGTACAACATGTACACTGCGCACATATTATGTACCACACACATCAATCAGCTCGCTCCATCACAGACGAGGAGTTCAGATGAGTCCATTGATCTGATGTTATTCCTTGAACTTGGACAAATCCTTTTGCCGAATCTTCACACTTCAGGACGAATTGATGTACTTGATGTACTTTTGATTTTCTCTGAAACTTTTGCCATAACATCTGTCATACATGTTTGATGAGAAGCATCTCTGCTCTCGAGCAAAGCATCATTCAACTCTGTTCTCTTTTATTGTCCTTTAGTTGCCCTTTTCTTTCTCGTTTTGATGATGAAACGCAAGAATTAACATGTTGAAGATGACCGCAGGACCCCTTTGATTGCTTACAGGATGCTGTGGATGGAAAACATGTTTTGTAAATGAAATATGATTCTGGCTTTGAACATCATTTGCTCAAAAAGTCATGACTATTCACCTTTTAATAGCTTAATTCTTGGGGACAACAAATCTTAGGTATTCTGATTGGAGCACTTGCATCTGTTGTCACAAAACGCAAATGTTACATGATGTGCACATGTGTGGAGTGTACGCGTCTTTCATGATGTGCATTTGATTTATTTTTCTTTTTGTGATGTTTGAAATCTAACTTGTGCATTTTCATGCTTTTGTATATGGATGTAACTGGGAGATACATACTCTTGTGAAGCGGCATGTCTCATCTCTGCCTATCGGCAAACCAAAAGTTGTAACAATGCATTGGTTATGACAAGTGCGGAACATACGAGTACACAGAACAGATGTGTTGGCGTAGATGTAGTGCAGGCTCGATGGGCCAAATGGCCTCCTCCTGTGTCCGAGTTCCTTGTGTAACAGGATGCGACAAAACGAGCACAATGGAAATTATTCCAAAACACATACAAACCCCACAAAGATCAGGGCAATACGAAGAGGCGTTGGCATGAAATACATGTCCACTGTGATATCTTTGTGTGCTTCCAAATTTTGTGGCTCCAACCCCATGCTTTCTAATCTTAATCAATCCGGTCAGGTCAAGTATGGGAGCATGCACCAGAGCAGCACGTTGCTGTGTCCACTTTCTGTTGGTACTCCAGGGGCCTCTGTCTGGCGATCCCCCAGGCAGTTTCCTGGCCCATCCCCATCTCCTTGAGATGCTGATCAACCTGCTGCAACCATGAGGCACGTGTTTGGCCCATTTGCCTCCTCCACTCATGAGGCTCCCTTGCTGAGAGAATCTGGTAAGCAGGATTAACGTCAGGTAAATGAGCCACATGTCTGCATCGCCGCAGCTGATACTTACGGATTATGTGGGTGACAAATCTCATTTGAGTCTCTCTCAGCAACCACTCATTGGACACAAAGTCCAACCAGCGATAGCCAAGGATTCTCCGAAGAGACCTGGTACCAAAGGAATTAAGTTTCTGTCTCAGATCCCTGGTCAGAGTCCAAGTCTCCCATCCATAGAGCAAGACTGGAAGCACCAAGGACTTGAAGACTCGGACTTTTTTCCTCCTGCACAGGTACCGACAGCGCCACACCCCATGATCCAGTGAATCAATGACTCCCCAGGTCGGACCCAGACATCCATTGACCTCTGACTCACAGCCAGCAAATGTATGAATATCATTGACAAGGAAGTGAATCTCTCCGTGACCTCAACATCCTCACCACAAACAGGTACAGACAAGATGGCAGCATCCAAGATGTTCTTTGAAACCCTGGATCTTTGTTTTGGTCCAGGAAACCCATAATCCCAGTGGCTCCGACTCCTCATTCAGCACCTCGAGGACCCCCAAAAGGATATCCAGAATATCCGCACAGATGACTGCATTATCTGCGAAATCAAAGTCAGAGATCTTGGCATTCCAAAACGATGCATCACAGCTTGATCTCTCCAACAACCTCCCCAAAATCCAGTCCATACAAATGCTGTAAAGTGTGGGGGCAAGTACACACCCCTGATGAACTCCAGTAGTAACTGAAAGTAAGTTGGAGATGAAATAGCCACATCTCACAGCACTCTCAGTGCCAGAGTATAGTTCAGACATCAGATTGATCAGTTTTGGTGGCACCCCACGAAGACCAAGAACCCTCCATATGGCATCTCAATTCATTGAATCAAACACTTTACAGAGATCAACATAGGCTGCAAGCAGCCCCTGCTGAAACTCTCATCTACGTTTGGCGAGGAGCCGAAGAGCAAGGATATGGTCAATCATTCTTTCTTTGGTGGAAAGCCTGACTGCTCTGGGTGCTGGTGCTCAAGCAGATGGTGGTGAACCCCACCAAAATTATCCGAGCAAAGGCCTTTCCCAGCACTGAGAGGAGCGTCACCCTTCGTAGTTGTTGCAGTCCTGGCGATCATCATTCTGTTTCCACAGAGAGACAACAAGGCCCCTCCTCCAGTGAGTTGGGATGATGCCGAGGCCAACATCCAGCCAAGGCCGGGATGGTACCATTCTCCCGAATTTAAGATGCAGCTTCAGAGTTGCTATAACAAGCCTGTGGTCGGTATTGAGGAACTGTGCACTCCAGTGGACTCTGCGGCTCTGGATCATCCTCCAGCGACCATCAACGAGAGCAGAGGGTCGATCTCCTTTGCCACACCACCAGCGTTGGAATACGTAGTCCAGCGATGAGCCTGTGGGTTCTGAAATCATGAACCATCCACCCTAAGCCCATGACTTCTTGAATTTAGTGCTATTCATCACAGTTCCAGACCCGTGGGGACCAACACATGTTTCATAACCATCCCTATCAGTTCCAGTTGATACATTGAATCCCCCAAGACAAGAAGAGTATCTCGCCTGGGGCACTGATCAACCACAGACCCGAGTGTGACATAGAATGCGTCCTTCATGGTGACATCACTTAGCTCAGTCGGAACATATACAGAGACCAGGGAAATGATACCCAAGGAGTGTCAAATCCTTAGTCTCATAATACGCTCGTTGACCAGTGTTACCTCAATTATCATTGGAGTCAGCTTATTGGACACAGCTACAGCAACTCCTTGGGCATGGTAACCATAAGAGCGGTCAGACCAACAGTAGGTTTAACTACCTATCATGATCTCACCGCTATCTGGACTCCGAACCTCAGAGAGTGCTGCAATACTGATGTTTAACTGCTTGAGCACAGGTGATAACAGAGACAGGTGATCATTCTCTCTTTGAGGTAGGACATTCCAGGCACCCACCCGAAGGGACTGCCTCAGGTTAACCCAAGGAGACCACCATCTGGTAAAAGCCACCTCAGCACCCCCGCAATCCAACCCAGGAAGGTTACCCCGTGTGTTTCCTCCTATCATCAAAGATTGGGGGTCCCTAAGGCTTTGCCCAAATCCCTTCATCCGGTGAACTGCCCTGCGAAGGACAGCTGCACAGAAGGTACTCGCACGGAGTGGGTTTTCAGTTTTCTTTGCGTTTTTAGTGTTTTGCGAAGTTAAGTGTTTTTCAGTTGTCAGAGTGCAAAATCCTGCCACCAACCTCCTAAAAAAGTAACCCAACTGCGGGAGGACATCTGGAGACACAGTTGGGAACTAGACATGGATGGTCATTGGCTCACAAGGAGCTCCTCCGCCCTTTGACAGGTTTTGGTTTTAATCCTGTTGGGTGTCCATATCTATACACACTCCTCACCAGAAAATCTGGTGGCGGAGACAGCTTAGCCATCAACAACCTGACCATGAAACAGGTTTACATGGTACTTGTAGCAAGCCACAGATCTCATCTGGCTTGACCTAACACCTTGACCTGACACCTGGCTTCACCTTTCACTAATGATTTCTCTGATTCTCTGGAAAAGCTTCTATTTGCTGTTGACTTCACCCTCTGCCATGACATCCTTCATCGTTCAGCTCTTCCCTCTCTTCAGACCTTGATAAGATCACAAGCTGGTCAAAAACTTGGAAGATGCCTTTCAATCCTGACAAATCTCACATTCACTCTCCATCTCTCTCGAAAAAGATCCGATGGTTAAACCTTCCATATACTTTCTGAATAATCCTCTTAAAGAGGTTTAGTTACCCAAACTCTTGGGTCACACTCTCAGCCATGATCTTTCCTGGGCAAACCACAATTCAAAGTTTGAAGCCAGTCACTGACTCGGCATCCTCCGTCCTACAAAGTCCTTCCTTGGCATACCTCAACTCCTATCCACCATCAAGGCCTTCACCTGCAGCTTTATGGGGGTATGCCCCTCTGTGCTGATGTCCCTGCCTCACACCATGCTCAGCTTGACACCATGGAAATTGAGGCCTTCAAGATAATTTGAATCTCCTGTGATTAAGCTGAGGCTATGGTGCTATCACTTTGCTCTCGTAGACAAGTCGGTGGCCTCTCTGGCATCGACCGCCTCCTTTTTGGTCATGCACCTTCTACCCTCCCTGTGATTTGTCGCCCCCCCCCCAGCACTTCTGTATCCATCGTGCCTGTCGTTTGCATCCGCCCCTCCCCCTCATTCTTACCCACATCCTTTGTTTATCCGTCTCCCCCTATTCTTTCCCTCGGCTCTGCTCTTGGCGTTTCCCCCTTCTCTTTCTGCTATTCCTTCTGTTCTGTTGTGTCCTGATCCGTTCAGTGTTCTCTCTGTTCCACACGCCTTGACTTTGTGTACAAGAAAAAATGGGTTTGGGCGATGACCTCTGAGCAATCATGGAGATCATTACCTCCACCTCTGAAGGTGAAGGAGGTTATGTTTTCACCCCTTTCTGTCTGTTTGTCTGTCATTTGTTTGTTTGTTTGTTTGTGGACAGGATATCTCAAAAAGTTGTGGACGGATACTGATGAAATTTTGTGGACAGGTTTGGTTTGTGACAAGGACGAACTGATTAGATTTTGGTGAAGATTCAGATCCGGATCCGGATCAGACTACTAGAATTTTTTAGTCATTCTTCACCATTGAGAGATAGGGCTAAAAATGATATTTAACACGATATCTCAAAAAGTTGTGGATGGATTCGGACAACAGTTGGTGGACATGTGGGGTGTGTGACCATGGTGAATTGATTCGATTTTTGGTGAACATCCGAATCCAGATCTGGATATGAGAATTATTTAATTTTAAAAGTGATTCTTGACCATCGAGAGATCGAGCCAAAAACCATATCGTACTGTTCAGCATGATATTTCAAAAATGTATTGGGCCCGATGTGTTCTCGTGAATCAGGCGTTACGTGTGTGGAGTTATGTGCTCTACCGAGTGCCCTTCTAGTTTGAACATATGCAACCATGGCAAAGAGACCTGTTCAAACTGACAAAATTGGGAATATTCATACGCGCTAACACGGACAAACTGCAATAAAAAGGAAAATAAAACAAATGATCCTGGAAGCAAACTGCAATACAAAGTGAAACTCAAACTGTAACATATGATGAAATGCGGAGGAAGTTCTTACCAACTTGACTCTGCATTGGTGACAAGCATCACATGCGTACTCCAATCGTACTTTTTTGCTCTTGCTTGTCTTTCCTGCTATCTTCAGGCTGTCCTTCACAGAGTTCACCTCACAGCTTCCTGCAAGATGGTCAACATCATTCGAAAACACAAGAAAGGAGCAAAACCAGATCCTATCAACTACAGGCGAGTAAGCTTGCTTACAATGACATACAAAGTCATGTCATTTAACATTGCAGCCGACATGAAATATTTCCTTTTTTCAAATGTCCCAGTCTCTGATCATCAGTTTGGATTCTGTCCAGATGACTTGACTTTGGAAATGGTGCTGCTTCTCTCTCAACAATGGAGTGAAGCTCAACTCAAAAAGAGGACAGGGCTGTGTCTCTTGATACTGTTGTGTCTTGTTTGTATATTTACAATGCAAATGCTAATTCCACTTTGGACATATGAGGGCATTCTATGATTGAGTTATGGTTTCGGGATAAGGAGGAGAAGAAGACGAAGAAGAGAGGAGATGGCGGTGATTGAGTAAAGCCTGTATATTGTTCGCCTGTGGTCCGATTCTGATTTGTTCCAAACACAACAAAATTGGGAACGAGGATGGGATCCCAAGCTTTCAGTGCAGGTGAATCTCTCATTCTCACTTTGTCTCTCTAAAAGGAATGTCTAATGTGGGTTTTTTTAGGTCAAGGAATTCAATTTCGACAAGAGAAATAAGATAATATCAACTTAAACTGCAGTTATAGACCTCGATCATCCAAAATGGTGGAAGAAAAAAATGGAAATAACTATATATTTGTCTCGGTTCATGTTGCAAGTGTCTTCTGTGTGTCTAAACATTCGTTTTTAGGTCCAAATAAACCAATCTTGAGCACTATTAATCTGCACTTAAAAAATAAACATTGCCAGGCTCTCACTGGCTCTTACGGATACCCCTCACTGTCTGTGCCATGGTACTTTGTGGAGTTGCCTCTTGCTGGCTCTTACAGATACTCCCTGCTGTCCGTGCTGTGGCGCTTTGTGGAGTCACCGCTCACCAGCCACGATTGGATCAGAGTCGTTGTATATTCCACCGCGATTCAGCAGAAGTATAAATATGGGACTCATCAAAAATATCAGCCTCTGGTCGAAAACTTGGGAAAAACGTGTTGAACTGTTTTGTATAGCTGGACTTTGTGCTGATTTATACTCAGATGTTTCATATCATGTACTGTTGGGATGGTTAAAGCTTTAAATGTGATGATGACGTCACATTCGCCAAATTATTTGGTTGCACAAACGTGTCATTTGTGCGATAAGATGCATTTGCTCCTGTTAATGTGGCCTCATTGAAGTCATCATCGTCCATTATGGCTGTCCCAGGCATACCAATAGCAAGTCCCTCAGGCCAAGCATTGTTTTGTTCGATGTCATATTTGGCCCATGCATCAGAGAGATTTAGAATATCTTTGTAGCTAATTCAAAGAGAAAACTTCCTCATAAGATCAATTATTTTTTTTTTTTTTTTTTTTTTTTTTTTTTTTTTTTTTTGTATACCTTGGTCGAGGCTCGTATGAGAGCTAACACACAACTCACAGCAAGGAGGCATGAGACAAGAGGGGCGGGAGTGGAAGGGACAAAACATTGGGGAACAGACACAGGTGAACTGTGGAAGGGAGAGGGATGGGGATGGGACGGGGAACATGGCGAGTGGAAGATGGACATTAAAGGGACTTTCAGGGAGGAAAGCAGGAGAATTGAAGGAAGTGGGCTTGGGTGGATTATCGGGGGTAGAAAAGATCGAGGATTTGGATGGGGGAAGATAAGAGGTGGTGGTGAACAGCTGTTTTGAAAGCCTGGAGGGAAGAATGGGAAAGAATAGAGTGAGGAAGTTTATTCCAAAGGCGGGAAAAAAGAGGAATGAAAGAGTGAAGATGAGCAGTGATTCGTGATTTTGGTAGTTTTACCAGAAGGGGGTTGTTGGCGGACCTTGAGCGACCTGTGGAAATGTGGTTGGGACAAATCACAGAGAGAGCAGGGGGGCAAGGCTGGAGAGGAGTCGGTAGAAGACAGAAAGACCACCGACCAACCTGCGGTGATTGAGTGAGAGGCCCAAAGACTCAGCTTCATTGGTGGGAGATGCCAATGATCTTAAAAGCCCTGGTTTCGACAGCGTGAAGTCGAGAAAGGTGGGAGGCAGGAGCACCAGCCCAGAGGGGAGAGCAGTACTCCATCAGGCTACGGACAAAAGCTTTGTAAGTGGTCAGGAGCTCAAGAGGGCCGAGGAAGGACTTTGCACGACGGAGGATTCCCAGTCGGCGACTGGCTTTTGAGGCAAGGTTGGAAATGTGACTTTCCCAGGAAAGGTCATGGCAGATAGTGAGACCCAGAAGCTTGAAAGAAAAGACTTCTTCCAGAGGATTGTTGAGAAAGTGGATGGGGGGTTTTGTAAACGGTCCTTTCGAAGAGACATAGTGAGAGTGTGAGATTTGTCTGGATTGAAAGACATGTTCCACGTGTTGGACCAGTTTGTGATTTTATCCAGATCTGCAGTGAGCGAAGAAGCTGCTGCTTGCCGGTCTGAGGGATGACAGATGGTACGGCAGAGGGTGGAGTCATCGGCAAAGAGAAATAGAGGATTTTCCAGAGAGTCCGAGAGATCATTGATGAAAACCAGAAAAAGAACAGGGCCCAGAACGCTACCTTGAGGAACTCCAGCCTGCACAGGAAGAGGGGATGAAAGAACTCCATTTAGGGCCACACGTTGACTGCGACAGGAGAGGAAGTCTGCGAGCCATGAGTGGAGATGGCCTTGAATACCATGGGAAGAGAGTTTGGTGAGTAGGGCAGGGTGCCAGACTGTGTCAAAAGCACGTGATATGTCCAGGGATACGCCTCGGATTTCCTGTCTGGCATTGAGGACCTCCATCCATTGATGGGAGAGCAGTAGCAGCATATCTAGGGTAGAGTGACCTGGTCTGAAACCAAATTGATGATTGGAAATCAAGCCATTGGAGAAGAGGAAGGATTTCATGTCTGAAGCGATGATGGATTCCATAACCTTGCTGATGATTGGGAGAAGGCTGATTGGTCTATAGTTACAGGGATCTGTTTTTGCACCTTTTTATGCAGGGCAGTGATGTTAGCAGATTTCCAAGCAGATGGCAGATGACCTTGGGAAAATGAGAGGGTGAATAGAACAGAGAGAGGGTGAGCAAGAGCAGAAGAGGAGGCTTTGAGGACACGTGTGGCTGATGCCGTCTGGACCGGTTGCAGAATCTGGACTCGAGGTTTGAAAGCAAGCTCTCCACCTTGTCAGGAGAAAAGGATACAGAGTCCAGGGACAGTTGGGTGCGACTGGGTAAAGTGGGTAGAGATAGTGATGGGTTTGGGACACAAGATTTAGCTGCAAACACCGAGTTTAGACATTCAGCTTTATCACGTGTGGAATCAGCAGTGCGGCCATTTGAGGTAAGGGAGGGGATGGAGGGGGAACATACACCAGAAACAGATTTGATTAAACGCCACCAGGATTTTGAGGAGGGAGAGAGGTTTGAGAGTTCAGACTTGAGATGAGAAAGATGTTGTTTTCTGGCTCTCCTGAGGGTAGATACACACTTGTTCCGAGCTTTGTGGAAAGAACTGAGATTGCTCCTCAGTTGGGTTTGCTTTCCATGAGGCAAAGGCAAGTTGTTTCAGGACAACTGCCTCGCCACAAGCTTCAGTAAACCAAGGGGGGGAGGAAGGGTAAGACAACTGAACCCGAGAGGGGATAAATCTGTGCATGAGGGAGAGCAAGTTTCTTTGAAAGAATTCCCAGGATGAGTTGATGTTTGGAGAAAGTAGTGATAGGAGACCAGTCTGTAAGTTTGCTGGCTGCTCCGAGACCCTGCCAGTCGGCTTGAGTGAAATGCCAGACTCGACGGCGGTGAGGTGGTTCTCTGATAACAGCCAGAGAGATGTCCACTTTAACAAGGACGTGGTCAGAAGAACCAATTGGAGCGAAGGAAGAGCAGCAGACATTGTCAGGGAAATTTGTCAAAATCAGATCCAGAAGAGATGGAGTACCATTGGTTGAGATCCGGGTCGGGAAGTTGACTGATTGAGTCAGTCCCAATGAGTCACAGAAAGCTTTTGCTGATGTCCCATGGCAGGTGAGAGAGGTACCCACACCTAGCCAACTGGCGTGATGACAATTGAAGTCGCCACATAAGAGGAAGAGAGAGTTTGGATGAGAAGATAGAAGATGGTCCATGTTTTCGGAGAGTGAGGTGTAGATGGAGTCATCACTGTTCGGTGGACGGTACAGTACACATATAAACATGAGGTGGGAGTGGAGGGGAAGCCGAAGCCAGAGGTATTCCTGGGGGTGTGTGGGGGAGTGAGAGCAGTGCAGGGAGAGTGAGGAATAGAGTCTTTGATGAAGAGAGCAACACCTCCACCAGGACGAGGCTCAGGTCTGTCATACCGTAAGAGGGAGTAACCAGGGAGAGATACTTGGGAGTCAGACACGTCTTGGGAGAGGAAAGTTTCTGTTAGGCAGATAATGTCTGGTTTGTCAGTGGCAACCTGCATGGAAAGATCTGAAAGGTTTGAGCGAAGGCCCCGGATATTTGAGGTCCACACTTTTAATGAAGAGGTAGGGAGGAGGCTTTGGGTGCAGGAGGGGGGGGGGCGGGGGAGGGAGGGACGAGGGCCGAGGGGGGGAGGTAAGGAGGGTTGCTGAAGGAGTGTGGGGTATTGCAGAATAGCGAGAGGGGGCCGAATGAGGAGGAGAAAAGGCTCTGTGGTGCTGGGAGAGAGGGGGGGACAAGAGACAAGGAAGATGGCAGTTGAGTATTTGAGGAGGTGGAGTGAAGAGATGGAGGTGAGAGGGCAGTGGAGGGAGGCAGGTTGGTGGATGAGAGGGGGGCAACTTAGAGAAGGAAGAGTGAGGGGGGATGAAAGGTGGGAGAAAGGTGAGGGGGAATTTTTGAAAGAGGTGAGAGGGAGGCTTGGAGGAGAAGAGTGGGATGGTTGCTTTGAGAGTGAGAGTGAGGGGTGTGAGGGGGGTGAGTTGGCACTGAAGTTGGAAAAAAAGAATGGTTGATGGAAAGCGAGCATCCATGGCAAACTGTGGTTTTTAAAAGTTTTAGGTCAGAGATGCGATTTAACACAATTCTTGATGGATGCAATGAAGGCGAATTCAGAGCATGGAGAGAAGAAGCGCTGTAATAGTTGGATTTTTTAGGCAAGGAATGAAGGAGAGGTCGAAATGAAAGCAGTCTGTTGAAATAGCAGAAGAGTAGTGCATTGTGAAACAGTAAAGAGTACCACATGTGTGAGAGAGGAAGATGAAGCATCATAAGATCGTTTTTGTTGTTAATATTAATGTATGAGAGAGTTCAACAGATTAGGTCATGGAAATGTAAAGAAAAAAAAGAAATCGAGGAAGACGAGGAGGAAGTTAAGAGGAAGAAGAAGTAGCAGAATCGGGAGAAGGTGATTATTTCATTATTTCATGGCTTCGTTTTATTGTTAACTGATATATATATATATATATATATATATATATATATATATATATATATATATATATATATATATATATAATTACAGATAGGCTCACCTTGAATGATGTATGTGTTCCTGTCATGTACGATGAGAGTAATGTCGGTGCCAGAGCCGCTGGGTCTTGATGTTCATGATTGACCACTTTACTGGTTGAATTCCTCAACAAGGTAATGAATGTAAACAGAAGCTCTTCTGGTTCTTGTTCATTCACTAATTCGTCGACATGTAGTGAATGACCATGACGTACATGGCATTCTGGAGACTTGACCTTTGATATGTCGGGCTACAGTGCAGCTAAACTGTTCATCACTTGTATTGCAGTGGTGAATTGCTGCCTCAACATACTGTAGCTCCCTTTGGCTGAGGTGTCATAAACCAATGCATTCTTCTGGGACCGCTCATGGAAACCAATTTGGTCTTGGAAGTCATTTTGCAGCATGGATTTCAAGGTGCTAGATTTCACCACACTGATGTTCATGCCAAAGTTCTTCAGCAAAATGTGTATTGTCTTGAAGAATGGTCTGTAGTGTGTGAAGATCACGATGCTCAAATACTAGTGCACATGTGCTTGAAAAACATTTTCCTCGCTTCAGATAAATGCACATGCCTTAGGATCATGAAGCTTAGGATCATCACTTCCAGTGATTGATTATGGGAGATATGTACAGTCTCCAACTTGAGCGGTGATGGCAAATTTCAGCAGCAAAGGGATCCGGAGTGGAATCACTTTTGACCAAAAGTCTATCTCGCAAAGCATCATCTTCCAGGTATGTAGTGTGGCCTCTGAAAGCCCGCCACGCATCCGGCTGTTGCATGGTGTGCCACTTGCCTCGACCAAGATGCCTCACCTCTTTAGCCTTCATTCACCAAACGGACGAATGCATGTCGTGTAACAGCAGTCTTTGAGTGAGGCTGTTCACTGGTTGCAAGTTGAGCCTCAGCTGAGTATTTCTGACTCGGTTTCGTTTTCATGTTCAAGTTTTCTTTTTCTTTTAAAGGCTTGTTCCAATTTAGTCCTAATCAGCTGAGTTTTGCACAATTTGTGAATGTATATGCCACTTGGTCCATTTTACCATGGAACGTCATTAAATATTGTGCCATTCCTGTCTAATCACATCCATTTTTTTTTGCATGTTGTTTGAGATTGTTCCAAGCTTCTATGCCTGTGTTACTCTTCTCATCATCACAGTCTTGGTGACACAACACAGCAACCAACTGTCATGTCCTCACTTCTTCTCTTCTGTCCCTTTCTTGACGAAGTCACCATGGTTATCTCTAGAAGCTGGGATGTGTAAATATGAAGAGGACAGAAAAAGATGTTTATACGGTATAGCAATACCAATTAGCAGTCTCATTAATAAAATAACCAGTCTGTCATTAAAATAAAAAATCTAATTCTTAAGCATTAAACTTAAATAATTAATTTGCTATCAGCAGGGCATTGAATGCTGCTGTATAATGTACTCGTGGAATACCATCCCAGAGAGTCTGTGACCAATTTCCCCAGATCACGGTTTGAAGGTGGAAGGACAGGAAGCAGTAACAAATGACCTTGATTCAGGAGAAAGTGACTCTTAATTCTGATGATGATGATTATTAAGATGACGATGGTTATGATGATGGCTGACATATCCCCGTTAGCAATTATCACTATTCAGTTTATAATACAGCCAGGGTGATCTACCAATATTTATTTTTAAATACATATTGATAGTGCTCAGGATTGGTTTCTTTGAACCGACAAACGAATGTTTAGATACACAGAAAACATTTGTCACGTGAACGGAGACAAATATAGTTATTTCCATTTTTTCTGCCGCCATTTTGGACATTGGTGGTCTATATTTCAAGTTGATGATATATTATTTCTGTTGTCAAAAATTAATTCCTTGACCTCAAAATCCTACATTTAGCACCAAGATCACCTTTGTAGCCTGGCTATGAGTAAAGATATGATAGAATTGATTTTTGTGGTGGCATCTTGGATTCTGCCCCCCCCCCCCCAAGCAGAGTTAACCCACATTTTTTGTGAGACGTCTCCCGGCTCATTTTGTTCAGGATCTGCAATACATCTTAAATCGAGCTTCAAACCGTGACCCGGGGGAATTGGTCACAGACTCCACGGGACGGGCTGCTCCAGCGCATGCTCCCATACCTGACCTTGCTTCCCCTCTCCATGGAACGACATTTCTGAGACGCTTCTCCACTGCTCTTCTCTCCAGGGATTCCATCAGGTGGTGGCACTGTCATCTCATGTCATCCCCCATTCTTATTTGTAATATTTGTATGCTATTAACTTTATGTACAGTAAACCTCTTCCTTTTCGGTTATTATATTTCCTCTCTTCCAGCTGAGGACATGTCCCAGATATGCAACAAGTAAAAAGTGCACATACAACTACTCTCTCACATACATATATCATCAGATGAAGCCAGCGTAGACCATTGATGATGATGGCATTTTTAACTTGAGGTTGGAAAATGCTCATTGATCCACTCTTTTCACAAAAACGATTTTTTTTTTTTTGTATACCTTGGTCGAGGCTCGTATGAGAGCTAACACACAACTCGCAGCAAGGAGGCATGAGACAAGAGGGGCGGGAGTGGAAGGGACAAAACAGTGGGGAACAGACACATTAGGTGAACTGTGGAAGGGAGAGGGATGGGGATGGGACGGGGAACATGGCGAAGAGAAGATGGACATTTCAGGGACTTTCAGGAAGGAAAGTAGGAGAAATGAAGGAAGTGGGCTTGGGTGGATTATCGGGGGTAGAAAAGATCGAGGATTTGGATGGGGGAAGATAAGAGGTGGTGGTGAACAGCTGTTTTGAAAGCCTGGAGGGAAGAATGGGAAAGAATAGAGTGAGGAAGTTTATTCCAAAGGCGGGAAAAAGAGGAATGAAAGAGTGAAGATGAGCAGTGATTCGTGATTTTGGTAGTTTTACCAGAAGGGGGTTGTTGGCGGACCTTGAGCGCCCTGTGGAAATGTGGTGGGGACAAATCGCAGAGAGAGCAGGGGGCAAGGCTGGAGAGGAGTCGGTAGAAGACAGAAAGACCACCGACCAACCTGCGGTGATTGAGTGAGAGGCCCAAAGACTCAGCTTCATTGCGGGAGATGCCGATGATCTTAAATGCCCTGGTTTTGACAGCGTGAAGCCGAGAAAGGTGGGAGGCAGGAGCACCAGCCCAGAGGGGAGAGCAGTACTCCATCAGGCTACGGACAAAAGCTTTGTAAGTGGTCAGGAGCTCAAGAGGGCCGAGGAAGGACTTAGCACGACGGAGGATTCCCAGTCGGCGACTGGCTTTTGAGGCGAGGTTGGAAATGTGACTTTCCCAGGAAAGGTCATGGCAGATAGTGAGACCTAGAAGCTTGAAAGAAAAGACTTCTTCCAGAGGATTGTTGAGAAAGTGGATGGGGGGTTTTGTAAACGGTCCTTTCGAAGAGACATAGTGAGAGTGTGAGATTTGTCTGGATTGAAAGACATGTTCCACGTGTTGGACCAGTTTGTGATTTTATCCAGATCTGCAGTGAGTGAAGAAGCTGCTGCTTGCCGGTCTGAGGGATGACAGATGGTACGGCAGAGGGTGGAGTCGTCGGCAAAGAGAAATAGAGGATTTTCCAGAGAGTCCGAGAGATCATTGATGAAAACCAGAAAAAGAACAGGGCCCAGAACGCTACCTTGAGGAACTCCAGCCTGCACAGGAAGAGGGGATGAAAGAACTCCATTTAGGGCCACACGTTGACTGCGACAGGAGAGGAAGTCTGCGAGCCATGAGTGGAGATGGCCTTGAATACCATGGGAAGAGAGTTTGGTGAGTAGGGCAGGGTGCCAGACTGTGTCAAAAGCACGTGATATGTCCAGGGATACGGCTCGGATTTCCTGTCTGGCATTGAGGACCTCCATCCATTGATGGGAGAGCAGAAGCAGCATATCCAGGGTAGAGTGACCTGGTCTGAAACCAAATTGATGATTGGAAATCAAGCCATTGGAGAAGAGGAAGGATTTCATATCTGAGGCGATGATGGATTCCATCACCTTGCTGATGATTGGGAGAAGGCTGATTGGTCTGTAGTTATAGGGATCTGTTTTTGCACCTTTTTATGCAGGGCAGTGATGTTAGCAGATTTCCAAGCAGATGGCAGATGACCTTGGGCAAATGAGAGGGTGAATAGAACAGAGAGAGGGTGAGCAAGAGCAGAAGAGCAGGCTTTGAGGACACGTGGGCTGATGCCGTCTGGACCGGTTGCAGAATCTGACTCGAGGTTTGAAAGCAAGCTCTCCACCTTGTCAGGAGAAAAGGATACAGAGTCCAGGGACAGTTGGGTGCGACTGGGTAAAGTGGGTAGAGATAGTGATGGGTTTAGGACACAAGATTTAGCTGCAAACACCGAGTTTAGACATTCAGCTTTATCACGTGTGGAATTAGCAGTGCGGCCATTTGAGGTAAGGGAGGGGATGGAGGGGGAACATACACCAGAAACAGATTTGATTAAACGCCACCAGGATTTTGAGGAGGGAGAGAGGTTTGAGAGTTCAGACTTGAGATGAGAAAGATGTTGTTTTCTGGCTCTCCTGAGGGTAGATACACACTTGTTCCGAGCTTTGTGGAAATAACTGAGATTGCCCTCATTTGGGTTTGCTTTCCATGAGGCAAAGGCAAGTTGTTTCAGGACAACTGCCTCGCCACAAGCTTCAGTAAACCAAGGGCGGGAGGAAGGGTAAGACAACTGAACACGAGAGGGGATAAATCTGTGCATGAAGGAGAGCAAGTTTTTTGAAAGAATTCCCAGGATGAGTTGATGTTTGAGAAAGTAGTGATAGGAGACCAGTCTGTAAGTTTGATGGCTGCTCGGAGACCCTGCTAGTCGGCTTGAGTGAAATGCCAGACTCGACGGCGGTGAGGTGGTTCTCTGATAACAGCCAGAGAGATGCCCACTTTAACAAGGACGTGGTCAGAAGAACCAATTGGAGCGAAGGAAGAGCAGCAGATATTGTCAGGGAAATTTGTCAAAATCAGATCCAGAAGAGATGGAGTACCATTGGTTGAGATCCGGGTCGGGAAGTTGACCGATTGAGTCAGTCCCAATGAGAACCGGGAACGGCTGCGTGGGAAAATTTGTGGCTATGTGCTCAGGCCTATGGTCTTTGCCCAAGGAGTTGGGTATCAGATAAAATGTCTCTTGAGACGAAGTGAGGTGACAGAAATTGTGGACTGATTTGGATGACACTTGGTAGTCATATTGGTGTGTGACAAGGACGAATTGATTCAATTTTGGTGAAGATCCGGACCCGGATCCGAAAATTTATTTTCAGTGATACTTCACCATTGAGAGATCAGACCTAAAAACAATAAATAACACGATATTTCCAAAAGTTGTGGATAGATTACCACAAAGCGAGGTGGATGAGTTGGGTAGGTGACGAGAACAATCCGATTACATTTTGGTTAAGGCCCAGATGCAGATATCAGTGGGATACAAAACATAAAGTGCTTAGCCTGGTGTAGGTATGTGCTCCACAGAGCGCCGTTCCAGCAAAATTATGTTTATGACTTGTCATTCGTTAATTATTAAATTCCTAGTCAAGCGGGTGTCACATTCTTGTGCTCTTTCATTTTGGCGGGAAGTACAACTAGGGTAGCAAAGCCGTTAGTTTTGGCAGTTATGAGATTCCAGTCCTGCAGCTTCAAATTTGGCCATTCACACCGTTCAAACCATCCTGAGGACTAAGGCCTGACTGGTCTTGTGTTGTTACTATAGCCTATGTATGCAAGTAATAAAACATTTTTTTTAATATAAAAGGATGTCGGGATGTTCCTCCAAAAAGTATGTAAACAAGGTAGGGATGTTCGCAAGAAATGATCATGTGAAACCATCTCAACCTCTTTGTTTGAATAATGGTTGTCCCAAGAAAAGACACTGTGTGTGTGTGTGTGTGTGTGTGTGTGTGTGTGTGTGTGTGTGTGTGTGTGTGTGTGTGTGTGTGTGTGTGTTTTCTCGAGGCAACCATTATTCAAAGAAAGATGTTGGGATGGTTACACATGATCATTTCTTGTGACCATCCCTGCCTTGTTTACATACTTTTTGGAGGAACATCCCAACATCCTTTTTACATTCAAAAAAAAGAAAAGTTTTTATTCCTTGTTTCTTTACTCTTTTTTTTTTTTTTAGAGATGTGTTTACTTGTTTGAGCATTTCATTGTTATTGCACAGAAATTTTTTTTTATCTTAAAACTTGTGTTCCATTGAACATGAGTAGTTGCCCCACCCCCCTTCTCAGGTGAAATGATGTTGGTACAGAAGGGGAATTTGTGGTGGACTACAATCTTTGCTGAACATAATTAAGTGACTAAATTTATGTCAGGGTAGTTTCCGGTTATAAAGTGTTTCGCCAAGAGTTTGTAAGAAGAGCGTCTTTATTATGTTCTACGACTGATTTAAACATGTTGTAGCACAAACTTGATAGACGTGCTCACATTGTATTAGTACTGTACATACTTTATGGACGATGGAACATTTTAAATCATACGTACTTTATATAAATATGTGTGTTCTTGCTGTCGATTGGCTGTATGCTTGTCCTGCATGAACAGGACAGCAGTACGGAGACAGACAGCCGATTGACCTCCTGAGAGAGAACCAGAGAGTCCTCACATCCAAGATGATGTGGTGGGGAGGGGGAGAGGGAAATGGGTGGTTTTAGGGAATGGGCCGTTTCATGGGGACTGATCAACACTGTGATTGTGACCGCGCTTCCCTGATGAATCCGGACAGCAGGGAAGAGTGGGGAGATTTGGCCCCCGACCTCTGTTCAGGAGTACAACCATCACAAAGTGACATCCCCAATTGTTCATTCATGTGTATTTTTATTCATTTTTTTTTGTATGTACATACTTTATAGACAGACACACTCATTCTTTGTGGTACTTGTTTTCATATTATGTACTTTATAGACACACAACCCTGATACTATTCTACTGTAACCACATCCATATCGGTCTGGTTGGCCCTTGGACAAATGTGTCTGGAGACCCCGCCCCCATCGGGCTGATTGGCAGTCATCATGCTCACCCCTCTGTTGCCATCATATTTCAGAGAGTATCTGTAAATATTTAACTGCAGAAATAATTGTACAAACAAATGACAGAAAAGGATGCTGCAACAACTAAAACTCTGTGGGATGGTTCCAGAGTCATTGCCATTGAGAGAGGCAGCTCAGAAATATGCCATCTGAAGATGATTATTGTTATTATTATGGTGATGAACAGAAGATTTTTCAGTTTTGACTGATCTCAGTTTTTTATTATTACGCCTCAGCCCAATTGGGCTAAGGGGTATGGTCGTCACAGGCGGTGTCCGGGCGTCCGTCCGTCCGGGCGTCTGTCAACTTTTGGTTTCCGTTAATTTCGAGAAAAACACCTTGTCCGATTAAATCCATTTTTGCAGTGTGTGTTGGGGCTGGGTAGAGGAAGGTTCCTTTCGAAAATGGGTGTGCTGCGATTTTCACTGTGGCCGCCACGGCAGCCATCTTGAAATTGGTTTCCGTCAATTTCGAGGAGAACGCCTTGTCCGATTAAATACATTTTTGCTGCGTGTGTTGGGGTTGAGTAGAGGAAGGTTTCTTTCGCAAATGGGCCCCCAGCCCAATTGGGCTCAGGGGTTTTGTCATCACAGGCGTTGTCCGGGCATCCGTCCATCCGGGCGTCTGTCAACTTTTGTTTTCCATCAATTTTGAGGAGAACGCCTTGTCCGATTAAATCCATTTTTGCAGTGTGTGTTGGGGCTGGGTAGAGGAAGGTTCCTTTCGAAAATGGGTGTGCTGCGATTTTCAATATGGCCACCATCTTGAAATTGGTTTGCGTCAAGGGGCTGAGGGGTTACGCCCGCTTTGCGGTGCTATTTTTGCTTTTGCTATGGTCTGGAGTACTGAAAAGTGATCCTTCCTGAGACAATCGGCTAAACAGACCAAGCAGGCTCTCATACATGCTTAAGCGACTGTTTTAGAGAATATACACCAACTTCAGTTTTGTATATAATTGGTGGGGCTGCCATTTTTTTCCCCACACCATCCCTACATGGAGTACTCGTTCATTCACAAATATATATATATATATATATATATATATACATATATATATATATATATATATATATATATATATATATATATATATATATATATATATATGTATATACAAATACATATATACATTTATACATATTTATACATTTTTACATTTATATATACATTTATGTATAAAGTGGACAACCCGTTGGGTTCCTGTTGTGACAGTGGTTGATGAAAAAAATCATTTCAAGAAAAAAAAAAAGGATAGCTCCAGAGAAATATACTGCTGAGGTTGATTGCATTGATCAAATTCTCCCGAAGAGTACTTGACTGAATCGGGAATTGATTTTTTAAATAATTTTTTCTGTTGCCCGATTTGAACGAAACTTGATACTGCACACCGCAGAAGAATGGTAGTAAGGTGGGCCGAAAATTTTGTGCTATCGTGTACCGTTTTGGCTGTATTTCGGGAACATACATACAGATATACAAGATGAGAGTTTTAGAAATATACAAGACAACCCATGAACCCGTTGGGTTCCTGTTGTGACAGCGGTTGATGAAAAAATCATTTCAAAAAGAAGAAGAAAAAAGATAGCTTCAGCAAACTATACCACTGAGGTTGTTTGCATTGATCAAATACTCCCGAGTACTTGACTGAATCGGAAAATAATTTTTTTAATAATTTTTTTTGTTCCCCCATTTGAAGGAAATGATATTGCGCGTCAATGTAGAAACAAAAAGGAGAAAAGAAAGTCGACGAAATTATTGTGCGTAATCTTCTAAACACAATTTTATTTATTAATGAACACGGAAGTATGAGATCAAAATGGCGATGTTTATTTTATGCTTAAAAATAAATCGTTCTTTGTCTATACTAAATGTTTGAGATTTTTTAATACATCATTTAAAAAAAAAAAACAGATAGCTCCAGCGAACTATACCGCCGAGGTTGTTTGCATTGATCAAATTCTCCCGAAGAGTACTTTACTGAATTGGGAATTGATTTTTAAGCAATTTCTTTTTTGCCTGATTTGAATGAAACTTGAGACTGCACACCGCAGGAGTGAGGTGGCCCTAAAATTTTTGTGCTACCATGTACCGTTTTGGCTGTATTTCGGGAACATACATACATTTGTGCAAGATGAGAGTTTAAGTAATATCTCTTCTTCTTCTTCCCCAGAAGAGATATATATATATATATATATATATATATATATATATATATATATATATATATATATATATATATATATATATATATATATGCCTGGTATTGGCTTAATGGTTCGGGTGGTGGGCTTGGGATCCGAGGATCCTAGGATCCTGAGTTCAAATCCCCCTCGTTTGTTGAATTAATACCAGGTGGGGTTGACTCTGCCTGTCATCATTCTGAGGTTCGCAAAATGAGTGCCAGTTTCCTGGTATCCTGTGTCGGAGTGGCAACCCTTCCAGGATTGTGCCCAATAGCCAAGGAGACTGCTTTGGCAGCACCAACGCTCTGCGCAGAGTATGTTCCCCATGGATGGATATATATATATATATATATATATATATATATATATATATATATATATATATATATATATATATATACATATATACATATTGTTGTAGATTTCTGCCCGCCGGCGTGCGAAAGACCTCGTCTAACCAATAGCGGTCGCATCGCCCACCGAACGGATAATCCAGTCGCGGCTTTCCGGATCAACGCCGGAAACCAGCCACGGGTGTGTTTATAACCACACCACAACTTTGTCCGCACTCTACCCGCGCTACAGGGTCCGATCGCCAAATCTTCAATTTACCTAATTATTCGCGCGGGTAGTTTAACAAGCGATTGTACCTCAACGGGACCGCTTGGAAGCGAGCCGCTTAAGCAGCTCGCTTCCTTTTGGGTTAACCAAGCGGGGTATTATCGCGCAGTCCCGTTGGACCCGATCACTTTACCGGCTATTTAAAAACCAAATATTCCGAGTGCAAGATGGCAGCTCAATTAAGGGAAGAGGATGCAACGAACAGGTTTACATTCACACAAGGACATTTATTATAATAAAACACGTACGCAATTAAACAAGGCAAAACACGTATGCAATTATACAAGCAACAAAAGCACGACAAAAGAACTTTGACCCTCTATACGAAATGCAATGCAAACATTTACAGCACACAAAGCACTTAACAATTTCCTACTTATTAGACAGGCCCACGGACACACGTACGCACACACACACACCCAAGAAATGGTGGCAGAGGCCTTTAATAACGAGCTCCAGCTTGGAGGACAGGTGAGCTGAAACCCAGAACCTATCTTGAACCTCTCCACCTCGTGTGGTCTTCATGTTGTTCGGACCCAGGCTCCAGCGAGAGCGAGCTGGATCCAATCACCGTGAGCTGCGATCCTTCTCAAGCTCTCGTGAATCCTCCCGCGCTTCTCAAGACGTGCTGGTGAGACGAGGCACCGATCCTTCCCGTTGATGCGTCGCTTCCCCGAGGAACCACCTCCACGAAGAGGTCGATGAGTCGCACCAAGCCGGGAACCAAAATGGAGAATAAAGAGCTCCACGAACCAAGTAGAAGAAGAAGCCACCACTCGCAGCTCGAGCTGAGCGACCAGCTTAACTCTCTTCCAAGCAAAGCAGCTCGAAGCAAAAAGCTCTCCCAAGCCAAGCAGAAGCCGAAGCTCACTGAACCACCAAAGCAAAAAGCCTTCTCCTGAGCCAGGCCTCAGCCGAAGCTCACTGAGCCAGCCGAAGCAAAAAGCTTCCGAAGGCCTCAACCCTAACCCAAGCCAAGCAGGACCTGAAGGTCTGCTGAACGTCTACTCTCTGCCGAAGCAAAAAGCTTACTACTCCAACTCCCGAACACGAACAAAGAAAAGATCTCCTCTTATCCTCCTCCCACCCTTCCCCCGCTCCCGGCGTGACTCATGACTCATGCCCTCGTGCCCCATCCCCCGCTCAGCCATGGGTGGGAGGGAGTTGTTGACATCATGAGTCATGGGACGGCAGGGTTCTTCTTGCTCTTCACAGAAGAGGGGGAGGGATGTCTCCATTGTTCGTTCCCTAACTATTAAATCGATCCGCAGCGCATCTAATCGATTTCTGAACATTTAAACAATGGAAGGTGAGCTATCTAGGGAACAAGCATTTATCGACATAGCTGACTAAAGGAACCTGTATGTTGTGTGCAATCGAATTCCAAATTCGTAACAACATATATGTGTGTGTGTGTACTCAAGAAAGACCCACCCACATCTCCCACCTGTGAATGGGGGGAATAACCAATTATCTCTCACATAATCAGATCTCTCACCTAATCTCACGTAATATCTCACCTAAGCTCACCGAATTTGGTTTCAGACCAGGTCACTCTACCCTGGATATGCTGCTTCTGCTCTCCCAACAATGGATGGAAGCCCCCAATGCCAGACAGGAAATCCGAGCCATATCCCTGGACATATCACGTGCTTTTGACACAGTCTGGCACCCTGCCCTGCTCACCAAACTCTCTTCCTATGGTATCCAAGGCCATCTCCACTCATGGCTCGCAGACTTCCTCTCCTGTCACAGTCAACGTGTGGTCCTAAATGGAGTTCTTTCATCCCCCCTTCCTGTCCAGGCTAGAGTTCCTCAAGGTTGCGTTCTGGGCCCTGTTCTTTTTCTGGTTTTCATCAATGATCTCTCTGACTCTCTGGAAAATCCTCTATATCTCTTTGCTGATGACTCCACCCTCTGCCGTACCATCGGTCATCCCTCAGACCGGCAAGCAGCAGCTTCTTCGCTCACTGCAGATCTGGGTAAAATCACAAACTGGTCCAACACGTGGAACATGTCTTTCAATCCGGACAAATCTCACACTCACTATGTCTCTTTGAAAGGACCATTTAGAAACCCCCCCATCCACTTTCTCAACAATCCTCTGAAAGAAGTCCTTTCTTTCAAGCTTCTGGGTCTCACTATCTGCCATGACCTTTCCTTGGAAAGCCACATTTCAAACCTTGCCTCCAAAGCCAGTCGCCGACTGGGAATCCTCTGTCGTGCAAGGTCCTTCCTCAGCCCACCTGAGTTCCTGACTACTTACAAAGCTTTTGTCCACAGCTTGATGGAGTACTGCTCTCCCCTCTGGGCTGGTGCTCCTGCCTCCCACCTTTCTCCGCTTCACGCTGTAGAAACCAAGGCATTTCGGATCATTGGCATCTCCCGCAATGAGGCTGAGTCTTTGGGCCTCTCACTGAATCACCGCAGGTTGGTCAGTGGTCTTTGTCTTCTACCGTCTCCTCTCCAGCCTCGCCCCCCTGCTCTCTCTGCGATTTGTCCCCACCACATTTCCGCAGGGCACTCAAGGTCCGCCAACAACCCCCTTCTGGTAAAACTACCAAAAATCACGAATCACTGCTCACCTTCACTCTTTCATTCCTCTTTTTTTCCGCCTTTGGAATAAACTCCCTCACTCTATTCATTCCCATTTTTCCCTCCAGGCCTTCAAAACAGCTGTTCACCACCACCTCTTATCATCCCCCATCCAAATCCTCAATCTTTTATACCCGCGATAATCCACCCAAGCCCACCTCCTTCAATTTCCCTGCTTTCCTTCCTGAAAGTCCCTGTAATGTCCATCTTATATTCCCCATGTTCCCCATCCCATCCCTCTCCCTTCCACAGATCTCCAAACGTCTCTGTTCCCCACTATTTTGTCCTTCCCACTCCCTCCCCTCCTGTCTCATGCCCCCCTTGATGTGCATTGTGTGTTAGCTCTCATACGAGCCTCGACAATGTATACAAAAAAAAAAATCAAAAAAATCAATCAATCCCAGGTGGCTGGGATTTTATATATATATATATATATATATATATATATATATATATATATATATATATATATATATATATATATATATATATAAATAAACTCGTCCCATGCTCTCATATCCGAAGACGCTGCATGAAGCAACCATGAAAGGCTACGTAAGGTAATCGCTTTGCTGTTTCAAACCCTTGCCAGAGTTCCTCCACAGCTGTGAAGGCATTCATAAATAGTACACACATGAGAATTCCAATACTACACACACCCTCAGCTGCGGGACCAATATCATTGCAAATTGGTGAATCATCAGCAACAGCGCAGACATACATGCATACCTCTTAGACTCCCAGCATGTACAACGTGCACATGCTGTTTGACGAATATTGCTTTTTACGGTCAGTGTGGAAAACTCTGGTTTCCCATGACATCGATAACTGAGTACAAGGTGGTGAGGGTGTGGGAGTTCATGATGGTGTGGGATTTGAGTGATCCATTGGTGAATAATTCTCTCCCAGAGAAGAAGGCAAGTCAAAAGTGAAATGCAAGAGCAGAGGTGAATGAAATTGAGGAGTGGTTGCAACAGGAGTAGAGAATGGGAATGGTGCAGCATGGGAAGCAGGGTTTTGAGGTGGATGAAGCATGATTCATGAGGAAATACATGTGTGAAGGAAAGGAGGAAGATGGTTCAGAGTGGCGGTTGGAAGAAAGGAGGAGGAGAGGAGAGGAGGAAAATGAAGGCAATCGGAGAGGAACAGCAAGTTGCTTGGACTCGGTGGGAAGGTGTGCAGGTGAGGATGTTGAAATAGCAAGAGATTTGGAGCATGGAGTCAATACTATTGAATTTCCTGTTGCGGGCAATGTATGATGTGCTTCCATTGCCAGCAAACTTGAGGGTGTGGGGGGTTGTTGCAAAAGGAGAGCTGCGCTTGGTGCGGAGGTCGTGGAATGATGCAGCATGCACTGAGTGCATCCTCAGTAGCATTGGCAGCAGGAAGATATAGATGGCGGCATGATCAAGTGTCGGCAGCGGTAGTGGAGATGATGCAACAAGAGGTGATGAGATAGAGAAAGATGGGAGTGGAAAAGGAGGAGGAGGCCCATGAGAGAGAGGTGGTGTTTTGTAAAAGAGGGCTCAGTGGTAAGAGGTGGAAGACGGTGGAAGGTAACAGGTCTGCCAAATGCATGTGATTAGCACGTGGTGGCAGACCTAAAGCCACAGATGTTATTTCCATAGGAGATCTGTGTGACAAGTTTGTGGCCTGACATTGTCATCTGGTCAGGTACAACAAAGCATGTCATCTTTGGGCAATTGTCAGTACCTTGGGAAGAGAATATGGAGGAGGTGCATGAGAGGAAGAGAGGAAATTATGGTGAACTGGAAGCGGAGTCTCAGGAGAAGGGATGGCAAGTTTCTTGTCAGCCATTTGAGGTGTGGTGTGGTGGGTATATTGGCAATTCCTTCTATGCATTTCTTGCTCGACTTTGAGTGGAGCATGTGGAACAGAAAGGAGGAGGTGTGAGAGAGTGGCCCAGGTTGCCTTGAATGGCTCACTTTGGATTTGAAGGAAGTTTATGGAGGAAGGTCAAAAGGTGTAGGTTGAGATCGATTGGGTGGGGTTTCTTTCAGCCCTAAAAGGGGAAGTTATTGAGTGTGGAAGAGATATGGAGGGATGTTGATTTGAACAGTGTATGCTGTGAGGTTAGTCAGTTGGTTGTGTATGTGTGTGTGTTTTTTTGTGCATGTCTTGTGTGTTTTATCGTTGAGTGGTGCATGTTGTAAAGTTGGACGGTCGGTTGGTTGCTCCAGTATTTATGTTCGGTGCTGTGGATTCTGAGAAGCTGTTGTTATTGGTGTAACTCGTGTTCTTGCTGACTGGGGGTAGGGGTACGTATGCATCCAAGTGTACTTGCTGCATCTGGAGGCATAATGGACCCCTGCTGGCACACCTTAGCTGACTGTATCGAGGTTGAAGGGCCGAAACGGGATGATCCTGAGGACTTCGACTGAAGACCCGGTCAGCGAGGCACACTTGTGGCTCAGGGGTGTTTTGAAGTTACACATTTTTCTACACACATACACTATTGATCCCCTAATTCTGTTTCTTTTGTAATCCAAAATCGAGCAAAGTTCACATTCGCATCGACCACCTCTCTTCCGTCACCGCACCTGGCCAGGCCTCTTCGTGACGTACAGTATTGTTCGGGAATAACTCCCTTGGTTTTGTTTTAAATCCTTTATTTATCAATTGACGATATTATGTTTTTATCTTTATTTTTGATTCACCTAATGTTGTTAGTTTATTAAAATCAATTTTTGGCAATTTATTTGATACAAAAGGCCAACATTTGTAATGCTGGGTGAAGATTACATAATTTGGTATTTGTATCTGATCTATAGAAGGACCATCTGGACCCGGCCACCTTGGTCGGTACGTTCCCTTCTCCTTTCTCTCACTTCACGCTCCTCCATGAGCCTAGACATTGTACAAAAAAAAAATTTTTTTAAACGACAAGCCTGTCTGTCTCACGAATCCAGCCATGGATTTTGATCAAAGCACCAAATGTGGAACTCTTTTACAATACGTTTACCTTGTATAATGTATCCACTAAGCTATTATATTTATACCTGTATGGATTTTCAAATTCAACAAGACACTCACAGTGATATTGTATATACAATGCAACTTCATAGTGATCCGTTACAAGCCCTGCCTCATTGGTGTGTCCGTGCGTGTGGATGTGTTTGTGTTCATTTTCGGTTCTTTCCTCTTTGGTCTCCCACCTTTCATATGATAACTGAGCTTCCTTGGATTCCTGATGAAAGTGGCACAAACCATACAGGCTGAGCATTTCTAACCATGTTCACAATAAAGGTTCATCACTACCAAGGCTTTCTTCCACCAAGACAAAAAGTGATGCTCGCCCACGGGTTTGGAATGTGTGGGCTATGGACACTCAATTACGTCTCACTCCCTCTGAAGTTTAATAACGAGATATGTGTGCAATCAGAGGTGCTAAGGCATTTCACCTGTTGTTGCACTAGTCTTAGCGTCGTCCAATTCATGCATTTGCAAGAACTTCACCCTTGGACAAGGATATTTATTTCATACAATTTTGAATCGATGTGGTCAACAACCAAAAAGAGCAGTTTGATGGAGACGAAGATGTTTGAAAAGGACAGCTATTTGGGAAGGGGATATGATGGCAGTGCTTAGATATACCTGCGCACCATTTGTGATTGAACAATTTGAAGGAGAAACTTTCACCAACATTTAATTTCTCTCCAAATAATCCGATCGATGAGATGCATTTCTTTGTGACATTTGTCGCATTCCTTTCTGTTGCTCCTCTACGAATGTGGAAATTATCCCAGACGTGCGAACCCAACAAATGGATTCTAAATGCGTGAAAGATCAGGCGCACAAAGAACGTCCTCGAATGCCAAGATCTTCTGGCAGTTCGATTTGGTCACGATCCTCCACTGGGTGCTTCATTCAGCACATCAATTTCTTCTTCTTCGTTGGTGTACAGCACAAGACTGTGGGGTAGCATCATTGGCTGAGACCGTGGCTGTGCTGCTGATGCAATGCCCTCTGCTGGTTAGGGCAGGAATTTGGAATTTGGCTATGGTGCCAGCGATAGCTCGCCCACTCGTTGCAAAGGAGTCCGTGGGATCTTGAACATCCACCAACTAATGCTGGCAGATGGGGCACCGGTTTAACGTCCACCCAAGGGACTCACATTGATGATACAGTCTTTTGCCCTCTTTTGAGAGAAATACAATCGCCGCCGCCCGATGTTGCACCACCATTTTGCAGTGGGATGTATAAGTAGCTCAGAGCTTTGGTTCTGAGTGAAACCAAGAGTGCAACACAATTAACTTTTGAAGTCCATTAAATAATTTAAATTGATAGATTAACTTAACGTTTTCCCATCACTGAGATGGGTACGTTTCCTAGTGCTGCATTTAATAAAAACTAACCTCAACCCTAATAGAGGCCGACCCTCAGCCGGACCATCGGAGAGGCCGACCCTCAGCCAGACCGAATCTCAGGGAGCTTGACCAAATATAAGCCTGACATTTTGAGGCCAAGTTTCAGTGAGCCTGACCCTCTGAGGACCAATACTCAGTGAGCCTGACCTTTACTGAACCTGAAGGCTGACTTGACTCTCAGTGAGCTTATCCACATGTGAGGCCGATTGTCAGTGATCCTGATCTTCAGAAGTTCCAACCCTCATAGAAACCACAAATTCGTTGCACATTTTTTATATCTTTATGTCTGTGTGATCTTCATCCTTGAGGGCACAGTAAGCATGTTACGGGCTGCCCCCACGTGGCTAATATCCCTACTTTATGTGCTTTTAGTCGTTAATAAGGTGCACATGATTTTTGCTGCCACCGTTCCACTTTCGTTGCAATGGGAACCTCAGCTGTTACCTGGCTTAGCGCTCTCCATCTCCTCTGTTCTGCTGTCTTCCAAGTGCAGGTCGTGCTGCCAACTCTGAGATGAGCGAGTGCAGACCGAACGGTACCACAGCGATACTGTCCCCAAAGAGTGAAAATGCTCACAAAGACCTAAACACTCTGTCACAATGATGATGTGAGCCTTGTTTTCATCCTGACCAGGATCATCTCGGTATCATCACATTATCTCCGCATTAGCTGGCTCACAATCCACCTGTGGTTGCATCATATCTGGATTAGACCCTCACAGGCAGTGTGACCACTCCTCATTTTCATAAATGCCAAAGTGAGCCAATGAAAAAAGCCAATAACACTGGTCAACAACAAATTTGTTGTCTGCATTTTTTAAGCTGATTTAGGACGAATCTGATGCGCTGAATCCAAAACTCACATTAGTTTTGTTCAATCAGGTCAAGTTTTTGAGATATGGCCACATGTCGTTTTTTACATTTTTGTTCACATGTACGCATGTGTGGAGCATTTTAGAAGAAGTTGGTGGGGGTAAAATGTCATCTCAAATAATTGTTTTGATTGGAAATAATTATTTTAATGACAAGAAGTATTCAGGTACGATAGTTATGGGTGATTATGTCGAAAAGGGATCAGTTTGAAGTCATAAAACCTCAAAATCTTCCAAAAATTGGTGAGGCTGAAGTTTGGAATTTGGTCTGAAGTTTGGAATTCCCATGGTTTGGAGGGAGCCGACAAACCATGTCACTGACTGCTACTTCTGCGCTGTTGATGTGTCTGGAATCAACAGAAAGAACCGGGGCAGCCTCAAGTATCCTGATCTTCAATCAGCACGTCGTCCTGTAGCTCATTGTGATGCAATTCCAGTGCCTGTCTTCGGCGAACTTCCTGACATTAGTGACGAAGATGCCTCCAGTGTTGAAGGACATGAAGAAGAAGAAGTGGTTCTTGAAGATGATGCTCCACATCCATTTTCCCAAAAGGAGTTGAATGATCTAGTTCGTGACCTCAGCTTGTCAAAGGACTCTGCCGAACTGTTGGCATCCAGATTGAAGGAAAAAAACCTCCTCTCTGACAGTGCTCGCATCAGCTTCTTCCGCAACAGGCATCAAGAGTACCTCCGTTTTTTTCTCTGAAGAGAAGGACTTGGTGTACTGTGCTGATATTGCGCAGCTTCTGCTCAAGCTTGGAGTGCCACAGTACGAACCCAAAGATTGGAGACTGTTCATTGACAGCAGCAAGCGATCACTGAAATGTGTTCTGCTACACAACGGCAACCAGTTTGCCTCTGTACCCATTGCTCACTCGACTACACTGAAGGAGAAGTATGAAGCGGTGAAGTACGTGCTGGAGAAAATTGGTTATGATCAGCATAAGTGGTTTATTTGTGTTGACCTGAAGATGGTGAACTTTTTGTTGGGACAACAGTCTGGCTTCACCAAGTACCCATGTTTTCTGTGCATGTGGGATAGTAGGGACCATGCTCAGCATTACACGAAGAAGGACTGGCCTGTGCGGGAGGAATTGGTGCCATGCAAAGAAAGGAACGTCATCAACGACCCTCTGGTGGACAGAGACAGAATACTCTTCCCACCGCTGCACATCAAGCTCGGCTTAATCAAGCAGTTCACCAAGGCTCTGGACAAAGATGGTGACTGCTTCACTTACTTGTGCCAGGCTTTTCCAGGATTGACCATGGAGAAGTTGAAAGCTGGCATCTTTGATGGTTCTCAGATCCGTCAGCTCATCAGAGATCCAGAGTTCAAAAACTCAATGAACGAAGTGGAACTGGAAGCGTGGAAGACATTTGTTTTGGTAGTGAAGAACTTTCTTGGCAACAATAAGGCCAGAAACTACGCAGAACTTGTCAACAACATGCTGACTGCTTTCAGAAACCTGGGCTGCAACATGAGCATCAAGATGTACTACCTATTTTCACATATGAACCGGTTTCCTGAGAACCTGGGTTCAATGAGTGACGAGCAGGGGGAGAGATTCCATCAGGACATGAAGGAGATGGAGACCAGGTATCAGGGTCGCTGGGATGCAGTCATGATGGCTGACTACTGTTGGAATCTGAAGAGAGACCTCCCTGCCGCTGAACATTCCAGGAGTTCGAAGAAACGGAAGTTCAAGCCCTGAAGTTTGAACAGTGGTGACGCAACATGCAATTTACTTGTACTTACCTTTATCAATGCCCACCATTCAGATGACAGTAATCGATGTTTCTATCATGTAATCAATAAATGTTGTTGGCAAAACATTTTTTTTTCTTAAAAACATGTTTAGGATGATATGTGTTGACAAAAATCAGCTGATAATGCCACAAAAATGTAATTGATTTTGTCACAAGATCTGATTTTTTCAAATCAACTTAGCACAAAAACCTGACCTGATGGAGAGAAACGGATGCCATTTCCTGATTCAGCAGTGCCAGAATACCCTAATTCACTTGTAGAAATCTAGACAACATTCAGAAAGTAAAAAATTGTTGACCAGTGTAATTCACAAGGTTTCGGAAAAGCGATGATTATAGAAAACCTATAAAAAACCAAGACGCCAAGGTGAACAACGAATAGCCAAGACCTTGTGAAAAAAGCCAAGGAGTGGTCACACTGCTCACAGCGTATTTTCCTTGCCTTATAAGGGTCTTTTTATTTGTAGGTACTTTGAAAAATAGCAAATAAAACGCCAGTACAGTATTTAAGAAAGAATTGAGAGAATTGTTGGAAAACTCCAGACCAGTAAGCTTCAGTTGTGGGTAGAGTGGAGTAAGGTGGAGCACTGCGGGGTGGCATCATTGACTGAGTGCGTGGCTGTGCCGCTGATGCAATGCCATCTGCTGGTTAGGGCAAGAATTTGTAATTTGTTCAGGTGCTGCCAATAGCTCACCTGCTCTTCGTGAAGGACACCTTCAGATCCTTAACGTCCACCAACTAATGTTGGCAGAAGGGACATCCGTTTAACGTCCATCCAAGGGACGGCACACACATTTAACCACTCTGCCTGTGAAACCCCGGGATCACAGTTTACAGCTGGGTTGGGAATCGAACCCAGGTGAGACAGCTTTGTGGCGAGTGTGAGGATCCTTACTGTTTGTAATTTGCATAAACGAATTTGATTGCCAAGCAGAGGAAAAACTTCCCAAATTTGCAGATACAAAGATGCAGGTTGTAAAGGAGGGGGGACTGGGGGTGGCAGGGTAGTGCACATATCGAGGGGAGGGGTTGGGGTTCTTAATCTATATTTCTATACATATGGACTTGCACAAGAAAATAATTGGTGGGTAAGAAACTTGAGCAATCGACACAGTGTCCGGTGGTAATAGAAAAAGCTTGTTGGGTTTAGGTTACATTCACAGGGGATAGTCGACCAAAGTCTAAGGAGGTAGTGACATCATTATTCAGAAACCTGAATCTTACTTTGATTTCTTTGGTTATCACTATTTAAGATGTTCGGAGTGAAGTAGCCAAGTTTCAGGTTTTGAAGACTTCGTTTAAGAGCTCAAGTTGGTGATTTACTTGGGATAAGAAGAATTTGTTTTAAAACTGGATTACTTTGTTGATGTGTTTGTTTTAGTGGTTGAAATGTTTTCATTACATACCTATAACTACCAAATACAATGTGGACAAGTCTGGAGACGACGATGGTTCACGAGCGGTATTTGACGATGTAGATTGTTTCAGAAGTCAAGGATGAGACAATGTGATAATGTTTGACCAAGTTATAAAAATGATCAACATGATGTGGCATGAGTGACAAGTTAGTTGCAAAATGTCGAAAACCCGGTTTCGTTCAACAACTTAAAAAATTTGACTTTTGCATAACCTTTAAAGGTCACAAAACAATGTTGTGGACATTAAAATAAGGAAACAGGATACGTGCTATAGCTTATTGGAGTTAGTTCGTCGAAGAAGGTCCAAAATCCGGTTCGGTTTCCACAACTTTGAAAATTTGACCTTTGTGACCTTTAAAGGTCAAAGGTCAAGGATTATGACCTTTGGTGCAAAACTTCTTCTGGAACATTCCAGAAACAATATAACGTCATATAGGCTCTATGGTATTTTGCACTCCTCAGATTATCCATACTTTAATGAAATCAGCGTAAAAACAAACTTGAAGGGGGCGCCACAGGTTAGGTGATTCAGATAGAGCAAAATGGTTTCAAGACTTTCGGTGGGGAATGACCTCAAGATTATGCATAAAAAATATTGTCATCCTAGCTCTCAAAGTTTGGGCAGTCGTTTGATTTTTATGTCAAAATTCGAAATTTTCTATGTTTGTGACCTTGTGACCTTGACCTTGTGACCTTGACCTTGTGACGAAAATGAAAAATCGAGCTCCGTGGGGCTATGCAGGTGCCATTGGGCGAACCAAATACTGAAACGCCTGTCAGATTCGCCAAACCCCCAAGGAGAAGATGCAAATTGAAATCGGCTACCCCCTAAAAACACAGGTTTTTGGGCGTGGTGCTGCCCATAATGGGCGTGGTGCTGCCCATAATGGGCGCACCATGCCCATGTTCAGGAAAACACAACGAGATCATGATATAAACCTCCCACCAAAATTTTATCAGGATCGGATCAAAACCCACGGAGCTATGCTCGGGACAGACAGACAGACAGACAGACAGACACACAACAATAACGATTATAGTGGTCACCTATTTTTTTCATGAAAATATTTTTTCGTGAACCAATAATTTTTTTCGTGAAAATATTTTTTCATGAACCAATAAATCCAGTGCCAGATTTAGGGGCAGGCAACCCAAGCGACCGCATTGGGCACTGGGCTCAGGAGGCGCCGGCTGACGGGCTTGGGGTGCGCCGGCCACAAATCTATAACAAGGAACTTTGATACAGGAGGAGACCATTCGACCCATGATGCCTACATTACAACACCAGGTTTAATAAATCTGTCAAGCCAGAGACTTAATTTATTGAAGGGATGGGGGAGGGCGGGGGGGGGGGGAGTGGGGATGAGAAAAGTGTGGCGGCCTCAAGGATATCGCTTGGGTGTTTCATGGAGTGGAGGGGGGGGAGGTGGACTAGGCAGTTTCAGAGTGAAGAATATACAACACCAACCACACACTATTCCTTGATGAGACCCTCTCACAGACATCACAATCAGCACACATGTAAACAATCACCCATCCGTACTCGAACTACCAATAAGACCTGCGAATATCCCGATACCCCTCTATCTCCAATGCTTGTGCGTACCTATCTAGTTTCAATTCGAACCTATCAACTCTCTGCTGCCACTACCTTTCCAGGGAGACCATTCCATGCATCAACAGCTCTCTGACTGAAAGACCCTTACCTTAACACTGTCTTAACTCTCCTCGTCTTTACTTTCAGACGATGGTCCCTAACCCGATCACTGTCTATTCTGCTGAAGAATTCTTCTGCACTTGTTTTGTCAAACCCTTTATTTTGTTAAAAATCTCCATCAGATCCTCTTGTAAACACCTCCTTGTTAATACTGCATATAAAGTCTACCTTAGCCTGGACACCCCGATCCCTTTGCCCACAAAATTTTTCCCACTGCTTCGGAAATGCTAAACCTTCCTGTCTACACCATTCTTCCATCCATAGGTTGACGTCTCTCACTTTGCTCATACATTATATTCCATTTCCTGATCTTGGGAGAATCCCAGAAAAAATTACCTCACAACCCTTTGCTTTCACCGGCTTTCCCAATCTCCTGTGTCTATTTTACAAATCCTCAGAGGAAACTTTCCCTACATCATTTGTTCCCAGGTCGTCCCCTACAACCAACGTCAACCTGCCAGGACCTGATACCATGTCATTTAACCTTTCTTCAATGTTTCTAACTCCTGCTCCTTCAAAACTGTACAGAACTCCATCTACAATCCTTCCTGCAGAATTAAGAATTGACATATTGAATGGTCTCATCACAAACAAAAACTCTCCCTGGCCTCATTCCTACCAATCTCTATTGCTGCACCCTCACCACTGCTCGCCATTGCTTCCACCTCACCACTGCCTGCCGTCACTACATCATTTACCACTGCCTTCCCTTGCTACCACCACACCAGTGCCTTCCCTTGCAACCCTCTCATCATGTTTTCAGAAGTTGAATAAATGGTGATGGGGTGCCAAAGATGCCCCTTGCCTGGCGTGTCTTTTGATCTCGGGGCAGCCCTGGATAAAACAAAGGATGTTACAAATGGTGACAAGTACATCTGTGGCCTCCTATTTCCGGCTCATGTGCATTCATCTATCTATAATTCCAGCAGTGTGTGTGTGTGTGTGTGTGTGTGTGTGTGTGTGTGTGTGTGTGTGTGTGTGTGTGTGTGTGTGTGTGTGTGTGTGTGTGTGTGTGTGTGTGTGTGTGTGTGTGACCGCTGTTTCTCGACAACCACTGTTCCAATCTAATTGAAACTTGCCAGGTATATTACTGGGGACATGAGGATGTGCCTTTTCAAGGTTTGATATTAATTGGAGAAGTGCTTCCCAAGTTATGGCCATTTATTTACCAACCAATGACAGGACACGTTGCTGCGTAGGCGTGGTCGATGGGGATGAGATCCTCAGCCGCGTTCCCCATTACGGGTTACAACGTACGGACTTCCGGATAGTGATGACTTAGTGTATTCTAATAATTTCTCGATTTCTTCTGCGCATTTATAGATAAACACAATGCCCCAATCCAGTCGTCGTTTACGAGAGCGAAGGAACGGCCTGTGTGGTTATTTGAAAGTTTTTTTGTTTGTTTGTTTTTTTGCATGTACGGCCACACACATACGGGCACGCGAGAGCGAAGGAATGGCCTGTGTGGTTGTTGTTTCTGTCTCGCGGTTTGAAAGGTTTTTTTCGGGGGGGGGGGTTCTCTCTCCTCTTCTCTTTGTGTTTTTCCTTGCGATGACATTGCGAAAAGGCAAAATACGTTGTCGCTAATTGAATAATTGGCCATTAAAACTAAATTGCGAATAATTATCGTAACTGCGATATGCGAACTTTTGGGCCACGCGCGTACAGGCAGGTGAGAACGAAGGAACGGTCTGTGTGGTTGTTGTTTCTGGCTCTCAGCTTGAAAATGTTTTTTTTTTTTGGTTTGCACGTACGGCCACACACGTACGGGCACGCGAGAGCGAAGGAATGGCCTGTGTGGTTGTTTCTTCTGGCTCGTGGTTTGAATTTTTTTTTTGCACGTACGGCCATGCACGTACGGGCACGCACTAGTCTATCTATAATTCCAGCAACTGTGTGTGTCTGTGTGTCTGTGTCTGTGACTGCTGTTTCTTGACAACCACTGCTCCGATCTAATTGAAACTTGCCAGGTATATTGCTGGGGACCTGAGTTGTGCCTTTTTAAGGTTTGATATTAATCGGAAAGTGCTTCCCAAGTTATGACCATTTATTTACCAACCAATCACAGGACACGTTGCTGTGTAGGCGTGGCTGCGTAGGCCGGTGCGCTGCTGGCCGACGATGACGTCACGTGCCGTGCCGGTTACGATGGGGATCGATCGGTGCCTCAGTTAACGTGGCGAAGGAGTGGCAATGGTTAATGGCAGCGAATGTCATGACAAGCAAGGACAGGGAGGTAAAGTTGATTTTAATTTGGATTTTAATTATCTCTGTGTGTGTAAGTATCACAGCAGTTGTTACTTCAATGTAAGCGATAATTCGTGGAATGCTTGTGGACATTCCTCTGGATAGTGATGACTGAATGTATTCTAATAATTTCTCCATTTCTGATGCACATTTATAGATAAACACAATGCCCAAATCCAGTTGTCGTTTACGATAGCGAAGGAACGTCTGGTGCGGTTGTTTGAAGTTTTTTTTTTTTTTTTGGTGTGGGGTGGGGGGGGGTTGCACGTATGGTCAGGCGAGAGCGAAGGAACGGCCTGTGTGGTTGTTGTTTGTGGCTCGCGGTTTGAAAGTTTTTTTTTTTTTTTTGGTGTGTGTGGGGGGGGGTTGCACGTACGGACACGCGAGAGCAAAGGAATGGCCTGTATATTTGTTTGTGGCTCGCGGTTTGAAAGTTTTTTTTTGGTGTGGGGGGGGGGGTGTTGCACGTACGGGCATGCGAGAGCAAAGGAACGGCCTGTGTGGTTGTTGTTTGTGGCTCGTGGTTTGAAAGTTTATTTTTTTTTTTTGGTGGTTGCATGTACGGGCACGCGAGAGCGAAGGAACGGCCTGTATGTTGTTTGTGGCTTGCGGTTTGAAAGTTTTTTTTTTCCCCCACATACGGCCACACACGTGCGGGCACGTACTAGTTCGTGTAATGTGAAGAAAAACGATTTTTGACATCTTCCGACAATGATTTTATCCTCTAAACTAAATAATAATTTTTTTACCTCCACCACAGAAGGTGAAGGATGTGATGTTTTCACCCCTTTCTGTCTGTTTGTTTGTCTGTGTACAGGATATCTCAAAAAGTTGTGGACGGATCTGGATGAAATTTTATGGACAGGTTCTGTGTGTGATATGGACGAACTGATTAGATTTTGATGAAGATCTGGATCCGGATCCGAGTACGAGAATTTTAAAAGTGATTCTTCACCATTGAGAGATCGGGCAACAACGATATATAGCATGATATCTCAAAAATGTGTTGGGCCAGATATGTTCTCGTGGATCAGGCATTACGTGGAGGAGGTATGCGCACTCCCAAGTACCCTTCCAGTTTTGCTGCTGTGAGGCCATGAACATGCCAGTCAATTCTTGTACTTGGGTTGTTGTTCCAGGATGTGTGGATAGATTCTCCTTTTCCTGTGTTATGTCCTTGCTTGTTCAGAAAGCGTGATCTGACGACCCCCTCACCCCAACACAAGGTATCCCTCCTATGTACTGGCTCACGTTTAGAGGAACAGGTTGCGATGTTGTGATATTTTGGTGTTTTCGCCCTCAAACTCGTTCTGGTCTCATATCTTTGTTCCAAGGGTTATTTTAAGGATTGTCACTGATCCATGGACTGTGTCCAATTACAGTTCATTTGATGTAACATTTCCCGCTGTTATTATCATAATCCCAGTTGGGTTCTGCTTTGTGTTGCATTCCAGCTGCAATGACTACCACCGGTTCAATGTCAACCATCTTTAGTTTCCAGGTTGACTTTGTTTTTCAGTTCTTGGTACTTTTTTTCTCGTTTTCACATTGTTTAGTCAAGGTCACTGAGTACTGACACTTGGAATTAGCAATGCTTATCTTTCCTTCTGATTTCAGAGCACCATGTCCGATATCAATGCTTTGTGTACAATGGTCACGCTTGATGGTACGTGAGCACGATGTTCTCTTTTAAAACTAGAAGGGCACTCGGTAGAGCGCATACCTCCGCCCTGGAACACATGATCCACGAGAATATTTTTTATTTTTTATCTTGCCAAGTAATGAACAGACAGAGAGGGGCGAAAACATAACCTCCTTCACCTTTGGCGGCAGTGGAAATGACTACCCTCGGATCATGCTTCCATAACTTATTCGACTGGGGTTGAAGTTATTTTTTCAGATGTTCCATGGGATTACACCACATACATATTGTTGGGCCTTTGTGTGTACAACTGTTCCTGCATGAGTTTTTGCATTCCAAGAGAAGGTGACGCTGCTTTCTGTTTCGACCTTGTAGAACCTGCACTTCTCCGTTTGACTCGATCCAAACATTTTCTTGAAGCCATTAGTGCAGTGTCCTTGATTGTGGGTATTTGTTGCAGCTCTTTCTCCATCCCCGGTCGGCTCCCAATTGTTATTAGCAACTCTATCAATCCTTTTTAAAAAAAAATCTATTCCATTTTGCATCGTGGTCTTATGCGTGATCAATCGTTCATTAGCTTCACCACCGAAAGTGGACGGAGGTTATGTTTTCAACCGTCTGTTTGTCTATGAACGTGATATCTCAAAATGTGGACGAAGTCAGTCGAAATTTGGTGGAAATGTTGGGTGTGTGATGAGAACAAATTGATACGATTTTGGTAAAGATCCAGATCCAGATATAAAGTTTTTTTCAGTTTTTTTTAAAAAAGTGTTTCTTTACCATTGAGAGAAATAGCTAAAATGATATGTAGCACGATATCTCAAAAGGTTATTGATGGATGATGACAAAACTTGGTGGATGATTTGGTTCGGTGACAAGAACAAGGAGATTACATTTTGGTTCAGATCTGGATCTGATTCGGTCCATCAGTGGGATACCGAGTGCCCTTCTAGTTTTGGCCATGGAAACATTTTTATACTTAATAACCATGACGATATTGTTTGGAGGGGAAGAAAAGAGCAAGTGTGAAGCATGCTGGTCAGTGACAGAGGTCAAAAATTCAGCCCTTTTGTGTACATCTAATCAATAAATGTCATTGTGTGTGTGTGTGTGTTTGAGTGTGTGTGTTTGTGTCACACCAATCATGCCAAAACTACAGGGCCAATTACAAACAAACTTGGCACACGGCCAAAGTTCGACTTTCTGGTGAACATGGACTACTTTGTGTTTTTTTTTAGTGACCATTAATAATGATTATATCGCTAAATTAAATTCTAAAGTTTAGTGTGCCGGATTGTAGGTGTGGCCTCGACGTCTCCAGCTCTCATTGGTTTAAACTCGCATTTTACGTCATTACATCTTGTTGAACCCTAATCCGAGCTTCTGGTAAGTTTAGTTATTGTTATTGTAATTCCCTTAATATAATTTGTGCACCCCCTCCAACCCTCAGCCCACTGGCTCTCCTGCCCCCCTCCCCGCCTTCAAACTCTCCAACACCACCCCTCTCGCCCCAGTAATTCTCCAACCCCACCGGCCCCCCAACTCTCCTACCCCCCCTCTCAATTTTTTCTCCCGAGCAAGGCCGGGTATCCATACTACTATTAAATATATTGTTACAGATTCACCTCCAGTAGGAATCGCGAGGGAGGGTTCTTGGATTCACTTCCCGGCTGACGACCCTGAAGTCAATGAACTGCCGATGAGAACAACCACACACGCAGTCTGAGACACTTAATTTCAGTAAGGTCCAGCGTCCAAATCCCGCTTTACTTTCCCAGAAAATTAAGCACCCAGATAAGGACTGCGCTTCCCGATATACTACCTTGATGAAAATGCGGCCGAGCTTTACTGCAGGTGGACATGCCAGCTAATGACAACCCATGACTGACCAGTGGGGACGAACTCCTTGTTACTGCACACTCTGCTCAACCAAGAGAAGCAGAGAATCGGACATTTGGAAAAGGTTTGCAATGATTAGCCAAGAACATGTATGAAAAGCAGTGTCACAATCGTGAAATCCTTATACTGTGGATATAATCCCCCTCCGAGCCAGTCACTTGTCGCAAATACGAACAAGTGCCACAGTCATTCTGGGAAACGAGAGGAGTTCGAGGGACAAAGAGAGAAGAGAAGAAGATGGGGTGTATTCACGACCCCTCGTTCACCTGCACGTAAGCCTCCCGGCTTACGGGGGTCTAAATATGGGGGGTGGGGGGGGGTTGAAGGTGAAATATAAACTGTCTTGAGAGGCCTTGGTTTCCATGACGTTAATCTGAGCAGTGTGTGAGGCTGGCAGTTAGCCCAGAGGAGAGAGCAGTACTCCGTCAAGCTATGGGTGAAGGCCTTGTAGGTGGATTAGAGTTCAGGTGTGCCAAGGAAGGACTTCATATGACGGAGAATTGGCGAATGGCTTTGGAAGCCAACTTTGAAATGTGGTTTGCCCATTAAAGATCGTGATTCACAGTGAAACTCAAAAGTTTGAGAGACGGAACTTCCTCAAGAGTATTGTTTAGAAAGATGGGGTGAGAGGGTTTTGCCAAACAGTCCTTTTGGAAAGAGATGGTGAGAGTGTGAGATTTGTCTGGATTGAAAGACATATTCCAAGTGTTTGACCATCTTGTGATTTTTGTCAAGGTCTGAAGAGGGAAGAGGCTGCAGCCTGCCAATCTGAAGGATAAGGGATGTCATGGCAGATGGTGATGTCATTTGCAAATCGATAAAGCGGATTTTATCAGTAGTGTCATCACTACGCGATGCGAATTGGTGACCCACCAGCAGACTGACATCACCACTCGGTGCTGATTGGTGACTTGCTGTCAGGATTACATTTCTGCTCAGAGGAGATTGGTGACCAGCTGAGGGCAGTGTGGCATCTCTGTGAAGTGCTGCTTGATGACCTAACTTTACTCAAGCACCCAAAGTTTACATTTGTTATAAAGTTTTATTATATATATATATATATATATATATATATATATATATATATATATATATATATATATATATATATATATATATCAAACTCTTTCTAATCACTGATTCATATTGATGATCGGTACCTTCCGGGTGATGTAGAAAGCTGAAATTTTGCATGCAAATGGACATCAAAGCCGATACACCGGGCAAAATCACACTGTCGGAAAGCATCCGTAAATGAAAATACATGTAGAACTAAATGAAAATAAAAAAATGCAGGTGAGCGACCCGAGACGATGGGGAAGCATGTTTATTGTGCGTGCCGATGGACATCGAAGCCGATACATCAGGAAAAATCACATAACCACCGGAAAGCATCCGTAAATGAAAATATAAATGAATGAAAAATGAAACACAGGTGTGTGACCCGAGACAATGGGGGAGCACGGTCCGTTATTGCTTGCAATGTTTAAGCATACCCCGCGAGTATATATCTATTTTATATATATATATGTATCTATATATATATATATTGTTGCGGGCCGGCGAGGTCGGGTGAGAAGACCACCAGGTGGGGGAAGCTTCGTCTATTCCCACCAGACTCTCCGGCATTGTAGGCCGTCACTCACGGATAATTCCATGACGCGACGGGTCGCTTAACCGACCGTGGACACCAATAACTCAACTGCGTGACCTAGGGTCCCTCTGCCTATGGAATCAGGTTACCTAATTAACCACACGGTTTAACGACTGGGGAACCACACCCTCGGTACGCCTTGTCCGAACTAGATCGGATAACCTTTCCAGATCGAATGCAGCCAAGCGACACTGCCAAGGACGTACCGGCTAGAAGGAACGGACCGTTGGGAATAAAGACCCAGCTAAACCTGGATTCGAACCATGCCAGACCAATGAGGGAAAAGACAAAGGCGAGCTGGGAACATTTCTACAACAATTATTTATTTACAATAAGCGAGGAAAAGCATGTGGCACAACAAAGCTTTATTTGGTATGTAACGCAGGGAAAGATGAGAGAGACGTGGGGTGCGGCAATTATACAAGCAACTTACAAAGCAGACACAGTGCAGGCCTGATGCGAGATTATTCACAGTAACAACAACAAAAGATCTTCTACAGGCTTACTTATCAGACAGGTGCCAGCACACTTAGACACACACACACACATAGAAAGAAACCCCAATGAAAAGGACTCTTGCAGCCAGGGAGGGAGGGGTTGAGGTTATAGTTTTTTGGTACCTGAGCATTTCGGGGGAAGAGATGCTCCGTGGTGTGGTACCCGACAATGGTTGTGTAGTTCTGGCCACAGCCGCACGTTTCAAGATTGTGTCTGTAGGAGGAGCTTGAGTGGTGAAGGTCGGAGTCCAGAGGGCGAGGGTGGAGCAATAGGCAGGACGCTTGGTTGACGTCGTGTGGTCGGAGACAAGTAGCATGAACACACACTTCACTCCTTTAATTCCACAATTCCTTCAATTCCTCCTCAAACCTCCTCCATTCTCCTCCATTCTCCTCAATTCACGGAAGACCCCTCCGTCTTTATAGAGCCCAGAGCTCGGGGAGGAGCTATGCCGAAACAGACGTCATCGTCCGAGCCGGGCATTCCGACTGGCTCCGACCCTTCACGTGGCCCGCCTTCCTGGGCTGGGTTTCGGCCAGACGCCGTTACAGCCCACCCACCTGGGTGCAAAACGTACGTGACATGTCACGCATTTCTGGCCATGGGCAGATGGATGGTGGTGCAGCTTAAAGCGTTTGTCCAGCCGAACGTGCGCGTCTGGATTTTGCCCCAGAAAACGAGACTCCGGACAGACGGTGGTACGCTGTCGTAAGCGGGACGAGGGTAGCAAGCGAGGCAAATTTACCTCAGAAAATAAAAGGAGGGAATAAAATAAAAGGGAAAAATGATTTAATAACCAAACTAATAGCCCATCGTAACACACTCCCTTGTCTTCTCACTAGACAAAAGGTAGGGACCTAACTACACGTATATTGATGGAATAACTGACTCAGGACAACTATCTGTTGTATGCATGGGGTTCTGAGAACCGCAACAATATGTATATATATATATATATATATATATATATATATATATATATATATATATATATATATATATATGTATACATGGTGATAGGAAAATCGAATCTGTTTAAATGTTTTGTTGTCAGGAAGCTTTGCACAAATACTCTTCAAGAGCTTTTTAATTTAAACTTCAGCGTGTATCGTCGCACATCTTGGGTTTATTGGATTAGGCTTCGAGGATAATGTCCCTCAAATGGTCTCCATCATCAGCCGTGCAGAAATGAAACGTTTTTCAATATTATTGATGTCGTTTTGTTTGGGATATGCTGATCCTCGAATGTTATATTTTGTTTCCCCTTGTCCTTCAAATTACTCCACAGAAATTAATCTTGGCTGGTTAGATCAGGAGATCTCGTGGCGCTCGTGCACCGTCACCAACCCAAGAGATGGCGTGACCATAAAAGTGTTGGCGTCGATGATTCCTTGGCATGTGGGCAGTGTTATGAGACCCTGTCTTGGTCAAAGTAAATGTTCTTCAAATTAAGGTGCTGGCACATAATTTGGGAAGAGACAATGTCTCGAGCATGTGAACACGATGTGTGACACTTCATGTGCACCCTCTTTCATGTTTAAAAAAAGTAAGGCCTTATGATACCACTTGCGTAAAATTCAAATCGCACAACGTATTGTGACTACGAAATGGATTTCGTGAAGTTTCCAGGAATTTTTTAGCACGGAAACCTGGAGTTCTGCTGATTAACAAAGTCACTTGGTGCAGCGCCTAACTCGTCACTCTTTAATAGCTGACAATATGCCCATTAACCTGGAAATTTGCGACCATCTTACTCGTGCTTTGTATTCCTCTTCTTTCATATGCACCACGTGATTGCGTGTTGCATCATTTGCTTAGAGTGCTGCTGGGCTGCTGATGCAATTCCCCCAAAAGGTAAGAGCAGGAATTTGTCATTTTTTTTTCAGGGTTTTGGCGATAACTCACAAACTTTTTGCGAAGGACACCGTGAGATCTTTAACGTCCACAAACTAATGCTGGCAGCTGGGACACTCGCGAAACGTACATCTGAGGGAGGCGCACATGTTGATGAATCACCCTGCCTGAAAAACACCGGGATTTGAATCGATGAGAGATAGCTCAGAGTCGACTGTTCATACCTCTCGGCTATCCTGCAAGTTTGATCAGCCTCAGAGAGTTCCTGGACAAACTGAAAGTTTTTATGGATACCACTCGGTGTTCTTTATGAGTATTATTCCAAGATTTCCTGTTGTGTTCAGCACAGATGAGAGTCGGTGTACATTCATATCAGGGCTCTCGTCACTGTTACTCACGTATCCTCAATTGCCACTGGTGTGCTGACACGTGTATGCCTACCATGTGGTCTTATGTTTTGTGCCACACCTTCACTTCAAAATGTATTCAAAAAATGGGTTGGGTGGGAGAGGGTGTTTGGGAGGGGTGATGAGGGTGGGAAAAAGACAGTCATCTGTGATGTGGGAGTAACAAGCCCAGAGATTTGGCTTTACCGTTTGAGATTTGAATAATTTTCAGTGCCTTGGTCTCCATGATATCAAGACGTGAAATGTTTGAGACAGGGCCACCAGCCCAAAGGGGAGTACTCTCTTTAGCTGTGGATGAAGCCCTTGGTAGATATGCATTAACAATTAATCAATCTGGTGTTAAAAGACCTACTTGAATGAAGTGCCATTGGCTGGTGTGCTGAGATGGGAGTGTCTGGTTGGGATGCTCCAAACTGTGCGGTGAATCACTGAGAGGTAATGTGGTGCTTCCCATGTCCCCACTAAATTTCCATTATGATGGATCTCAATGTGCCAGTGTTTGTGAGGCTTCCCCAAAAATATCGTTCTTGGTTTGTACCAGCTGTGACCTAGTGTCCGGTGACCTGTAGTCATGATTGGATGGTTTTGTTGATGCCCGATATAAATCAATGGAGTGGTATTCGCAGATGTGCTGCAGAGAGGATTGGAACCATGAGGGTTGGAGTATGTGTGACACTCGTGGTGAGGGTGCTTGTTGACCCCCCCCCCCCCCTTGTGGAGTATGTGGGACACTTTAAACATTGGAATTTCTGACCCAATTCATGGTCAAGAGACAGTATATGAGAAACAGTGATGCGGTTTCTATGCAATGCAGTTTTAACCAGACGAGCAATTGTTTCAAATTGTCATTTTACAAGGTGGCACAACCTTCTACAGATGACGTAGAAACCGTCCATGTTTTGTAATTAGGGATTTCTGATATGAAACTGCAGCCGGATGAAAGATGGGATATACTGGTAAATGCTTTCCTGGCACTCAAATCATTCACCACATTGGGAGAGGCCATGTGGTATCATTGCAGAAGAGTACTCGACTCAACCACGCAGTGTTTGATTTTTTTTTCATCAGGTGAGATTACCATCAATGGCTTCACAATAAATTAATTGGAGGATGCAGATAAATCTACTGGCGATGAATCGTATAAATACGCCTTCGTCCAACTTTGGACAAAGGAGATCATCGGGATGTGGTGTTGGCATCCTAATACTCAACCATGGTGTTGGCGTCCTTACACCCAAGCATGGTGTTGGCGTCCTTACACCCAACCATGGTGTTGGCGTCCTTACACCCAAGCATGGTGTTGGCGTCCAAACAATCAAGCAAGGTGTTGATGTCCAATCAAGCATGGTGTTGGCGTCCAAACAATCAAGCAAGGTGTTGGCGTCCTAACACCCAAGCATGGTGTTGGCGTCCTAACACCCAAGCATAGTGTTGGCGTCCTAACACCCAAGCATGGTATTGGCATTCGAACATCCAAGCATTGTGTTGGCATCCTAACACCCAAGCATGATGTTGGCGTCCTAAGAACCAAGCAAGGTGTTGGCGTCCTAACAATCAAGCAAGGTGTTGGCGTGCTAACACTCAAGAATTGTGTTGGCATCCAAACACCCAATCATGGTTTTGGCGTCCCGACACCCAACCACGGTGTTGGCGTCCCGACACTCAACCACGGTGTTGGCGTCCCGACACTCATCCACGGTGTTGGCATCCAGACACTCAACCACGGTGTTGGCATCCCGACACTCAACCACGGTGTTGGCGTCCCGACACTCAATAACGGTGTTGGCGTCCCGACACTCGACCACGGTGTTGGCGTCCCGACACTCGACCACGGTGTTGGCATCCCGACACTCGACCACAGTGTTGGCATCCCGACACTCGACCACGGTGTTGGCGTCCCGACACTCGACCACGGTGTTGGCGTCCCGACACTCGACCACGGTGTTGGCATCCCGACACTCGACCACGGTGTTGGCGTCCCGACACTCGACCACGGTGTTGGCGTCCCGACACTCGACCACGGTGTTGGCGTCCCGACACTCGACCACGGTGTTGGCGTCCCGACACTCGACCACGGTGTTGGCGTCCCGACACTCGACCACGGTGTTGGCGTCCCGACACTCGACCACGGTGTTGGCGTCCCGACACTCGACCACGGTGTTGGCGTCCCGACACTCGACCACGGTGTTGGCGTCCCGACACTCGACCACGGTGTTGGCGTCCCGACACTCGACCACGGTGTTGGCGTCCCGACACTCGACCACGGTGTTGGCGTCCCGACACTCGACCACGGTGTTGGCGTCCCGACACTCGACCACGGTGTTGGCGTCCCGACACTCGACCACGGTGTTGGCGTCCCGACACTCGACCACGGTGTTGGCGTCCCGACACTCGACCACGTTGTTGGCGTCCCGACACTCGACCACGGTGTTGGCGTCCCGACACTCGACCACGGTGTTGGCGTCCCGACACTCGACCACGGTGTTGGCGTCCCGACACTCGACCACGGTGTTGGCGTCCCGACACTCGACCACGGTGTTGGCGTCCCGACACTCGACCACGGTGTTGGCGTCCCGACACTCGACCACGGTGTTGGCGTCCCAACACTCAACCATCCATTGGACCCATACTCTGGACAGAGTATCAGTGCTGCCGAAGCAGTCTCCTGGGCTATTGGGTACAATCCTTGATGGGTTGCCACTCTGATGCAGGATACTCGAATGGCTCAATCATCTCAGCAAGCTGGTACTCATTTTGCCCACCTTGGAAGGGTGACAGGCTGAGTCAACTCCACCTGATATCTATTCAACGGCCGAGTGGGATTTGGCCTCAGGATCCGAGGATCCCAAGCCCGCCACCTTCACCATTAAGTCAACACCAGGCACACAAACAGCCATGGTGTTGGTGTTACTCTGTTCAATTTTCTGGAAGGAGACAAAACTCATTTGGATTTCCTGATAAGGAGGACAAAAGCTGGCTGTCACAGACCAAACTAATCAAACCTTATTTGGTTTGCGTCAATTCTTGTTGGCAGAGAGCAATGATGAATCTGTTGATAAAAAACACAGAGAGCATTTCTATTTTATTTTAATGAAACTGTTGATGCTGAGTCGATAAAATGATAACTTATCGAGTCATTTAAAGTGCCCGAAGAAAGTGTCATGTTGCTCGCATTTCAGGGATTAATGGCCTTCGTGTTTTATAATTTTGTTCCAAATATGGTTTATATATGTTATCAGGTTACAAAATTGTTCCACGAGCAGAGTCTGTAATCCAATTGTGGATGTTATTTGGAAACTAGCACGTCTGCTGTACGTCAGAGGTCGTGCACTTGTCTCCGAGTTGTTTTGGCTGGGTTCGATTCCTGACCTGACTATGAAATGGATATTTGTCCTTCGAAGTTCATGGCGTTCTATCACAAAAATGGATGTTAAGCTGGGTGTCTCTTCTGCTTGCATTAGTTGGTGGACTTGAAGATCTCTCGGGAAGAGTAAGTGAGCTATCGCCAGCAGCCCAGCACCCTGAGAAATTGCAAATTCCTGCCCCGACTACTGTTGGGAAAGCAAAGGCAAACAACCCAGAGTAATTATTGCCTTGAGATTGCTTTAGTAATGCTGAACCTGCGTTCGGACAGTACTCCAGACACATAGATGGACGTCCTCAGTTTTCGTGGTCACAGCTGCAACTCTCCAAAGTAGTTGTTTCCTGTTTCATGAGATATAATATCGTATATTTCCTGTTTCATGTGATATATAGTATACTCACCTTCGCAGGTAGGTCCGAGAAGTGTGAGAGCGAAGTTGTTGCTTTTTCAGTCGTTCACTTCAATCTACACTCGTGTGTGTGTGTGTGTGTGTGTGTGTGTGTGTGTGTGTGTGTGTGTGTGTGTGTGTGTGTGTGTGTGTGTGTGTGTGTGTGTGCGTGCGTGTGTGTCCTCCATAACTGCAAAACCATGAAACCTATCAGCCTGAAACTTTGCAAGCATGCTAAGGGATCCCCAAGGGAGTGCACGAGTGAAAATTGGGTGTTTGGGTTAAATAAAACACCCCTTTTTAAGATAATTAACGGCCTTATTTTATTGTATTCTTTATCAGGTACATCCTTGGTCACCTTGGTATTTATATCAGCCACCGCCTCTTGGACCTCTTCGTCGGATCAGAAAGTGGTTTCACCAAGGGCCTCTTTAAGTGGCCCAAACATTTGGTAATCCTAAGAGGAGAGGTCTGGCGAGTCCGATGGATGAGGAAGACACTCAAAATGCATGTCCTCCATTGTTGCAGCTGTAGCATGGGCAGTATGGGGCCGAGCATTGTCATGCCGCAGCAAAACACCGGTAGTGAGTAGCGCACGACGTTTTGATTTGATTGCTGGATTCAGATGATTTTTAAGGAGGTCGCAGTATGATGCACTGGTGACTGTGGTCCCTCTGGACACTCTACACTCGTGTAATGCTCTACAAGTGGGCCTCAGCAATCCCAGAAGAGCGTCAGCATCACTTTTCCAGTGGACAACTGTGTGTGGAATTTTTTGGGCTTCGGTTAAGTTGAATGGTGCCACTCTTTGCTTGCCCTCCTCATGTGAGTTGTCTCGGCACCCACCTTGCAGACACTTTGCGGAACCCCAGCATATTGTGAATGATATGGTGTGCGGAACCATAGCTAATGTTCAATTTGGAGACCACTTCATCCAGCGAAATGCGACGGTTTTCCCCTAGCACGTGCTCAGCTCCTGCAACCATTTCTGGTGTATCGACTCTGTGAGGCCGGCCCGAGCGAGCAGCGTCTGCCACACTGGACACTCGGCTTTTAAACTTCCTGTCGCAGTCATACACCTGCTGCAGTGATAAACATGTGTCACCATATTGCATGTCACCATCGTGATAAACATGTATCAAATTTTGATGGGGCTGTTGCCATCAAATACAACTTCCATTCAAACCACCTGTAAAGACTGAGCAGGTCACATGATGCATTCGCTGATCACTTTGCAATTTGCCTGCCCCTTAGCAATGATCGAATACAATTGATCTCATGACTAATGCATAGTTTAAATAGTTTTATTGAAAATATTTCAGAGCAATCAGTTCACCACTTCCTGAATGACTTGAAAAATTAAGTTTGTTTGGGTGAAACACTTTTACCAAAGTGGAATCTTTACTTTCACTAAATTTGCTCGCTCAAGGTATGGTCAACTGAAGCGATGGAGTAATGTCACTTTAAAAGATCTTGCACTCCCTGGCAATTGCCAAAGACACATCGTCTGTAACCCTCCACGGAACACTTTAAGGTGCTGGGATCGAACTACCTCCATGCCATGGAAGTTTCATGCCAGGAAGCTGAGTCTCAGGCATTGCTTCTCAGGAGGTAGGTTTGTGTTCTGAGTTTGTTAGTTCCTTTATTTTACTGTCTTGCTCCTGCCTTCTCACCTCTCTGCTCAGCCCCTAGCTGCCCCTCCAGGTTACAAAGTTCTGCAAGAAGCCATTTGCTTGTTATCCTCAAACTTGATTCTCACCTCCAATCTCTTAAACCCATTTTTTCTCCCATGTGGAATCGTCTTCTTCCATCCATCCTCCATCTTGAGCTCTTCCTTCCAATATTTCAAGTCTGTTGCCCACCTCCACATCATTACCTCTCCCTTTTCCACT